>NW_020949696.1:5947768-6057705 GCF_900497805.2 Vombatus ursinus
GAGCTGGGCTGGGGCCTTAGAACACAGAATGTCAGAGATTGGAGGGGACTTAAAACATAGATTGTCAGAATTGGGAAGGTCCTTAGGACACAGACTGTCAGAGCTGGGAGGGGCCTTAGAACACAGATTGTCAGAACTGTGAGGGGCCTCAGAACAGAGAATGTCAGAGATTGGAGGGGCCTTAGAACACAGATTGTCAGAGCTGGGAGGGCCCTTAGAACACAGAATGTCAGAGCTGGGCTGGGGCCTTAGAACACAGAATGTCAGAGCTGGGCTGGGGCCTTAGAACACAGAATGTCAGAGCTGGACTGGTGCCTTAGAACAGAGAATGTCAGAGCTGGGCTGGGGCCTTAGAACACAGAATGTCAGAGATTGGAGGGGCCTTAGAACACAGATTGTCAGAACTGTGAGGGGCCTCAGAACAGAGAATGTCAGAGATTGGAGGGGCCTTAGAACACAGATTGTCAGAGCTGGGAGGGCCCTTAGAACACAGAATGTCAGAGCTGGGCTGGGGCCTTAGAACACAGATTGTCAGAACTGCTCAGAACAGAGAATGTCAGAGATTGGAGGGGCCTTAGAACACAGATTGTCAGAGCTGGGAGGGCCCTTAGAACACAGAATGTCAGAGCTGGGCTGGGGCCTTAGAACACAGAATGTCAGAGCTGGACTGGGGCCTTCGAACAGAGAATGTCAGAGCTGGGAGGGGCCTTAGAACAGAGAATGTCAGAGCTGGGCTGTGGCCTTAGAACACAGAATGTAAGAGCTGGGCTGGGGCCTTAGAACAGAGAATGTCAGAGCTCGGCTGGGGCCTTAGAACAGAAAATGTCAGAGATTGGAGGGACCTTAGAACACAGATTGTCAGAGCTGTGAGGGGCCTTAGAACAGAAAATGTCAGAGATTGGAGGGGCCTTAGGACATAGATTGTCAGAATTGGGAAGGTCCTTAGAACACAGCCTGTCAGAGCTGGGAGGGGCCTTAGAACACAGCCTGTCAGAGCTGGGAGGGGGCCTTAGAACAGAAAGTGTCAGAGCCAGAGGGCCCTAGAGGTAACTGAGACCTAGGGAAGGGGAAATTACTTATCAATAATCATGGAAGTTTTGAAGGGCCTCTCAGAAGGCATCCAGCCCCACCCCTCTTTAAAGCAGCAGTCCCTCCCATCCCCAGCATTCTTGACCTAACGACCTGTTCCTTGAACATTGCTGGTTTTTCTGTGGCCCTTAGAGACCTTCCTCCTCATACCTTCCCATCTTGCTCCTAGTTATGCTCCTGGGGCCCCCCCAGAACAAGTCTTCTTTGTTTTTCCCACATGACCACCTTTCAGATATTTGGAGACCCCATCGTTTCCCCCTTCCCTCTCCGGATTTCAGAGCTGGAAGGAACTTGAGGTCATCTTGTCCTAACACAAATGCCCACCATTAACCAGAATCCCTGGTTAATGACCCCTGTGATGAGGAATTCCCTACCTACTGAATCGGCTCATTCCTTTTTCCTTCAATGGAGCTGAAATCTTTTTCCTTAGGACTTCGGTTGCTGATTCCTAGTTCTGCCCTTTAGGGAAGGAGAACAGGTCTGATCCTTTTCCTGACTCCTCTGTTATTATCTAGTGCACCACCATCCTCACAGTCCCTCAGGCTTATTACCTAGAAGTCCACCTGGACTCCCCACTCTCTCTCACCCCCCATAGTCAAGCTGTTGCCAAGATGGGCTGATTTCACCTTTGGAACATCTCTTGAATACACCCCCCTTCTCTCCTCTGATGCTGCCGCCCCTCTGGTGCAGACTGTCATCACCTCACATCTGGATTAGTGCAAGAGCCTACTGGTGGGTTTACCTGCCTCAAATCTCTCACTACTCCCATCCATCCTCCATTTGGTCCAACTGTGATGTCCCCCTACTCAATAAACTCCAATGGTTCCCCACCACCTCCAAGATCAAATATAAAATCCTCTTTTTGGCTTTCAAAGCCCTTCATAACCTGCCCTCCCCTGCCCCACCACACACACACATACCCTACACCTTACTCCATTCCATGTGCTCTGTGATTCTGTGATGCTCCACCTCTCAGCTCTGGTTTGTCCTCCATGCCTGGAATGCTCTCCCTCCTTCCTTCTAGTCCCAGCCAAACTCCCACTTTTTACAGGAAACCTTTCCCATTTCCCCCTCCATTCTAGTGCCTTCCCTCTCTTGATTATGTCCAATTTATCCTGAATATCTCTTGTTTGTGCTCAATTGTTTGCACGTGTCTGTCCCATTAAAATGTACTCCTCTTGAGGGTAGGGACTATATTTTGCCTTTCTCTCTGTCCCCAGCACTTAACACAGTGCTTGGTACATAATAGGTGCTTAATAAATATTTGTTGACTGACTGACTGATCCCTCTTGCCTATGACAGCCCTTCAGATACTTCAGGATAGACAGTCTCAAGAAACATAGAATTAGAGACTTGGAAGGGGTCTCAGTAACCACCTAGTCTAACTCCCACACAAAAGGAATCCTCCCTTATCACTGGCTGCTGTGCTTTAGGACTTGTCTTCTCCCCCACCCTCCAGGAAGCTCATTATTGGGATAACCTCATCCTCATCATCATCCCCTGCCCCTCTGATTGGAAGGTGGCGCCATGAACGCCAAACCTCCATTTAAGGAGGGAACTCAGCTCAGGCATCTCCCTCATTCCTCCCATTCCTCCCGTGGTAGACTGTCTAGTCCACATGCCCCCATGTTGGGTCCCTCCCCTCACCCTTCCCATCTCTGCCTTTCAACTTCTTTTTGTGTGTTGTCTTCCCTCCCCCATTAGATTGTAAGCTCCACGATGGCAGGGACTGTTTTTCTTATTTTGTATTTGTATCTCCAGTGCTTAGCATAGCACCTTGCTCATAGTAGGTACTCAATAAACATTTATTGACTACTGACTATGACACACCCAACAAGTGGTCATCCAGCTTCTTCTCGAAGACCTCCCAGAAGGGCATTTCCCTAAACCTTCTCTCCCCTAAATATAAATGTGCTTGGCTTCTTCAAACGATTCTTGGATGACACGATATAATACATGATCTCTTTTCCATCTTAGCCCCCTTCTTCTGAACATGCTCCCTCTTAAACTCAATACATTAGACATTTTTCCATCTGTTGTTGGCACCACCATCTTCCCAATCTCCCAAACTCATATGCTAGATTCATTCCTACCTCCTGGGACTCCATTCATATGGTTCTCCAGCACTGGGAATACCGCCCCATGCCCCTAACTTTTCAAATTCTCCTTGTCCTTTAAAGCTCAGCTCCTAACTCACCTCCTCCAGGAAACCTGCCTTGACCAGTCCAGCCCATGCTGATCTTGCCTTCAAACCTTCTCCAGGATGGGCCATCTAGTTCATTTCTTGAATTCTTGCCTCCTGTGCTCTTATCTCCCTAACTAGACTATGGGCTTCTCAGTGTTACCATTATCCTTAGTGGAGACAGGGATAAAGTTGATGTTATGGAAAGAGCCTAGACTCTAGGAGTCAGTAGATTTGGCCTCCAATTCCAGCTCTGTTACCAACTCCTGGAGTGATTTAAAGCAAATCCCTTCACTGACCTGGGCCTCAGTTTCCCCATCTGCAAGGGCTTGAGCTAGATGATCTAGAGCTAAATAAGTAAAGCTCTTTCTGATTTTAATTTCCCATGTGCTAAAGTCTTTTCCAATTCTGATGTTCTATATTCTGTGTTCTATGTTCTAAGGGAATTTCCAGCTCTATCAATCTTCAGTGGATACCCTAGGGACCTTCACAACAGTACCGTAGAAAGAGCATTAGCTTTGGAGTCTCAAAGAGATAGGTTCCAGTCTAGTCCTTCTACTTCTTGGGTGACTTTTGGCAAGGCACTTAACCTCTGGGCCTCCTATTCCTTATTTATAAAGGGAGGAAGGGGACTTGACTCCCAGCTCTGATGTTCTAGGCTCTGAGGCCCCTCCCAGTCCGGGTGATCTAAAGGCAGTTCTAGCTCAGATAGTCTGTGTTGCTGATTCTGAGGCCCCTCCCGGCTCTGATGTTCTAGGTCAGTGGTTCTCAAAGGGTGCACCAGGAAACACCTGAGTTTTAGCTCGATATACCCCAAATTGTACAGGATTTACACTAAGAAAAACCCATGTGCATTCCAGTTTCCCAACTCTTCCCGGATGTGCCCAGATTCTTCTCAGCAGAGAATGTTAACTGTGTCGGCGGCAAAAACTGTTGAGAAATTTCAATCTAAGTCACAGGATGTTCTTTCTGGTTCTGATGTTCCATGTTCTAGATGCCCTTCCCACTCCAGGAGTCTAGGCTGTTGGCAGGGTTATGGAGTCCTCCGGGCAGCTGAGTCTTGAATACAAATCCGGGCCGGGGCTGGGGCTGGAGAGAGCCTTGTGAAGCGGGTGGGAAGCCCCAGTCCCCACCACCCCTACTTCTCTCCCCTCCTCCCCAGGGGTGAGAATGCTGGATGGCTCCGTCACTGACATCGTAGAAGCCCAGTCCCTGAGCCTTCAGCCCCAGCATATCCACATCTATAGCGCCAGCTGGGGTCCCGAGGACGACGGGCGCACGGTGGACGGCCCTGGGGTGCTGACTCAAGAGGCCTTCTCCCTGGGAGTCAACACCGTGAGTACCGGCTATGGGTGTGGCTCCTAGGGATACTTTTCCCACCACCTCTCCCTCCATTCAGAGCCTGACCTAATCTGCAGCTAAACTCAGACTCAGAGGAAAGGTCAGATTCAATTCCACAAACATTTACTTAAAACCCTGGCTACAAGGCACCAGTAGGGGGAGATGATGATGATGTTGGTTTTTAAAAAATTAACTAGATTTTTGTTGGTATCTTTTGTTTTTACATCTCCTAAATGTCCCCCTGTATCTGTCTCCCTCCTCCCATCCAAAGAGCCATCCTTTATAAGAAAAAGAGGGAGAAGAAAACAAAAATTTAGAAAAGCTTGTAAAAAAAAATCTGACAATATATGCAATGTTCCATACCTGTGGGTTGCCCTGCCCCCAATTTCTGCAAAGGAGTAAGGGAAGGGGTGTTCTCATAGATGATGGTGAATCTTTCTAAAGCTCTCATTTCTATCACTCTTCAAGGTGTGCAAAATGCTTTCCTTCCAATAATCTTGTGGGGAATGCCCCCATTCTAAGAGTAAGGGAATCAAGGCTCAGAGACAGTGACTTGTTCAGGACTACACAGCTATGCTATGGCAGATACTCTGCCCAGCCGTCTTGCCTACTAAGCTGCCATTCTTGCCCTGGACCTTACAGCCTAGCAGTCAGACCTTGAGATTATGGTACCCAGCCATTGACAGACGGCAGGACCAAAGCAGGAAGAACGCCAGATTCAGAGTCAGGAGATTTGCCTTTGAGTTCCGGCCCCAAAGATCACTCAATCTCCCTCATTTTCCTTTTCCTCAGAGATGCAGGGCAGGGTAATGGGAAGAGAGCTGGTCCTGGGGTGGGGGTGGGGGGTGAGTCCTGTCTCAGATATTTGTAAGTCATGGGACATTGAACAAGTCCTCCCTCTGAGCCTCAAGTTTCTTCATCTGCAAAATGGGGATAATAATACACTTCCTACTTCATAGGACTGTGGAAGTAAAAGAACTTTGTAAACCATAAAGCACTCGCAAAATAAGGGATGTATCCTAACATCTTTCACATTTTTAAGAACTCTTTACAGTTTAGGAGCAGCGTGGAAAAGGGCTGGATTTGGAGTCAGAGGCCTGAATTCAAATCCTAGCTCTGCCCCTTACTATTTGGGTGGCATTGGGCACGTGATTTCAGCCCCCCTCAGTTCCGTCATCTCTAAAGAGTGAGGGGAGCAGGCTTGGATGAGACCGCCACTCAGGTCCCTTCCAGCTCCAGTGTGGGGAGCTCCGTATCACTAATGGCGACAAGTGGCCTTCTCGGCCCCGGTTGCATCTGGTCCTCATCACACTCGTTGTGAGGGAAGTAGTGCAAGTGCTGATATGGCAGGCAGATATAACCTGGACTGGGATCCTGCGGCGCTGAGTTTGAACCCTGGCCCCACCAGCTTGCTAGCTATGGGACCTCAGGCAAGTCAATTCAACAAGTATTTAATAAGCACCTTAATAAAAGGCATCTTGATGGCTCAGTGGATAGCACACTGGACATGGGCCTGGAGTCGGGAAGGCCTGAGTTCAAAATAGCCTCAGACGCTTACTAGCCGTGTGACCCTGGGCAAGTCACTTAACTTCTGTTTGCCTTAATCCACTGGAGCAGAAAATGGCAAACCACTCGAGTGTTTTTGCCAGGAAAACCCTATGGACTCTTGATTGCACGAGTATAACCTGTATCAAATTGTTTATCCTCTCAGGGAAGGGGTAGGGGAGAGAGGGAGAGAATTTGAAACTCAAAGTTTTGAAAAATAAATGTTAAAAATTATTTTTACATGCAATTGGGGAAAAAATAAAATAATATAATTAAAAAGAAAGGAAGAAAGAAAGAAGGAAGGAAGGAAAGAAAGAAAAAAGAAAGAAAGAAATAAAGAAAGAAAGGAAGGAAGGAAGAGAAAGAAAAGAAAAAGAAAAGAAAGAAAAGAAAGAAAAGAAAAAGAAAGGAAGGAAGGAAAGAAAGAAAGAAACAAAGAAAGAGAGAAAAAGAAAGAAGGAAGGAAGGAAAGAAAGAAAGAGAAAGAAAGGAAGGAAGGAAGAAAGAAAGAAAGAAAACCCTATGGATGTGCTGTGGTTCACGGGGTCACAAAGATGGACATGACTGAACATCAATGTGCCAGATTCTGTGCTGGACATTGGGGACACAAAGACAAGAATGAAACAATCCCTGCCCTCAAGGAGCTTACATTCTCCTGGGGATAGCACTGAGGGGGTACAGTGTCTACACAAGGAAGGAAATATGAAGCAAAAATAGGGTTCTATCAAGGAGAGGAGAGGACCAGTAACTCAGGGGATCAGGATGGACTGAGGACAGCTCCCTGGGGACTTGGGGGAGGGGGTTCCATGGTACTGGGGACATCACTCAGTATAGCCCTCTTTCCTGACTGCTTTTCTCAGGACCTTGCTCTCCCTGGTAAGGAGTCCTCAGCAGTATTAGTGATACTCAGTTTTTAAATCTTCCCAAATTAATAGATGAATTAATAAATAATAGGTAACTAATAATTAATTAATCTCCCCCAATTAACTGCAAATGAGGATGCTGACCCTCCACAGTAGAGGAGGCCTGGAAACTTTCACCCCCACATATGGTTGTTCACAATTCTTTTAGGAGCTGCCTTGGTGCCAATATGCATGCACCCCAAAGCCTACCACCACAAAATATAGGGGAAAATCAAAAATAAAATAACAACAAAAATATAAAAAGAAAATACCGAGCTTTACCACCCCTTCACCCCTACCCAACCCCCCCAAGTAAATAGCACTTGGTTTGCTATGGAGTCCAGCAACCTCTGCTGTCCATAGAGACCAGATTATCTTGGATGGGCCTTCAAAATGTAGCTTGTGGCCCAGGCTCTGAGCTTATATGCACCATGTCCAGTCTTGGGGACTTCTCCAAATCATTGCTCTTTGGCTTGTTTTGTTCCCACCCAGAGTTCCTTTTGGGAAATCTCAGAATGTAACTTAGGTCTAGGCCTCTGTAAATGAAGGTAAAAGGAATCCAAAGTCCTATACAAGTACTCAAGGGAACAATGCATATGGTTACTGCCAGCCTTCATTTCACGCCATGGAAAATGCAGAAAGCACAGTGTGGACACAAAGGCAGTCATTATGATTCATCTCCTTCAGAACGGTCCAGCTTCTCCCCCAATTTAATCCTCCAGACCAGGGGTAGGGAACCTGTGGCCTCGAGGCCACATGTGGCCCTCTAGGTCCTCAAGTGCGACCTGAATCCAAACTTCACAGAACACCCCTGCTCCAGACCATAACACAGTATGGTCATTTGGATACCTGTCAGATGAAAAGTGAACTTGGAGTTGTTTGAGAAGCAGGCCCTTCCCATAAGCCTGTCTTCCTCATAGCTCATGGTAATAGCAGGGGATGGACAAGTTCTCAGCAGACTTTTATTATTTTTAGTTTTCAACAATCACTTCCATATGCTTTTGAGTTTTAAATTTTTCTTCCCCTCCCTCCCCAAGACAGTGTGCAATCTGATATAGGCTCTACATGTACATTCCTATTAAACATATTTTCACATTAGTCATGTTGTAAGGAAGAATTAGAACCAATAGGAGGAACCACCAGAAAGAGGAAACAAAACATAGAAGAAGAAAAAAAAAAAAGAGTAAATAGTATGCTTTGATCTGCATTCAAACTCCAAAGTTCCTTCTCTGGATATGGATAGCATTTTCCATCATGAGGCCTTTGGAGATGTCTTAGATCCTTGCATTGCTGAGAAGAGCTAAGTCTGTCAATATTAGTCATCGTACAACGTGGCTGTTCCTGTGTACAACCTTCTCCTGGTTCTGCTCACTTCACTCAGTATCAGTCCATACAAGTCTTTCCAGGTTTTTCTGTAGTCTAGCACAATAGGATTCCAGTACATTCATATAACACCCAGCAGACTTTTTGTTCCCTCGTGTTGTTCCTTACTCCCTTGTTCTTCTGGCTCTGGGGCCATATGCATAGTCTTCTCCTCCCCAAGAGGCTGGCCTTGCCCTAGAGCTCCCTTTTCTCCTGATAGAAGATTCTGTTCCCAAGTCCTTGAGTCAGGGTTTGTTACAGAGGCAAATGTGAGGCTGGGGCTACTAAGGGAGTCACTTAATATAATAATAGTCAGCATTTATATAGCAATTTAAGGTTTGCAAAACACTTTGTAATACTAGCCTCTTAACACCCCCATGGGAGGTAGGTCCTCTTCTATCCCCATTTTACAGGTAAGAAAAATGAGGCAGGCAGAGGTTAAGTGACTTGTCTAGAGTCACACAGCTACTAAGCTTCTGAGGTGGAAGTTAAACTCATCTTCCTGATTCCAGGTCCAAAGCTCTACCCACTGTATCACCTTGCTTCCTCCAATCTCTGTGAGCCCATTTCCTCTCTTGTAAAATGGCACAATGATGCTTATGATTTCACACAGGTAGTAAGGGCAGTGTTAAGACTGGAATCCAAATCCTGTGTTTCTAATACTATAGTAGTATAATATTCTTTCTTGTGGGCATCTAGGTGACACAGTAGATAGAGTGATGGGCCTAGAGTCAGGAAGACCTGAGTCCAAATCCTGCCTCTAACACTTATTAGCTGTGTGACTCTGGTCAAGTCCCTTGATGTCCCAAGGTGCCTTAGTTTACTCATCTGTAAAATGGGCTAGAGAAGAAAATGGCAAATCACTCCAGTATCTCTGCCAAGAAAACCTCAAATCGGGTCATAAAGAGTCACACACAACTGAACAACAACCAACTCCGTCTTGTGGAAATTGAGGTTCAGTTCTTTCAAGGGACTCGTTCAAGGTCATGCGGCTAATAAATGCCTCCTGGCCACCCAGAGTTGTGAGGAAGGCTTTCTAAGCTTTGTAAACCTTGAACCCCACAGAAATGTTATTGTCATCATTCTTTTGTCCGTTGTCAGTAAAGACAACGGTGACAGTTTTACCTAGGTTTTCTGTGGCTGTGCTCACCATTCTCCTCTGGACCAGTTTGGCCGTCCCATGGCCAAGGAGTTTGGCTAAGTAGATAAAACTCAGAATTATCACAGAATGTTAGAGCTGAAAGAGACCTTGGAGATCAAATATGCCAGGAGTTCTTAACCAAGGGGACATGAACTTTAGAAAAATTTTTTGTTAGTAACTATTTTCAATACAATTGTTGTTGTTATTGTTGTTGTTTTTGGTAATCCTTTGTGTTTTATTTTATGCCTTTGAAAACATTATTCTGAGAAGAGGTCCATGGGCTTCACCATACCCCCTGCCAAAGGGGTCCATGATCCCCGATCTAGGTGCAAGATGGGAGTAGTCGATGGTGGAGGGGTTGTGGGGAGGCAGGTATACTGGTGCATTGTTAGTGGAGTTGTGAATCACTACTATCATTTTGAAATTATGCAAACAAAGAGGCTAAAGTGTCCATACCCTTTAACCTAGAAATTCCATTGCTGGGATAATACCCCAAAGAGGCTACTGGTAAAAAGAAAGTCCCCATATACACCTAATTATTTATAGCAACACTTTTTGTGATAGCAAAGAATTGGAAACAAAATAGCCCATTGACTGAGGAGTGCCTAAACAAATTGTGGTACAGGATTGTAATGAAATACTACTATATTGTAAGAAATGACAAATATGGTGAGTGTAGAGAAGCATGGGGAGAGCTACACAAATTGATGCAGAATGAAGTAAGCAGAACCAGGTAAACAAGGCACACAAGACTACAACAGTGGAAATGGGGCCTTTAAAAATAAGTTTAATTGATGTGGTTTTTTTTTTTAAAACCACCATAATTTCCTCCAATATTCCAGCCCCCTTCCTTCCCAAGAGCCATCCCATGTAACAAATAGTTCTTTTGTTATAATATAATAAATATTTTTTAAATACAAAAAAAAAGAGGAAAAAAATCAGTATAACGGATCGATTCAGTGAAGAACTCTAAAGAATTTCTGCAGCACCCAACGCCTGTTGCCGTCGACCACTCCCGCCTCTGCAGAGGGGTGGGGTGGGAGTGTCTTCTCATATCTCTTCTTTCCAGCCAGGCTTGCTCTTCATAATTTTGCCACATCCCCTTTTGATTGTTCTGGGGTTGTTCTTTTTCCATTTCCATTGTTGTAGTCTTGTGTGCCTTGTTTACCTGGTTTACTTATTTTACAGATGGGGAAACTGAGGTTCAGAGGAGTAAAATGATGACATGATTTCCCCAGATTCACAGAGGTCATAGGATCATATTTAGAGCTGGCAGAATCCTTCAGTGGTTTTCTAGGAACACTTCATTTTTACAGATGAGGAAACTGAGGCCCACAGAGGAGAAGGGACTTGATCATACAATTTACAAAGCCAGGATTTGGGCCCAGTTCCTCACCCTCTCAGTAATTTGTTATTTTTTCCACCATTCCGTGTTTTCTCCCCTCTTTGAATGAATGAATGAGGAGCTTCAGCAGGGAGGGATCCCAGTCTGTCCCCCCTGATTCCACTGTGCTCTGTGCAATTACAGACTGCTTTACTCCTTAGGCAGAGGGGGAGATCCTGCCATCTCTCCTCACCCTCCAGGGAGAAGGATGGCCCAGACAGCCCAGGGTATTGAGCCCAACGCTGGCTTTGCACTCTGACAACCTGGGTTTCTGTTCCGTGCTTAGTGGTATGACCTTGGGCCAATCTTTTCCTCTCTCTGGGTGTCATTTTCCAGATTGGGAAGTTTGGAAGAGGAGGGTGTTGAGCTAGACTTCTAGGGTCCCTTCCAGATCGAAATCCCATAAGCGTTTTCTCCCATGTCCCAATCCTCCCCCACTTCCCTTAATGCCACTGACTCCACAGTATATCACCTCTTTTCCAGGGTCGAAGCAACCTGGGCACCCTGTTTGTGTGGGCCTCGGGCAATGGTGGCCTTCACTTCGACAACTGCAACTGCGATGGCTACACCAACAGTATCTACACGCTGTCCGTGGGCAGCACGACCCAGCACGGCTTCATCCCCTGGTACAGCGAGGCATGCGCCTCCACCCTCACCACCACCTTCAGCAGCGGCCTCACCAATGACCGGCAGATCGTGAGTGTCGCGCCACCCATGCCGCTACACACACACACACACACACACACACACACACACACACGCACACGTATACGCACACACATACACTCACGCACACGCACACACACACTCCATGGCAGCTGGCTTGCTCCCCTAGTGGCTGCCCCTGCCTGCTGACTCACCCACCCCAGACCTCCCCGGCCTGGGCATCTGATGTCGGTGGCGCAGCTTTCCTCCCCACCCTCCATTTCCAATCCCCTTTCCCCAGGTGACCACAGACCTGCACCACAAGTGCACAGATAAGCACACAGGAACGTCAGCCTCCGCCCCATTGGCTGCTGGCATGATCGCCCTTGCCCTGGAGGCCAAGTAGGTGAATCCTGGCTGGGTGGGTACTTCATCACTTCCACCTCTTTCCCCAAAGGGCCTTTCCTTCACAGGGGGCATTAGTGAAGTTACTGCCCCTTCCTGGGTCTCAGTTTCCTCATCTGTAAAGTGGGAGAGTTGGACCAAATGATTTGTAAAGTCCCTTTTACACTGACATTCTGTATTTTTTCAGCCCTGACATTCTATGTTTTAAGATCCCTCCTAGTTCTGATATATGTGTCCTAAGGTCCCTCCCAGCTCTGAAATCTCTGTCCTAAGGTCCCTCCCAGTTCTGACATCCAGTGTTCTAAGGGCCCTCCCACCTATGATATTCTATGTTATTTGAGTTTCTTCCTCTAGTTTAGCCCTGTCTCTTGTTCCTCCTATACCCGTCTCCTTTCAGAACCTCAGTTTTTCCCTTTCCTTTCCCCCACCCCTGACCCTGTCCTCTCATCCATAGCCCTTTCCTTACCTGGCGGGACATGCAACATCTAGTGGTGAGGGCTTCCAAGCCAGCCCAACTGCAGGCTGAGGACTGGGCCACCAACGGAGTGGGTCGTAGAGGTGAGGGGTGGGGGGACGGGAGGGATTCAGCCAGTCCCTGGACCCTGGAGAGCCTGCCCTGGAGTCCAGGGCCAAGAAACAGATTGCCCTTCGCCTATCTCCCCACAGTAAGCCACCACTACGGCTATGGGTTGCTGGATGGTGGGCTGCTGGTGGATTTGGCCAAGAAGTGGACTATGACCCGACCCCAGCTGAAATGTTCCATCAAGATCATCAGCACTCCCATGTGAGGCCCCCCTCCCCCGCTTTCCCACCTTCCCTCCCTGACATGCACCCCTAGCCTCTGTGCTTTATATAATGACTGTTTAGAGCTGGAAGGGGTCCAAGACCCTCATTCTATAGATGAAGAAACTAAAGCTCAGAATAGGGCCGGATTTGTTCAAGGATACACAGCAAGGAAAGAGCAGATTTGAGACTCAAACCCATGTCTTCAGACTCATCATCTCTACTCTTTCCATTATGCCATGCTGAGCTTCGTAAAGGATGGTAGGAGTCTGTGGCCTTTGCCTCTTTCTTCCCATCTCTCCCCTTGTCCTGTGGTCCTGGGCCCTTCCTTAACCCCTAAATAACTTTATTCCTCCAATTTGCTGTCCTGGTCTGGCTCCCTTCTTATGCTTTTCATCATCTTCCCCCAAGCCTTTCTTTCTTTCTTTCTTTCTTTCTTTCTTTCTTTCTTTCTTTCTTTCTCTTTCTTTCTTCCTTTCTTCCTTCCTTTCTTCCTTCCTTCCTTCCTTCCTTCCTTCCCAGGGCCAGTGCCCCCAGGCCTTTCTTATTCATCCTGTTAAAACACAAATCTAGTGTAAGAAACATGGTGGAAAGAGTTTGGGAGTCAGGAGACCTAGGTTCTACCCCGGACTTCTGTGTTAGCTTGGTAGTGCTAAGGCTGAAATAGATAGCTTCTGAAGATTCTCCCCTTCCACCTCTAACATTATCTCTTCTAAAGCCCCTCCTAGTTTCCACATTCTGTGTTCTAGAGGCCCTTTAGGCTCTGACACTTTGTGTTCTAAGATCCCTCTCGCAGCCCTGACATTCTGTGTTCTAAGATCCTTCCCAGCCCTGACATTCTGTGTTCTAAGGACCCACCTAACACTGACATTCTCTGAGTCTCTCAATGCCTGCCCAAGGTCCCAGTCACTTTCCTGCATGCTCCCCTGCTTCTGGCCCCACCCCAGGGTGAAGAGGGTCTCAGCTCCTCCATATGACCCCTGCTTTCTCATCCCCAACTCCATCCCTGGGCAGTCCCATTGAGCCGAAGATGCAGGTGAGCCAAAATGTGTCAGCCTGCCCAGGGGAAGAAGTTCACATCCGCTCCCTGGAGCATGTCCAGGTACAGCTGTCACTCACCTACAGTCGCCGAGGAGACCTGGAGATAACGCTCACCAGCCCCATGGGCACACACTCTACCCTGGTGGCAGTCAGGTCAGCTCAATCTCAGTTTAATTCAATTCCTGTTCATCATCATTGTGCAGGGGATACAACAATAAATAGGACAGTGGTCCTGCCCTCAAGGAGCTGATGCTCTAACAGGGGTTAAAGGTGGGGATGGGGTTAGGACAAGGTCAAATACAACACTGAGTTAAGGGAGATCAATGCATGGGGGTGGGGGGGGTCCTGGCTTTGAAAAGTTAGAGGATCTGGAAAGTAATGTGTCTACACAAGACAACCAACTCATCAACTTCATAAAAGACAGACGTACAGAAAGCGAGAGGAAGGACAAATAACTGATGAGTTCAACCCACTTGGCCCAAGCCAACTACGACCTTGGCAGGGAATTGAACCAACTGGCAGATTGGATTGTGTAGCCACTGCTAGGGATCTGTGAAAGATTATGGAGAATGGGAGAGGTATCCAAGGATTAGAGAAAAGCAAATGCTGTCCTGATTTTTGAAAAAAGGGAGAGGAGAAGGAGAATGCAGAATGCAAACAATAGACCACCATGCTTGACTTATTTCTGGCAGGATTTTAGACCATATTATTCAGGGGCAAGGAGCAGCATGGTGAGTGTTTCTCATGAAGGTTGGGGTCCAAACCCATTCATATTCACAGTGGCTGTGTGAACCTGCCAAGCCACTTAACCTCTCAGGACCCTAGGTAATCCTCTATGACTAAATTGGAGAACATCTGCTGATCTGCATTGGTAGAGGGCTTTTCCTTACCTGGAGATCCCCAAACCAATGACATCATAGGTCTGGGCCAAAAATTGTAAAATGAATGAACATATGGAAAAGAAAGTGGTGATCTCCAACAACCAGCAATGGCTTCCTCAGGGTCAGGGTATATCAGACTAAGCTCATTTCTCTCTCTCTGTCTCTCTCTCTTTTTTTTTTTGGTGAGGCAATTGGGGTTAAGTAGCTTGCCCAGAGTCACACAGCTAGTGAGTGTTATGTGTCTGAGGCTGGATTTGAACTCAGCTTCTTCTGACTCCAGGGCCAGTGCTTTATCCACTGAGCCACCCAGCTGCCCCTCATTTCTCTTTTTTGTTGGTGTTTATTAGACTGCTAGATCAGAGGAGATGCTGTAGATATCATTTACCTAGATTTTAGCAAAGCTGATGCTATTCTTGTGGATGAGGTGGAGAGATGTGGGTTAGACAGTCACATTAGTGACTGACTCCACATTCAGGTAGATTTAGGCTTGGTAGAATGAACAGCTATTATGTAACTACATTACTGAAGGTACACCATTTTGGAAAGAGATTATTAGAGGTGTGCCCCACAGAACTGTGCGTGGCTTAGGGCTGTTTAATGTTCTTTTAAAAAAAAAATCTCATATATGATTTGGATAAGGCTTAGCTGGCATTCTTATCAAATTTGCCAATGGTGCAAAGCTGAAAGGGATCATTAATCCACTGAAATGGAAGGTCAGGAGTCAAAAAAAAAAAAAAACCAAAAACCAAACCAACAACAACCCAAATCAACAGGACAGGCAAAAACATTGAGCTGAATCTTAACATGAAATCTAAGAGATAAATGTAAACCCTTGGGCTCAAAAAATCAATTTCACAAGCATAAGACGGGAGAAAGTATGATTAGACAGAAATTCTTCTAGGGGAAAAAAAGATCTGGGGGTTTTAGTGGACCACAAACTCAGAGTTAATCAACAATGTGATTTGGAGGGAGCGAATATGATCTTTAACTGCATTGAGAGGCATAGCAAATAGGAATAAGGAGGTGTGATAGAGAGTCTGACCCACAGCATGTTGCCCTGAGCAGACCACATCTGGAGGCCCACATTCAGTTCTGCTCTCCTTTGTGTGCGTTCTTTAAGCAAAAGCTGGGGAACCAGTCAGGAAGCCTTTGTTAAAAGCCTACTAGGTACTAGGCATTGGAAATACAAAGACAAAGGGAATGTAAGGAAGTTACATTCTATTGAGGGAGATAACAGTATCTTCAATCCCAATCAAGCTAGCATTTCTATAGCACATGAAGGTTTGCAAAGTGCTTTACAAATATGATTTCATTTTATCCTCACATAACCTTGAGGAGGTAAACGTATACCATACACATTAAATATAAACATATACAAAGTAAAAAATGAGGCAATTTCAAGGTGGGGGAGAGGTACTTGGGGCTGATGGGGGGTGTGGGTGGGAGAAAGGATCAGGAAGAATCTCCCCTAGGTGGTGGCCCTGGGGGTGAGCTCTGAGGGCATTAGACATTCTAAGAGGAGAGGGGAGCACATTCCAGGCCCAAGGGGACAGCTTGAAGCAAGGGCATGGAGAAAGGAGATGAAATATCATGTACAAGGAGTGGTGAGCAGGCAAGTCCGGCTAGAACATAGACTGGATTGGGTCAAAGGGAGGCATGCAACATAAATCTGGAAAGACTGGCTGGAGCCACGTCGAGAAGGGCTATAAGTGCCAACCCGGGGGTTGGTACTTTATCCTAGGGAAATTACTGGAGAATTTTCAGCAGGCAGCGACTGGGTCAGAGCTATGCTTCAGGACAATTATTCTGGCAATGATGTGGAGAATGGAATGGAAAGGAAACAGGCTGTCCAGAATCACATGGTGAGGCAGAATTTGAGCCCCACGGCGGCCTTTTTCAACTCTGCAATTCCGTGATTCTGTGGCTGTGGCACCTGAAGGAAGCAGGGGATGCTTCCTGACAGACACCACACCTGACTTGGTCCTGGAAGGAAGGAAGGTCCTTCAGCAGATGGAGATGTGGATGGAGGGGAGGGAGCCCTTCACCGGGAGACATAGGGAAGAGAATGGAGAAGGGAGGGCCTAGTTGAGTTTGATGGGACTGTAGAGTACAGGAAGGGGAGCAGATGAGACCAGGGAGGCTGGAGCCAGATGGGGAGGGGCCTTGAATGCTAGGATCAGGAATTTATGCTTGAACTGGCAGCAGTACGGAACTAACAGTTTTGGGGGTTTTGTTTGTTTTTTGAAACAAGAAACAGGATAAGTAAGAGTCATACATCAGGAAGATTCCTCAGGCAGCCTGTGGAGATGGGGAGATTCTTGAAGCAGTTCTAACTGCTCTTCACCAGTTATCTTAAAATAGTTCAGGCAAGATAAGGGCCTGACTGCAGTTTAGAACTTCCCTGGTCCCCTCCCTTCTCCCCACACTGCCCAGACCTCTTCCTGGTAATAATAGCATTTGTATAGTGTTTTAAGGTTTACAAAGGGTTTTATAAATGTTGCTTCATCTTTACAACAACCCTGGGAGGTAGGCGCTGTTACTGTCTCCATTTTACAGACGAGGAAACTGAAGCCGAGGTTAAGTGACTTGCCCAGTGTCACACAGCTAACAAGCGTCTGAGACCAGATTTGAACCAGAGTCCTTCCTGACTCTGAGGCCAAAGCTCTATCCATTTGGCCACCCTGTTCTCCTCCAACCTTGGTGTTCTCTACCTCTGCTCTCCCCAAAGCAGCTCATTCTCCTTCCTTCAGGCCCCTTGACACCAGCAGCCGGGGTTATAAGAATTGGATCTTCATGTCCACTCACTTCTGGGATGAGAACCCACAGGGCATCTGGACCCTGGAACTGGAGAACAAAGGCAATTATTATAACTTTGGTGAGGCCTGGGGAGAGAGGGGAGGTGGGAGGGGAGGTGACGGCTTTCTAGAACCTCTCCAGGTTCTGCCCTAGAGGCTTGGGTTTCCTCCTGCTCTTAGCCAAGATACTCCCACCCCTAGTCTCCCCACTATAATCATTATCCTCTCTGCCTCCCCTCACCCCATTCTCCACCTCACACTGCCCAGGTACCCTTCAGAGCTATACTCTGATTCTGTATGGGACTGAGGAGGACACGTTGGCCCGGAAGCTGAACACGCAGGTTATCGGTGAATGCTTGCGACTCGACACCAAGGGGCTGTGCCAAGGTAAGTGACAGGCCCTGGTACCTGGACACCTCAGACCATGGGGGAGATTTTGGGAACAGGGGCTGCTATGGCCCAGTGTAGTGGATTGGAGAGGGCATGTCAGGAAGACCTGGTACTAGCTGCATGACCTTGGGCAAATCACTTAATTGTTCTGTGCCTCAGTTTCTTCACTTGTAAAATGAGGAGGGAGGGGTGGGTGCACTTAATAACAGACCTTTAGGGTCCCTTCTAGCTATAAATCTGTGATCCTGTGATTCTGTGACCCAGCCTCCCTGAATAATGTAGCAAACATCACTAGATCCCTCAAATCTATCCCGGTGGCTGCTCATTCATCTCGTTGTTAGTATGTCTGGTTCTATTGTCTCTCTGCATTCCACTTTCCCTATAGAGTGTACCAGCCCCTACTACATCCTGGGCCATCTCTGCCTCTCCTATTGCCCTCCTCGATATTTCAACTGGACTCGCTGGGGCTGGACCTCTGAAGCTGGGCGTCCTGCCTCCAAGGTCCGGATCTGTGCCAGCTGCCACCCTTCCTGCTATACATGTCAAGGCCATTCGGCCCATGCCTGTACAGCCTGCCCACCCCACCACACCCTGGACAAGCGGACTCACTCCTGCTCCCCACCCCCAACCACCTCCTCCCTACGTCTGTCACTGTCCCAGCTCACCAGCTCTTTACCCCCGGCGCAGCCAGAGCAGCTGAACAAGAAGACCCTGGTGATCCTGGCCCTGGCCTGTGGTATTCCCCTTTTCTTCTGCACTCTCTACTTCAGTTGTCATCTGCTGCGGATGAGCCTAGGCAGCCGTCACCAGGCCGGGGCTGGCCCTGGGCCCGGCCCAGCCTACCTGCCCTCCCGGACGGCTAGCCCTGGCATGGCTGCATCTTCCAACTCAGCCTCAGATCTGGACAGTGACAGCTCCTCCCCTGGCTAGACCTCACAGCTGCGGCCAGAGCACAGATTGTCTGGGTGGGGGTGGGGGTGGGGGTCCTCCACGTGCTATCCCCCATGCCCTAGTACCTGGATTTTCTGGGCTGATGAACCTGATGAGTTTCTTCTGCCTGGACTCCAGTTCCCCTTCCCCTGGTATTTGGGAGCCAGGGTGGAACTACCCCTTGGCTTGAGTTCTCTTTCCCTGGTCTTGCAGAGTAGAAGGGAGGGGGACTCACAGGGACTGGGGCACCTGGGGCCCAGTTTGAGGGCTGGCTTCCTATTTGCTAATAAAGATTAATACAAAGCTTGTTGTCTTTCCTCCTACTGAGGGGGGAGGGTGACTGTGTGTGTTGGGGGCGGGGTTGTCACTGGGTCTACAGATGAAGGCTTCAAGGGCCCAAATGGGAAAAAAAGCATATGCCAGCAGCCAGCAGCAAAGCTCAGACTTATGACATCCTGGCCACTGGCATTTTTAAAAGTTCTTCTGGAACTTCAGTGTTGGAACCAGAGAGGTAATGCTATTCAGATCCTGAGTCCTTTCAGGGTTACAAAGCACTTTTTTTAAAAAATTGATTCTTATGGAGATCTTTTGTTTTTTTTACATCACCTGCTTCCTCAACATATCCTGTGAGGGACTGTCTGATGTTGGCTACTGCCAAGTGGAAGTTGTGGCAAGATGGGGTAGGAACTGGGTATTAGGAAGTAACCGGAGCTCACGCTCCCGAGGCAGCGGCTGTGCTAGGTGGAGTTGTGGTGAACTGGGGAAGGAACAGAATACAAGGAAGTAGCAGGAGCATGTGCTCCTGAGGCAGGGGGCTGTGCCAAGTGGGAGTGGGATGGCAGAGGACGAGTTTCCTTTGCTTAGTCCCCTCCCTAAGTGCAACGTCAACCCCAGACACCTCCTTCCTGTGTCCTTCCTGACTTCCTGGGTCACGTACTTTCCCTTTGTGTAGCACTGACCCCAGAGGCCTCCTCCCGGTATCTGGGCCTGACTTCCTAGGTCACGTACTCTCCCTTTGTCTGTGCACTAATCCCAGACGCCTCCTTCCTGTATCCGGTCCTAGCCTCCTGCGTCACTTCCTCTCCCTTGGTGCGCTAAACTCAGACATCCCCTTCCGGTATCTGATCCTACAATCAATGACTAGTAGGCGGGCTGAGGAGGAGGGGCTAAGTAGGTACTTAAGGAATGGTAGTGGTCGAAGCTCGCTCTCTCTTTGCTCCTGCTCTCTTGTTCTGGCCTTCCTGCTTGGCCTTGCTGTGATGGCCTCTGAATAAAGCTCGGGTGTTGGCACCTCCTGGTCGGCTCGTCTCTGTGTGTTTATCCGGGTAGGCTCCGAATACTGGTAAGTGGTATGACTCTGGCAGCCTGCTCCTTATAGGAGGAGAGTGCACGGCGCGGCCGGCACAATATCCCTCCCTGGTGCCCAGCAATCCCTCATGACAAAGAACAAAAAAGAGGAGAAAAAAATAGTTCAGCAAAATTAACCCACATATTGGGGAGGGAGGGCGGGAACATATGCAGTGGGACGACATATGCACTGTCTACACCTGCAATCCCCTACTTTTACAAAGAAGCAAAGGAGGTGACTTCTCACAGCTCTCCTTTGGGGCAAGCTTGGCCGATAGGACTTTGAGACTCAGTTTTGTTTCGTTGTTCCTTTCATGTACATTGTGGTAGTCACTAGATATGTTATTTTCCTGGTTCTACTTGCTTCACTCTGCATCAGCTCATTTAAATCTTCCATGCTTCTCCATATGCATCATTTATCATTTATTACAGCACAATAATATTCAGATACATTCGTGTACCATAACTTATTTGGTCATTCCCTAATCTACTGGCATCTACTTTGCTTCCAGTTTTTTGCTACTATGGAAAAAAAGCTGCTCTCCTTTGCTGTGTAGATGGTTCTTTCTGTCATTTTTCTCATTCTGTTCAGTTCTGAATGCCATATTTAGGAAGGACATTGACAAACTGGACAGCAACCAGAGGGAGGTGCTGAAGGGATGTAGGTGCTGTGTGCCTAGTAATGGAATCTCTGGAACAGAGGGTATAGACGTTTCAATCACTTTCTTCCCACAATTCTAAATCACTTTCCAGAATGGTTGAGCAATTCATGGCTACTCCACCTGAGCATTAGTGTACCTGTCTTTCCAAAATCTCTCCAACATGAACTTCCCATCTTCTTATCAAGCGCTTTCAGTTCAAAAAATAATAGCTATAGTCCATTTGGTATAGTCTGTTAACGTTCACAAAGTTCTTTACATATATTATCATATTTTATAATATATTGATATTAAGAGTCTGCTATAGAGCACTGGCCCTGGGGTAAGGAGGACCTAAGTTTAAATCTGAACTCAGGGAAGTAATTTACCCCAACTGCCTCAAAAAAAAAGTCTCCTCTGTACAAGGCACAAGTACCCAGTTATAAGCCTAGTGCCATCTGGACAGGACCCTAAACCCCAGATTTGGAGCCATCCTGCCTCTCCATACTAACTAGATAAATCTTGGATAAACTTGGATAAATCACTTCCCTTTAGGACTCACTTTTGCCATCTCTAAGGTGCCTTTCCAATTCTAAATCTTATGATCCTATGATTGGTTCTTATTTGATCCTACCTGGGAGGGAGACAAGTTCCTGTAGGTACAATTATCCCTATTTTACAGCTAAACTCCAGAGTGGGGCAAGTGATTTGCCAAAGGTCATATGCAGAGCCAGGGGATAAGCCAAGGACTGAGAACCCAGGTGTCCTCACTCCATCCTGTGCCTTTGCTACTAGGTTGTGGAGGCCACAATGCTGCCAATGAAAAGAGTCTGTGGGTAAGGCTGGGCCCACAGAACGAAAGACATAAGCATTTAATAAGTATCTATGTGCCAGGCACCATGCTAAGTGCTTTACAAATATAATCTAAAAATAAAAACACCACCACATAAATATTATCCCATTTGATCCTCCCAACAACCCTGGGACATAAGTGTTATGACCCCCATTTTACAGTTGAAGAAACTGAGATAGAAGTTAAGTGATTTGCCTAAGGTCACATGGCTAGTGTGTGAGGTCAAATTTTAACTTGGGTTTTCCTGACTCTAGGTCCTGTGCTCTCTCTACCACCTAATGGCCTCTGTGTGCCTTGAAGCAGTGTGTTCAGGGATACACAGAACAGGATTGCTCCTATTTTGTCAAATACTAAAGAAACATGAATGAAAATTTTTGAATTCCTAATTCTATATATTTATGAGAAGTTTCACTGATGTTTTCTCAATTACATGTACATTTTTTTAACATTCGCTTTTTTAAAAAATTTTGAATTCCAAATTCTCCCTCCCTCCCTCCCTCCCTCCCTTCCCCCCTCCTTGAGAAGGCAAGCAATTTGATATAGATTACACATGTGAAGCCATGGAAAACATTTCCATATTAACTATATTGCAAAAGAAAATGTAGACCCCTCCTTAAAAAAGCAAGAAAAATGAAATTTTAAAAAAAGTATGTTTCAATCTGCATTCAGACTCCATCAGTTCTTTCTCTCTGCTATGTGGATAGCACTTTTTATCCTAAGTCCTTCGAAATTGTCTTGGATCACTGTATTGCTAAGAATAGCTAAGTCAACACAGTTGATCACGGTTGTCGTTTGTCCTTTGTTTTTGAAGAGAATCAATGATATCATGGGTGATGTCCTGACTTACCTATAAATTGGATTTAAGTGAGGCAGAGTTGCACAAAGTCATCAGCTTCACTTTCTCTTTCAGATTCATGGAAGTCAAGTGGCAAGACAAAAATCAAGATGACTGGCGATGGCCTGGGATACAGTGGATGACCTTGGCATCTTCGATATCTGAGCAAGCTCTTAGTGCTCCACAATGCTTGCTTTAGCAGCTTGGAACAAATTGTTCTCATCCACCCATTGTCAGGGGCAGTCTTTACATGCCTGGGGCAGATATCCCCCTAAATCATTGACAGGTTTAAGGCTCAGCAGTTACCCTCAGCCTGGTTTAGCTTGTCTGCCTAAACAGTTTATGTAGTGGCAGCCACTGTGCATGCTACAGGTGAGAGTTGAGAGCCAGGCAGACACCAAAGGTATACGAGCAGCCCTGAAAAGGGCTCGGCAAGCCTTCATACCAGAGGTGCTAGTCCTCCTTGAATACTCCAAACACTCTGGATCACTGTACAATATTGCTTTTAATGTGCATAATGTTCTCCTGGTTCTGCTCATTTCACTTTGCATCAGTTCATATAAGTCTTCCCAAGTTTTTCTGAGAGCATCCTGCTCACTATTTCTCCCCCTTACCCAGTTACATGTAAAGATAATTTTTAACATTTGTTTTAAAATTTTTTTTAGTTCCAAATTTTCTCTCTCCCTCCTTCCCTGAGATGGTAGACAATTTGACAAACGTTATACATGTTCAATCCTGCAAAACATATCACCGTATCAGTCATGTTGGAAAGAAGACATAGGAAAAAAAATGAAAAAAATACAGAAAGTGAGAAAGAGTACGCTTTGATCTGCATTCAGACTTGATCAATTCATCATGGAGAATTGTCTTCCATCAATGTATTGCTGAGAATAGCTAAGTCATTCACAATTGCACAGTATTGTGATTATTATGTACCATGTTCTCCTGGTTCTGCTCAATTCACTTTGCATCAGTTCATATAAGTCTTTGCAGGCTCTTCTGAAATCAGCCTGCTTATCATTCTTATAGCATATAATATTCCATTACAACCGTATACTACAAGGTGTTCAACCATTCCCCAGTTGATGGGCATCCCCTTGATTTCCATCTCTTGGCCACCACAAAAAGAATGGCTATAAATTTCATTATGATTATTAAATGAATAATAAGAGAACTTTTAAAAATGAAAAGATCTGGTTCTAGTCACCTACAAGCTCAGTGTGATGAATTGAGTGATATAGTAGGCAAAAAGACCATTATGGCTTTAGACTACATTGAGAGAGGCTCTAGCATCCACAATACTGGAAGGCAATGATAGTCTTTTGCTCTTGTCAGACTATTCAAGAACTCTGTTCAATTCTGGGTGCCATGTTTTAGGAAAGACATTGACATGTTGGAGCCCATCCAGAGAAAGGTAATCAGGATGATGAAGGGCCTGGGCACCCTGTCTTACAAAGGGAGTTAAAGGGCCTGGGGATGTTTAGTTAGGAGAAGAGAAGACTTGGGATGGGGGTAGGGGTGGAACGTGGCAGCTGTCCATGTATTTAGATGGACTGTGATGCCAAGGGGGAAGAGACAGAATTGAAAACAGATCACCTTGTTGTTGCACTCTATACTCCAGTCAGAATGGACTACTCCCATCTTCATTTCTTTGTAATATTCCCTAGACCTCTTACCACAACCCTCCTAAGTTAATTAATGCCCACCATCCCTTTGAAGCTCAATACAAAGGCTAACTCCTCCAGGCAGCAGCTTTCCCTTACCTTGCCCCAGACAAAATGCACACAAAAATGGCTTTTCCCACTGGACCTCATAAGGCCCCTTGTTTTGAAACTCTCCCATAGGCTTATCATGTAATGTTGCACATTAGAGCTGGTAAGGTTCTTTTTTTTATTAACTTATTTTGATTTATCAACAATCACTTCCATAAGCTTTTGAGTTTTGAATTTTTTTCCCCTTTCCTCCCCACCTCCCTCCCCAAGACAGCATGTAATCTGATATAGGCTGTACATATACATTCCTATTAAACATATTTTCACATTAGTGATGGTGTAAGGAAGAATTAGAACCAATAGGAGGAACCACAAGAAAGAGAAAACAAAACAAAACGAAAGAAAAAAATAGCAAAAATAGTATGCTTTGATCTGCATTCAAACTTCATAGTTCTTTCTTTGGATGGGGGTAGCACACCTTTGGAGATGTCTTAGATCCTTGCATTGCTGAGAAGGGCTAAGTCTATTAAAGTTAGTCATTTCACAACGTGGCTGTTACTGTGTACAATGTTCTCCTGATTCTGCTCACTTAACTCAGCATCAGTCCATACAAATCTTTCCAGGTTTTTCTAAAGTCTGCCTGATCATCATTTTTTACAGTTCAATAGTATTCCATTACATTCATATACCACAACTTGTCCAGCCATTCCCCAATTGATGGGCATCCTCTCAATTTCCAATTCTTTGCCACCACAAAGAGCTGCTATAAATATTTTTGTACATGTGGGTCCTTTTCCCATTTGTATTATCTCTTAGAAGTGCTATTGCTGGGTCAAAGGGTATGCACGTTTTTATAGCCCTTTGGGCATAGTTCCAAATTGCTTTCCAAAATGGTTAGATCAGTTCACAACTCTACCAACAATGCATTAGTGTTCCAATTTTCCTACATCTTCTCCAACATTTATCATTTTCCTGTTTTGTTATGTTAACCAGTCTGATAGGTGTGATGTGGTATCTCAGAGTTGTTTTGATTTGCATTTCTCTAATCAATAGTGATTTAGAGCATTTTTTCATATGACTATCGATGGTTTTAATTTCATCTAAAAACTGCCTACTCATATCCTTTGACCATTTATCAATTAGGGAATGACTTGTATTCTTATAAATTTGACTTAATTCTCTATATATTTTAGAAATGAGGCCCTTATAAGAGACACTGGTTGTAAAAATTCTTTCCCAATTTTCTACTTTCATTCTAATCTTGGTTGTATTGACTTTGTGCAAAAACTTTTCAATTTAATGTAATCAAAATTATCCATTTTGCATTTCACAATGTTCTCTGTCTCCTATTTGGTCATAAATTCTTCTGCTCTCCATAAATCTGATAGGTAAACTATTTCTTGCTGTCCCAATTTGCTTATAGTATCTGTCTTTATATCTAAATCATGAACCCATTTTAACTTTATTTTGGTATACAGTATGAGATTTTGGTCTGTGCCTGGTTTCTGCCATACTCTTTTCCAGTTTTCCCAGCAGTTTTTGTCCAATAGTGAGTTCTTATCCTAGAAGCCGGGGTCTTTGGGTTTATCAAAGAGTCAATGACTATACTGTGTCTTACATACCTAACCTATTCCACTGATCCACCACTCTATTTCTTAGCCAGTACCAAGTAGTTTTGATGATTGCTGCTTTATAATACAATTTAAGATCTGGAATGGCCAGGCCACCTTCCCTGCATTTCTTTTCGTTAGTTCCCTTGATATTCTGGACCTTTCATTATTCCAAATGAATCTTATTTTTTCTAGCTCTATAAAATAATTTTTTGGTAGTTTGATTGGTATGGCACTGAATAAGTAAATTAGCTTAGGTTGAATTGTCATTTTTTTCACATTAGCTCATCCCAACCATGAGCAACTGATGTTTTTCCAGTTATTTAGATCTGACTTTATTTGTGTGAAAAGTGTTTTGTAATTGTGTTCATATAGTTCCTGGGTTTGTTTCGGTAGGTAGACTCCTAAACATTTTATAATGTCTACAGTAACTTTAAATGAAATTTCTCTTTCTATCTCTTGCTGTTGGGCTTTGTTGGTAATATATAGAAATGCTGATGATTTATGTGGGTTTATTTTATAGCCTGAAACTTTGCTAAAGTTGTTTATTACTTCAAGTAGTTTTTTACTTGATTCTCTAGGATTCTCTAAGTATATCATCATATCATCTGCAAAGAGTGATAGCTTTGTCTCTTCTTTGCCTATTTTAATACCATCAATTTCTTTTTCTTCTCTTATTGCTAAAGCTAAAATTTCCAGTACGATATTGAACAACAGTGGTGATAATGGACATCCTTGTTTCACCCCTGATCTTATTGGAAATGCTTCTAGCTTGTCCCCATTACATATGATGCTTGCTGAAGGTCTTAGGTAGATACTACTTATTATTTTAAAGAAGACTCCATTTATTCTTATGCTCTCTAGTGTTTTTAATAGGAATGGGTGTTGTATTTTGTCAAAAGCTTTTTCTGCATCTATTGAGATGATCATGTGGTTTCTGTTAGTTTTGTTATGATCAATTATGCTGATGGTTTTCCTAATATTGAACCAGCCCTGCATTCCTGGTATAAATCCTACCTGGTCATAGTGCATTATTCTTGTGATAAGTTGCTGTAATCTACTTGCTAATATTTTATTTAAAATTTTTTGCATCTATATTCAGCTGGTAAGGTTCTTATCTCACTGGGACAGGGTGAGCTCCAGGATAGCAGGCACCCCCTACCCCTAGTCACTGACTCAGCACTCAGCACAGTGCTCTGACCCCACAGGTGATTAAGAAACTTGTCAGATCTAAGAAGGCTTAAACTGGAGCTCCTGACTCACTAAGGTTGGGGAAGCCAAAGGGACAAAAGTCCTCACATCTTCAGAAAATAGCCTAACTCAGAAATACAATGATCCAAGACAATTCCAAAAAACTCATGATGGAAAATGCTGTCCACATCCAGAAAAAGAACTGATGGAGTCTGAATGCAGATCAAAACACTTTCCCTTTATCTTTTTTCGTGTTTCTTTTCTTTTACAAACTGTAATTTTTTTTTGCAAACTGTCTCTTCTTTTGCAATATGACTAATATTGCAATTGCAGGTTGAAGGAAATAGGTTTCACACGATTGCACATATATAACCTATATCCAATTGCTTATTGTCTTAAGGAAGGGGGAAGGAAGAGGAGGGAGAAAATCTGGAATTCAAAGTTTTATTTAAAAATGAATGTTAAAAATTGTCTTTACATGTAACTGGAAAAAATACTATTTTAAAATAATCTAAGACCACTGAGCCCCAGAGAAGATACTAAAGCATATGGTACTAAGGGCTGTGCGTTTGTGTCAGGAAGCTCAGGTCTCACCTCCCCCATTAGAGTGGGAGATCCTCAAGGTAGGGACTGTCTTTTACCTTTCTTTGTGAGCGAATTATTTTGCTATTATATTAATAACCAATTATTAAATGGGGATCCAGGATTTTCTCCTTTATTTCTTCATCCAAAGCCCAGCCCCTGTAAAAAGTCAGTCTCTAAAGAACAAGACTGATGAGATTGTCCCAGCCCTCCAGGAACTTGCTCTTCAATCTTGGGCGGGGACCCCACCCAACCAGGAGACCTAACTTGAGCTCAAAGTATAAACAGGATCTATTCTGGGCAAGTTCTTGGTGGGGGGTAGTAAATGAGCCCCTGTCCTTGTACCCCTCCTGCAGAGTTTAGGGTGACCCAGCTCAGGAAGGAGAAAACCAACCAGCATGGTCCAGCTGGAGATGGCTTGCCCATCCAGATTGCTGGGGGTGGCCCAGTCTTAATATCAAGCAGGAGTAAAATGTCACCAATCGAGGTAACTTTTTAGTCATCAAGGGCATTCCCTTTTACAAAGGTGGTTAAGGCAGAAACTCTGTCTCTTGGGGTTAGCATAGTACCCAGCACATAATAGGTGCTTAACAAGTGTTTATGGACTGACTAAGGCACCTGCCCTGGCAAACTGGCATACTAGACAGAGTGATGGCTTGGGAGTCAGGAAGACATCCAATCAAACCCCCTTTGACACCTGAAGGGGCAAGGCAGTTAACCTCTCCAAAATGCAGTGTCCTCTTCGGTAAAATGGACAATCAAAATCTAAATGAGATCATGCACGTAAAACATTTGTTACTATTATTATTACTGCTGCTCTGCACCCAGTAAGCCCAGACAATGCTCTCCTCTGCCATAGGCCCTTTGTCCACCTCAGCCACTGGAGTGGTAAAACCATTTTATTCAAGTTTCTCAGTCTTTTCATACATGAAATGCAACAGATGTCCTCTCTCAGGGAGCTCCTGTTGCTCTCCCAGACCGCTGAAAGCCCCCAGAGCTCAGCATCTGCCTGCAGTGGACAACACAAATCAGGGCTGGGGGTCAGAGGCCACGATTTTCCCAGAGGTAGCTCCCCTACCCTGATGGAAAAAAAGTGTGTCCCTTGAGAAAACCCTGGGTTCAAGTCTGGTTCTGTCATGGAAGAGAGAAAGAAGTTGCACTGAGGTCCCCGTTCACCTCTGATACTGTTCTTGTTTCTATAGGCCCTTCTACCTCAGGCTTTCTAAGCAGCCTTGTCTCGTCACAGAGGGCAAGACCCTGGACCCAATAACACATCCTATGACCTATAGCCCAAGGAAAGTAAGCCACACATCTTCTTCTGCTGTGTTTGCTAGATTAGATAAAACAAGGAGTAGTATGGGAGTGCCCCTACCCTGACAAAGGTGAAAATCCCAGTTCAGTCCCCACCACCGTTCACTACACCTTCCTAGCCCCAGCCTGTGTTCCCTTAAGAAAATACAGAGAAGGGGGCAGAACATAAGGCAGTAGATTTCATTTCTTAGCCAAGGCGTCCGATTTCACTGTTTCATTACCTGATTTCACTGGAGCCCTGGACCTGAACCTAGGCCGAGCACAATCAAATCCAAGGAAAACTTGTTTTCTCTCCACCTCCTCAGCATTCCCACGGCCAAAGCCAGATAGATGTCAGAGGCATGTGTGTTGGGGAGGGGGTGGAATTGGAGAGGGGGAGTCTCCAGATGCACACATACCTTCCCAGGGAAGGGCGGCCTGCTTCACTTCTCTGTGCTCAGAGTAGGGTGGAGGTTCCAAAGCTCTGGTCGGACATCATCCTATGTGACAAAGGATAAGGGAGAGGCAATGACAAGATGGAAGATAAGGACTAGGGGAAGGAGGCAGGGCACTCCACCAGAGTGTCAGGGAATCCGAGATTCCCAAACTAATTTGGCCTACCATCCCTTTTTAAAAAAAAAAAATTACTTAGCACCCCCCTGGAAATCTACTTTCTTTAACCCTTTAATGTTTTTTTTTAAATTTGTGTCATTTCAAAAGATATAAAATATATTTTTAAATGACACATCTTAAATTTAATAATTTATTGTAAATTTGTGGGGTTTTTTTCCTGCACTGCAATATAACCACATAGCACTGTATTATAAACAAATCATTACACACACATATTCCTGCTGAGGCATGCTGGACTTCGCCGGCCTGCCAACATTTGTTTGTTAAGACCTGTAGGCAGACTTGACCACTGATCTATTATAACTTGCATTTTGTGTGTTTCTTTGGAAAACAATGTAATCACTATGACTTTAACTCTGTTACACAACAGATGAAGCATGCACGAATAGGTTTTCAAAATTTTCTTTTCTTCTCTTTCCTTATGCTTCCACCTCCCCAGTATTTTTATTCAACGCCCCCCCCCCAATTGCACCGGAGGCTACGACCACCTCCCTGGATTGTTTCAGTGCCCCCAAGGGACAGCATCACCCACTTGGGGAACTTATGAGATAGAAGGTCCAATGAGTGGAGTGCGGAAGGGTCGAGAAGTTGGGCCAAGACCTCAATGGGGGCTTTCTGTCCCATTCCCCACTATTTCCTTACCAAGTGACTTAGACGTTCCAGAAAAGGCAGAAGCTTAGACAGCTCCTGGTCCTCACTGTCTCCTTGCCATCGGGGAATCAGGAGCTGGTTGTCCACCTGGAAGACATGCAAAGGATGGGACATCTTCCTCCCACCTAATAATTCCCATTGTCTAGTTTAGGCAATTTCCTCCTTATGACCGTTAGAGGGCAGCAAATTCCTGCTCTGTATACGGATGGGTGCATTGTGGTAAAGGGGCCGTATTCCCAGGATTAAGAGCTAATCTAACTCGTTTATATTTTGTTTCATTTTTCTTACCCACCCCACCCACTCCCCAGAAAATGCCAGTGAGCAAAGACAAAGTTAAACAAAACCACCCAAAGAAGCTAATGACCCATTCCTCATTAGACAACCCTGTTGTTGTTCAGCCATTTTTCAGTCATGTCTAACTCCTTGAGACTCCATTTTGGGTTTTCTTGGCAGAGATACTGGAGAGGTTTGTTGTTTCCTTCTCCGGCTCATTTTACAGATGAGGAAACCGAGGCAAACAGGGTGAAGTGACTTGCGTAGGATCACACAGCCTAAGCAAGTGTCTCAGGCCAGATTTGAACTCAGGGAGACGAGTCTTCCTGACTCCAGACCAGGCACTCTATCAGCTACACCATCTAGCTGCCCTGGCACCCCTTAGATGCCCTTAGAGACTGGGGTGGGGGGGGCCAACCTGCGGCCTTCTAGGTCCTTGGGTGCGGCCTTTTGACTGAGTCCAAGTTTTGTAGAACAAATCCTTTTATTAATGGGATTTGCTCTGTGAAGCTTGGATTCAGTCAAAGGGCCCCACTTGAGGACCTACAGGGCCACATGTGGCCTCAAAGCCACAGGTTCCCCACCCTGACACTCCTAGCCACCCACCTTTCTACCAAGAGGACAGAAGTATGCTTTCTCCTCTTTTCTCTGGAACAAAGATTGGGCACTGAAATTAATATGAATTCAATGGTGCTTTATTATTGTTTTCATTTGCATCAGCAAGATGGGCATTGCTCTCCTGGTTCTTCTCCCTTCTCTCTGCATGGGTTCATTTAGATCTTCCCATTTTTCTGAATTTCTTATCTTTGTTGTTTCTTCTTACACTCATCTGTTCACTCATCTCCCGTCTGATGGGCACCTGCTTTGTTTCCAGTTTGTTTTTCCTACCATAGAGCCCAGCTATGGATATTTTGTCTTCCAGAGTTTTTCTGTGATGTACCAAAAGTTTTAGAACAACTGCCCTTTGGGGATAAATTCTGGTGTCACACAAGTTGAGAGTTAGAAGGGATGTCGCTAGCTGTCCACTGCAACTCGCGTACTCATACGGGACACGAGGTTGTTCAGCCTCCGTTTGCAGACCTTCAGCGGGAAGGAGCTGGGTCACCTTCCATTCTAGATAGTTCCCGGTGACCTCCAGACTAAATTAGCCTCTTTTCAGCTTCCACTCACTCCTCCTGATTCTACTTTCGGGGACAAACAGGACAAACTATTCCCTCCTTTACATGACAGCCCTCCAAATATTCGAATAAGCTCTTGTGTGCCCCTTCAGTCTTCTCTTCTCCAGCCTATCTACACCCACATCCTTCAACTGATAAGACATTGCTTTAAGACCCTTCCTCATTCTGCCTGGTATCCCTAGATGGTGGTGCCCAGAATCGAAAGCAAGTTCTGATGAGGGCAGAATATATAGCCCAAGGACACATGAGGTTTGTTTTTCCTTTTTGCTGCCTCATAGCATCACACTGCTACCTCATATCGAATTTTCATTAGGTTGTGAGTTCCTTGAGGGCAGACACTGTCTTTTGCTTCTTTTTGTAGCCCCATTGCTTAGAATAGTGCCTCGCACATAGTAGGTGCTTAATAAATGCTTGACTGACAGCTCACTAAACCCCTCCAGATCCTTCCCAGTACAAGTGCTGCCTAATCAGGCCTCCTCCATCTTGTATCAGTGTATTATTCCTGTTGAATGTCATCAAATTGGATTCAACCCAATGCACTGGCAGGGGTAGGGCCACATGTGGCCCTCTAGGTCCTCAAGGGTGGCCCTTCGCGGATCCCTCACCCCTGTTAGCCCGTCAGGATCTTTTTTGGATCCTCATTCTATCTTTCATGTTTTGGGTCATCTAAAATTTGATGAGTATGCTACCTAGGCCTTTATGTAAGTAAGATAAAAACATAGTTGTCTGCATGTTTTCTCTCCCATTAGACTGTGAACAACTTGAGAGGACTGTCTTTGGCCTTTCTTTGTACTCCTAGTGCTTATCACAGTGCCTGGCACACAGTAAGTGCTTAATCAATGCTTCCAGGATTGACTGACACTGGGCCAGCACAAATCCCCGGCATCCTCCACTGGAGGCCTCTTACTACATTGATATTAAACCATTAACAACCAACCATTCTCTCTCCTCCTCACTGACCTCCCTATCAACCTGCTCCTGTAAAAAGGATATCTATTCCCAGGAAGGAGAACTGATTTGCCCAGGATGGCAGAGGGAATAGGTGGCTAAGCCAGGATTCAAATTCAGGTCCTTTGGGTAGTGGCAAGAACACTGAATTTAGAGTCCAAAGACGGGTTTCAATCTTGACTGCCTCTCTCTCTCTCTGTGAACCTCAGTTTCTTTAATGTGTGAAATGTTGGGGTTCACCTAGATAACCTCTGAGGTCTCTCCTAACTCTAAAATCCTGTGATCTGTCTCTAAATGCAGGGTTCTTTCCATTACTGTTCAATACTCTCCATGCAGATGGATCTCTCCACGGTGATGAGGGGAGGGGGGGGAAGGTTGTTACCTGGTAGGGGAAGGCCTTGAGGGAATCAGTCAGAATCACAGTCCGGGCCAGGTCCTGCCCCAGCACCTTCAGATCCTTCACATAGTGACCCTGGAGGCAGATGCAGTCATCCTGGAAAAGGCGGCCCCTGGGGTCCAAACAAAACCCTCACCCTCACCCTTTGACCTCTGTTTGGATGCCACCTTATTCAAGGCCTCTCACAACCTCATCCTGGGGGAGGAGGGGAAGGATGATTGCCCCAATTCCAAGCTGGGGGCTCAGAAGGAGGCAGTCATTCGCCCCAAGTCACACACCAGTCAGTGGTCAAGCCAAGACGGGACACTTAGTGTCCTGCCTGACTCCCATGCCCAGTGCTCTTTCCACTGGCCTAGGTGGGTAAAGGACCAGGTTGTGATGGGGTGAAAGGGTCCAAGAGCAGAGTGGGGAGCTGGTGGCTTCACCTAATCAGCTTCTTGTGGGGATCCAGGAGATCTGCGATTGGTTCTGCATAGTCCCTTTTAGCCGTGGTGAAGATAATGATCTAGAGTGGGGGTGGGGGGTGGGGAATAGGGAATTAGGAGGGGGATGGGCCGAAGGTCTCAGCTTTCCTAGAAATGGGGCAAGGAGATGTAATCCTTAGGAAGGCCCAGAGATCCTTCCGATTTTCCCCTCCAAGCAGAAGGTAGAGCCCCCTGACCCACCGCACTACACTCCCCTCTAGTTGTCAGACTGGACTACAGATAGTGGGGTGTGACCCACGAGGTGGGGGAGGCAGGGAGAAGTACCTGGAAGAACTGACTCAGGATCTCCAGGAACTCACGGGTGTGGGGCCGCAGCCTGCCCTGCACCTGGGGACCAACAACAGGTACCCATTGGAAGCAATGGCTAGGGTGTCTTCACTTCCCTTGCCAGCCAAAGACAGTGGCCAGGCCCAGCTGCCCGCTGGGCAGGCAACAGGAGAGCTCCTATCCCTTCTAGCTCAGACATTCCGGGGTTCAGGGGTCAATAACCTAAGGGCATCTCTCCAACCCATCCATAACCACCACCCGAGGACCAAAACGACTCACCTTGTAATACATACCTTGGAAACTCACAGGGAAGCAGAAGTGGGCATTGGGCACAGCCCGGAGGGAGCAAGAGACCAAGGTATCGTCCTGAGGAGGGAACTGGGCTGGAGGAAGGGAGGGAGCTCTGCTCTTCTCCACCCCGACCCTGTGCCTAAGCTCTAGTCAGTGACAAGGAAGATTCAACGGCTGGCCGGGCCTGGGGCCAAGATCAGGTCAAGGGGAAGGGCTGGGGCCCTGACTCACATACCAACTCCAGGACCAGTGTGCTATCTGGCATGCTCCGGGTCTTTGGAGGAATATTTAGCCTCCGAGGCCAGAGTCTCCTTCGGTACAGAGGACAGGGGGTGAGGGAGCTGCTAGAGGAGAAACAGAAGCTCAGCAGGTCTGGTCTGCTAGCCAGAGAAAGACTGGGCAGCTGCCTTCATTCCTTTTCTCAGACCTCTACCCCAAAATGCCTTTTCTAATAAGCAATCACTCTGATTGAAATTCCACATTAGGGCACTCTATTATTTGGGTTAAAGCAATACCCTGTTAGGATACAAATTCTAGAGCTCATACATTAAGTCATTTATCAGCTATTGCAACCTCAGTGATCAACAGTTTCATAATGGCATTATTTATGATTAAAAATGGAAATAAATTATGTATCCAATGATTGGGGAATGTCTATATACTTTGATCTGTGATTTAGGCATCATGGGCATTGCTTAGCATGGGAATTCCCTTTATTATTACAAATGACTTACTAAGTCCTAAAGAATTATCCTAGGGAAGCACACAGTATTTAAGTGACTTACCCAAGGTCACAGAGCTAGTATGTATCACAAGAAGGACTTGAACCCAAGCCTTCTTGCTTCCAAGACCAGCCTTCCATATAGAATATGAATTTAATTGGGCTGCTACTACACAGTAAGAAATGACTAGAGAGGACATGTGGTGGATAGAGGGTAGGCTTTGGAACTAGGAAGAGCTAGGTTCATATCTTGGCTCTGACAGACACTGGTTGAGAGACCCTGGCCAAGTAAATAACTCTAACTAATCTCTCCATGCTCTAGGTAATTCTCTAAGACCATAATAAATTGCAGAGCAGTTTCTGACCAACACTGATGGAGGGAGTTACCTCACCTGGGAGTTCCCTACACCAATGAAGTCCCAGACCCAATTCTTGTCTCTATCCTAAGAATAGAAACATGGGATGGGATAGCAAGGCTGAAAGAACACTAAACTCACAATAAATTCAGAAAAGTAAATGATGTTCACATGGAGAGACAAAAACAAAACCTTTGTGGCTTGCAGTGGTCAGTGTTAGCACCCCACTGTCACAGTGAAAGAACACAGCTCTTTTCTGTTAACTGATAAACTGTTTCTCAGAGAACGTCCTTTATAAGAGGGTGTGTTGAGAAGTCTGTTCTGTCACAACAAAACGTATCGATACTTTTTAAAAACCATACACATTAATAAAAAGTTAAATTAAAAGATATTCCCCGATTACATTCCCGTCATCTGGTACGTCACAGGACACCTCCTTCCATTCCCCGCCCCAGCTCAGGTTCTGAGGTGTATAGCAGCATGGTACTCACAGGGGGCAGGGGAAGGTCTCCTCCACGGGTAGAGCAGAGAAATAGGGGTTTGGGGTTGTAGGTTGACTCCAAGGGACCTGGGGGGCTAAAGGAAAAGGAGGCCTTTGTGGAGAAGGAAGGGAGGAGCCTAGGGTGCCCCTTCTCCTTGATAACCCCAGCCTCTCTCCCCAGAAGGCCTGATTTTTAGACAAGGCCCCAACTTCAACCTGACTCCTTACCTTCTTCATCGAATGCCTTTGCCCACTTCCTCTTGCTTGATGACTCCTGGGCCAAACTTAATGCCTGGCACTGCCCCACACTGGGGAGATGGACCTCACCACTGGCCTCTTGAGTATCGGCCTCACACATCTGGCTTCTCTCTAGCTGCCTTGAAGCCTCCCTTGTTCTCTGGAATGGCCAGCACGGACTGACACAGGGCCATCTGTCTTCTTCCAGGACATCAAGGTCTCCCAATGGTCGGGGAGACATGAATGTCACTTTTCCAGAACGAAGAATCATGGGTCTGGATGAGTCAGGTGGGCAAGCAGCTGAAGGATAATTAGGGGACATAATTAGGAGACTTGAAGGGAATAGGAGAGTCGGGGCCCCTTGGCTCCAAGGATGTTTGACAGGCTCTTAAAACTGAAGGAACTCTTAAAATAAAGTGGCAGAAGAGGTATTAGAGATCTCTGATTTACTTTCTCCCTGCTATTTTACAGATGGGAAAACACAGCCACTTAGCAGCAAAGCCAGGACTGGAAGGTAGGTGTCCTGACTTCTCCTTTGATAATAAATGCACTGTATAATTTAAATGACTGGCATTGCCCCTTCATTGCTTGGGGACCATCTGTGTCCAGGAGGTAGCCTCATCATTTAGGTACCAGGGCCCGGGGGAAGGGGAACTAGGCATCCCACAGAAGCTAGTCTAATGTCTACTGCAAACTAGCTTTGCCCAAAGCATTCAGGTTTTAGCCAAGGAGAAACAGGAGAGGGAGAAGGGACAGGGACAGTCATGGTAGCTGGTTATAAAACAGAAGAGAGAAGAAACCTAGTCAGCAGGCTGCTTGACTGGAAAGCACCTAGAAACTCAATCTAGCTCAGCTCAGCTGAGCCCACTCCTCATCCTCAGCCAGGCATCGGTGTTTATTTAAAGGGTCAGCAGCTGGGAGTGTGTATGGGGAAGCATCTAGGAGAAATCTTTATGGAGACAGAGGAGATGGTGTGATCCACTATGGGGGGAGAGAGAGCTCAGGGCAGAGTCAAGACACCTGTGTTCTAGTCCTGGCTCTGCCTCAGCCTGGAAGAGTTACTCCCCTCTTGGACCTCAGTTTCCCTATTTGTAAGGCAATGGAATTTGATTAATGATCTCTATCTTTTTTAAATGTTTGCTTTATTTCTCCCCGGAATTCTAGTTGAACTTGTGTCCAAGCAGTGTTTTTCTTTGAGCCTTTGTGCTTTGGAGCTATTCTCTTCTTCCAGGTTTGTCTCTTAGGTATCCATGTCAGTATCTTTATGGTGGGATTCTTTTTTTTGTTTACTCATTCCTACTTTCTAAATTTGGGACTTTGTGTTAGAGCCGGGTTCTGCACCCTTCTATAAAGGAATGTTTGGGTCTTACTTGGTCCTAGTTCGTATCCTCTGGACTCTTGCTGCTGCTTTCTTCCTAAGTACTGTGTTCAAGGATCTCGGCGGCAGCTCAGGATGGAGACCTACAAGCTTTCAGTTCATCCATAGTTAGTGGCCTGATCACTACTCTTTCATTAATAATACACTGATAGCCCTTAGTTATTATATTTCACTTTAAGGTTTGCAAATATGTTATTACAACCGAGTCTCACAACGACCTTGTGCTATTATGATCCCGATTTTACAGATGAGGAAACTGAGGCTGGGAGGCTGGTATTTATTAGATAGCACCTTCCCGGGCCTCAGTCTGCTCACCTGTACAATAGGCGCTTTGGGCTAGGTGGCTTCTGAGGTCCCTTCCAGCTGCAAATCTACAATCTTAGGAACCTCCGTGGTGGGTAGGCCTCGCCTGCCCTCAAGGAGCTTACGTTTAACGCTGCCCCACCCCTTCCTAACACACAGTCCATTGTCCCCCAGCAGGGGCGCAAGGGGAGAGGGAGGTGGGGGGATGGGAAGAGACTCCGAGGAGGAGGAGAAGAAAGGAGGAGGCGGGCCCGGAAAGCGCCCGGCCACCGGCCCCGGCGTGCCCGAGGAAAGGCGAAGGGAGGAGGAGGCGGGGCCAGAGCGTCACGTCTCCGGCCTCGGAGATGGGGGAGGGGCGAGACGCGGTGGCGAGGAGGAAACCGCCCAGCGTGCGTCCGGCGGAGGCGGGGCCAGAACGGGCGGCCGCGCGCTCGCCCGGCGACTCCCGACGCATGCGCGTCGGCGGGAGGGGTAGGAGAGGAGGGAGAAAGCGGCGGAAGCGGAAGTGGCCCTCGTGGCGGTTGCCCTGACGCTGGAGCGTGAGCTTCAGGTGAGGGACTCTCCCCTTCGTAGTGTTAGAATGAGGGGAGGGAAGTGGCTTCCTTAGGCCTTCCGCGAGCCGTGGGATGGGCGCCCGTGGACCAGATGCTGGTCTGGGATGGGGAGGGGGGTAAGCTGCATTTCGTGACATCCCTGTAATGTTAGTGAAGTGCGGCTGGAGGGGGAAGGGGAGGACCGCCATCCTTCTCCCCCCGCCACCCCGCTCCTCCTCCACCCTCCTCCCCTGCCTGCCCCTCCACCCCTTCCCTCACCTCCCTCCTTTCTTCCTCCTGCTGCTCCCTCACCTCCCTCCCACCCCGCTCCTCCTTTCCCCTCCTCTAGATGCTCTCCTTCCACCTCTTCCCCTTCTCCATCTTTCTCCTGCCCCTCCCTTTTTCCCCCCCAGGAGAGCTTTCCTGAGTCCACCCCAATCTCTGCAAATCCAGTCATTACCTTACTGTGTGCAGAGATTTAGGGGAGAAGTTTACATACATTAGGGGCCCCTAAGCTGCATATGGCTAGAGTGTCAGGCGTGGAGTCAAGAAGATCTGAGTTCGAATATGGCTTCAAACACTTATAGCTGTGTGACCCTGGGCAAGTTACTTCACCCTATTTACCTCAGTTTCCTCATGCGTCAAATGAGCTGGAGAAGGAAATGGCAAACAGCTCGAGTATCTCTGCCAAGAAAACCACAAATCTGGTCAGGAAGAGGCAGATAAGACTGAAAGGACCGAAGAACAATTATATGAGATACAACCCCTGCCCACGGAGACTTCACAGTCTAGTAGGGGGACTCTGAGTGTAAAACCCTTGTACTTTAGGAAGATCACTTTGAAAGCTTAGTGGAGGATGGACTGGAGTATGGAAAGACTTGAGGCAAGGTGGGGGTGATGAGGGCCTGCATCAGGGTGGTCCCCAAAGCCTAGCACATTGTAGGCACTTACAGCTTAATAAAATATGATAAATGTGCTGGAAAAAGTAAACAAAGGGTTATGTGAAGTCTGAGAGAAAAGGTGGTTGCTGCAGACAAGGGCAGAATTTAGAATTAAAGGGTTTAGGTTCCAGTCTTGGCTTTACAACTTGTGGGACCTTAGACAAGTCATGGAAGCTTTATGGGCCTCAGTTTCCACATCTTTAAAATGAAAGAGTTGAACTAGATGACCTCCAAGGTCCCTTCAAGCTCTAAGTCTTTGATCCTAGTTGGGTGCCTTTGAATTACTTTAAAGGATGATGAGCATTCTAGAGGAGAATTCAGGAAAAGAGGAAGGCCAGGATTAAGTCAACAAATGTGAAGTCCAAGGCACTTACCACCTATATCCATTCAGTTGTTAAATCTCATTTCTGCCTGGGTGACATCTCTCTGACAGTACCAGCACCCTGATGCAGGCCCTCATCACCTGAGACCTGGGGTATTGCAATTCCAATCCATCCTCCACTCAGCTTTCAAAGTGATCTTCCTCAAGTACAAATCTGACCGTGTCACTTCCTTATTCAATAAAATACCAAATGCTTCCTGTTCCCTCCAGGGTCAAGTATAAAATCAATTTGGCTTTTAAAGCCTCTCATGAACTGGCTCCTTCCTGCCTTTCCAGTCTTCTTACACCTTACTCCCCTGCACATACTACTCTAGTGACACTGGCCTCCTTGCTCTCCCTCACATAAGACACTCCATCTCCTGACTCCAAGCATTTTCTCCTGCTGTCCCCCGGCTTGGAATGTTCTCCGTCTTCATCGCTGCCTCCCAGCTTCCTTTAAGTCCCAGTTAAAATCTCAGCCCATAATTTTAGACTCTTGCCTTTCTTCTGAGAGAATCTACTTCCCAATTTATCCTTCGTATGTCTGTAGTTTGTATATAGTTGTGTTCATATTGTCTCCCCCTAATTAGATTGTGAGTTCCTTAAACCTTTTTTTGTATCCTTAGCACATAGCACACTGCTTGGTATATAGTAGTTGTTGCTTAATAAATACTAGTTGACTGATTGACTTTATATTAAGTGCTGGGTATGTAAGATAATCCGTGAAGTAGCCTTTGATGGGATAAAACTAGAAAGGCATAGTGGTGCCAGATTGTTTTGGGCTTTGAATTTGAGGTCAGCCAGAAAACAGGGAGCCACTGAAGATTTTTCAGTGGAGGATGTTTAGGTAGCAGTATGTAGGCTGGCTTGGGGAGACGGGGTGGACAGAGGCAGGAACACTTCCAATCTAATACAAAAAGCATTTAATAAACTCCTACTATGTGCAAGGCATTGACTTTACAAAAATAAGATGAAAGATTACTCCTTGATTTCAGTTCTGTTGGGAGTGGTAACAACGTTCTGACTTCCCTGATTTTCCCACTTTCATATTTCCCTGTACCTGACCCCTTCCCCACTTCCCACTTTCCTCCTCCCCCAAATTTTTCCCATCTTCCTACCTGTCACTCTTTTTCTTAGCTACCTTATTTCCATTCAGCTAACATTTATTGAAGGTATCTCATGTGCAAGACCTTTTGTGAGGTTATCCTTTTGGAGAAACACAGATGAGTTGGGCAGGTTTCCTTATCTGTGAAATGAGGGGATTGGAGGGACTGACTGGTGTGACTGGAAAAAACTGACTTAGAGCCAGGAAAGACCCAAGATGAATCAATTCAGGTATAAGGGCTTTAAAAGTGACATGTGGCACTTATTATGTATTTCAAAAGAAAAGCGAGCTGCATATAATGGAGATTTGCAGCCCTTTTTGTTTGGTGTTAAGTTCACTAATTTAAATTTTTTTTTTTTAAGTAAGAGAGATGGATCATCTGCTGGACAGAGGGGTGTGAGAGGGCATTGCTGACCTGGAACAAAATGAGCAAAGGTGCAGAGATAGGAAAGTGCCATCTGGTCAGAAATAATGTAAATGAGTGTATAGGGCTGAGCACACAGTAGGTGCTTAAGAAATGCTTGCTTGATTCTGGCTGGATTGGAGCAGTCATGTTTGGTAGATATGTTAGGAGGAACGGTGGAAGGTAACATGGGAAGGGTAGCTTGGGCTTAGATTATGGAAACCCTGAATGTCAGCCAGCCTTTACCCTGTTGGCATTGAGAGTCACTGAAGGTGTGAGCAGGTGAGTGAACAGAGAAGAGCTGAGCTTTAGAAGAAAGATGCTTCAAAACCTGTGCAGACAGGAGGTAGGGAGGCAGAGAGACATGGAAAGATAGCTGGAGGAGGTAGCAGAATGGGGGAGGGGGACTTCTCTTTTTAGACTAGGGTAGATTTGAGGAGACGGATAAAATCGAGGATATATGTAGAGGGCAAAAAAGAGTATCATTAAACTAGGGTTTGAACACGGTTCAAAGAATGTAAATTCATTTGAATATTACCCTCAACTAAATCCATTTGAGGAGGTGACATCTCCCAGGTCTTCTGATTTCAAGCCCAGGACTTTTTCTACTATCTAATGTTGCCTCATAGGAAGTCCAGGATGGGGAAAACGACTACCATGCAGTCTGGCACCAAATGTGATGGCCCGCCCGAGGTTCCAGATCATGGATCTCTTAGTGGATTCAATTCTCCTGTGATTCTCTCTGCTGTTCCACTTCTCCTTCCCTCCCACCCTGTTCTCTTTCTCTATTTTCTTACTCCCTGTGCAGTTTCCCCTAATTTCTTATCTCGATTTCTACCTCAGCCTTCTTCCTAATGACCTCTAAGGCCAGAAAGCGAGTGGTCCTCCCCACAAGACCATCTCCGCCCACAGTTGAACAGATCCTGGAGGATGTCCATGGTGCTCTGCCCTCTGATCCAGTTTTCACCTCCTTTGCCCCACAAGCCATGGAAGGTAATGTAAGTCCCCATCATTCCTGCAACCCTGTTATTTGCAGCCTAGCTTGATCCTGGGAGTATCTGAACGTTCCAGTTGAATGGTATCAGCTTAGTAGTTTGGCCAACTTTTACTATCCAGTTATCTACTTTGTGATTTGTCCGTTTCTTTGCATGTGTGCATACATGTTTATGTTTACATATATTGTACATATATATATATATATCTTTATTAATCCCATGCTAGTTTCCCCCTGCTCTCTAGCATCCTGCTTACTCACTTCTGTTATTTGACTTCTGAGAAAAAAAAACAGACTCATTTAAATATCCACTTTAGTTAAATACTTATGGGGCGGTGAAATCTGTGGTTTTGAAGATAATAGTCAATTCCCATTTCTAGAGCACTTTCCTCATAGCCCCCCAGTGATGTAGAGAGTGCAGATAATATCTTCATTTTATAGATGAGGAAGCAGATTCAGAGAGGGGAGGTGATTTGCACAGAGTCAGGCAGCTATTAAGGGGTAGAATTGGACCTTGAATCCAGCCCTGACTCCCATTTTATTGTTCAGTTGACTGTATCACATTGTGCCTACTGCTGTAGTTGTACATATCTTATTCCTCATATCAAACTGATCTCCATAAGATCCATAAGATCGAGGAGCTTAATTTCCCTGTTTATAAAATGAGGTTGTACTGAATGATCTCCAAAGTCTCCAGCTGTGTCATTCAGTGTCCTTAGGTCCTTTCTACTATACCATTCTGTGTTCTCTGTTCTAAAGACTCTCCCCAGCTTTAATATTCTGGGTTCTAAGGAACCTCCCAGCTCTGACATTGTGGGTTCTAAGGCCCCCCCCCAACTGTGGCATTCTGGATTCTAAGGTTCCTCCTGGCTTTAACATTCCGTAATTATAAGGGCCTTCCAGATGACACATTCCAGAGCTAAAGACATAGGAATAGTTTTTATTCACAGATTGGTATTATACTCTGCCCATTTCCAATATACAAGTAGTTGAGAGGCAACTGGACTTGTGTTCTTTTTTTCTCCTTCCTTCCCTTTTCCTTCTCAGAGCTTCCTGCCATTCAGGAGAATGAGGACCCAGAGGCAGAAAGGGAACGGCAGTACCAACAGAGTCGCTCCTATGTGGCCCTGAACCATCGGCTCCAGCTGGCCTGTGGCCTGCTGAAACAGAAGTGTGAGGAGCTGCGGCAGTCTGGGGACAGCCTTGAGGAAGACATCCTAGAGATGAAGCAGAGGACCGTCTCTGATGCACAGGGTTCTAGCTGTAATCCTGGTGTGGGCTGCTCAGGTTGATGTCATGCTTTTTGATTTGTTTTTGGAAGTGAAATTCAGGACCTCTGTGTCTGCAGAGACACAAGCTTTTCTGGAAGCTGCTTTTCTAAGGTTTGCCTGCCAGTTCTGGCCCCCTGGGTTTTCCTCCACCCTTTTCTCTCCTTCAGCCCACCTGCCCCTTCAGACTTGAGGCCCCGTCCCCATTTGGGGGAGGAGTGGAGGAATATTGCAGTATGACATCTACCTCTGGCCCTGTAAGGAGGACAAGAAGGCCCCACAGAGCTTCACACGTACTATCAGGAACTGAAGCCAGTTGTTACACACAACCATTGGGGTCACCTGGGAAGGTCAAGATTGACCTGGACAAATTTGAGTGCGTAAGGGTATCTAGAACAGACCATGGAACTGAGGACTAAGTCCACTTGGAACATGATGAAGGTAGGGCAATGAAGACATTATCTCCAAGGATGATTCTTCTGAGAGACACTGCCAGATCACCAGAGAAGAATGCTGGCTGCTGGAACGCATTCACTTAATTATCACAGCTCCCCAAAATGTCATCTGGTGCTGTCAGCACAGCCTCTTCCCAATCTCTCCTGTTTCTCTATACATGGGCCTCAAAGTCCTATTAAATCCATGCCTTTTACTTTTTAAAACTTTGACTAGTCATTTCTCTGCATACTGGCTTCTGTTGGTTTTGTTGATTTCATCGCCCCCCATTAAAGTGAAATTGTCCAAACACTGGCCTGGCCTTCTCTTTTCCTCAGGCCCTACCCCCTGAAGGCCAGGAGGAGATTGAGGAAGATTTTCATACTGATTTTCCCTGTCATGGAGGGGTTGTAGCTTGCACAGAGAGTTGACTCAGTCTCTTGTTTTCAACAACTGCCCCCAGTGAATTTGCACTTAATGCTTAGACATTCAGTTTAGAGGATGATGGATCTAGAATAGGGAGATATTTTAGAAGTCACTTCTTCTAACCCCTTTCCTTTTACAGATGAGAACTAGGATTGATTCAGACCTGTGGCTCCAAATTCTGTCATCTCAACATGCACCACAGTGCCTCAGCACCTATTCATCAAAACACTGATTCAACAAACTTTTTAAGTGCCTACTATGTACAATGTACTCTTCCCAAAAAGTGCTTTCTCAAAGCAGCTCTGAGGTAAGTAGTTAGGTATTTTTGTCCCTATTTTATAGATGAGGAAAACGAGGCCAAGTGAGGTTAAGTGACTTGCTTGTGGTAACAGAGCCAGCAAGTGTCAGAGCTGGACTTTAACATCAGGTTTCTGATTTCAGGTCTAATGAATGCTTTTTACCCTCTTTGAAAATCTGGAATGTAGCCTGGAGTTCACTGTCTGCTTCTCCTCCTGGAAGGCAGCAGCTGGAATTTGGGATCAACTTTAACAGCTAAAACATCAGAGATTTCTCTCCGATATAACCTCAGGGCCAGTGAATAGTTAAAAACTCACCATCTCTCCTCCTTCATCTTGCCCTTTTTTTGTAGGGTACACCTGAAAATTCCTTTTCATCTTCTTTAAAATAAATGATAATAAAATGGCTTGTGAAGGGATGATCCAGAGCCCCAGGGCCATTTTGATGCTTATCATTTAGAACTCTCTGAACTGCACATGAATAGAAACCCTTCTCTTTGTAACTGGGACTTCTCAGTTGTTTCTTTGAAACAAAATTAATTCAGTTCAAATGAATGCTTTGCCTGAAACCATGGTCCCTAAGGAGCCCAAGATGAATTGACCTGTGAATTAGCAAGTGAAAAGAAGTACTCTGAATCTTGTTGGACCAAGAGAGGAGGTGCCATACCTCCACTCTAGTGCAAAGCGGTATTTTGAATTCGATTTTCATTCAACAAGCATTTGGTTAAGCATGTTGTTGACTCTGATGGGAATGGAGGGAATGCTGGATAAATGAAACTGGTTTTGTAGGAGTATTGATAAGCCCAGATATAACTGATGTAATAACTCGAAGCTGTATAGTGAGTTAAGGTTTACAAAGTGGTTTCTCATGACCCTGTGAGGAAAACGGTCTATTATTTTCATTTTACAGATGAGAAAACTGAGGCTTCTAGAGAGTGTGTAACTTGTTCATGATCGCACAGGTAGTGAGTGGCTAAGCCAGGACTTGATTCTGGCTCTTTTGATTCTTAGACCAGTGCTCTTTCCATCATGCTGTGTTGCCTTCCTAAGTCTTTAAGAGGAGTGTGAAGGGCCAAGATGAGAAGGGGCAAGATTATTTCCAGCCTGAGGGAAGGACCTGGGGGCTCAGGGAAGGCTTTCTGGGTATGACAAGAAGTAAGGGAAGCGTCTCGCAGAGGGAAGAGAAGGAGAGGTGGAAAGGTACAGGGAGACAGCAAGTTCCCCGGTTTGAAAAAAACAGAGACTATGTGATGGGGAATGCATAAGGTGGTAAAGTAGAGTGGAGAGGTTGGATTGGGAAGAGAACAAGCATTTATTAAGCACCTACTATGTGTCAGGCACTTTATAAAGATCATCTCATTTGATCTTCACAACAACCTTGAGACATAGGTGCTATTACAATGCCCCTTTTACAGTTGAGGAAATTGAGGCAAGTAGAGGTTAATTGACTTGTCCAGGGTCACACAGCTAGTAAGTGTCTGAGGCTGGATTTAAACTCAGGTCTTCTAGACTCTCAGCCCAGAGCCTGTCCACTGCTCCAACTAGCTACCTCAGAAGACCTGTGTTCAAATTATTGAGCTAATCACTTAACCTGTATGGGCCACAATTCCGTTGATAAAATGGGGAACAGGACTAAGTTAGGTGGCAAAGTGGATAGAGCATTGGGCCTAGAGTCAGGAAGACCAGAATTCAAATATGCCCTCAGACACTAACTGTGTGATCCTGGGCAATTCATTTAACCTGTTTGCCTCAGTTTCCTCAGTTGTAAAATGGAAATAATAACAAATCGATAAACATTTATTAAATACCCATTATTTGCCAGGGACTGTGCTAAGTTCTGAAGATATAAAAAGAGGCAAAAGACAGTCCCTGCCCTCAAGGAGCCCACAATCTAATGAGAGACAATATGCAAACGAATATATAAAAAGCAAACTATATTCAGGATAAATAGTAATTAACAGAGGGAAGACTAGAATTGAGAGAGGTCAGGAAAGGCATCCTATATAAGTTGCGGTTTTTAGTTCGGATTTAAAAGGAAATCAGGGAGGTCAGTAATTAGAGCAGAGGGGGAAGGGGGTTCCAGACATGGGGGATAACCAGAAAAAATGCCCGGAGCCAAGAGATGGAGTGTCTTATTTGTGGAACCAGGACGCCAGGGTCACTGGATTGGAGATTATGTGTCTGGGAGTAAAATGAAAGACTGGAAAGGTGGGAGGGGGCTAGATTATGAAGGGCTTTGAACGCCAGTGCATTTTGTATTTGATCCTGGAGGCAACAGGAAATTACTGGAGTTTACTGAGTTGAGGGTGGGTGGTAGGGTTGGGGAGGGGGAGTTGTATGACGTGATCAGACTGGGGATGAATGGAGGTTGGATTGCAGTGGGGAGAGACCTGAGGCAAGCATCTGCCTCCCAGGCTTGTTGAGAAAGAGCAAATGAGATATTTGTAAAGGGCTTAGTGTAGTGCCTGACACATAGTAGGCACTTAATGGCTACTTATTTCCTTCCTAAGGTTACCCTTCCAGCTGTAAAATCTTTTATTTCTGGTGTAAGAGGTTTTCCACAGCAGCTAGGCTTTGTACAACGTATATTCCTGACTTTTTCTAAAGGTATCAAAATTCCTGCTTTCTAGGACTAGCAGCTTTCCCCAGTTGGTTTTTGGAGTCTCTTCCAGTTTTAAGCCCTGTGACCACCAGCTTTTTATCCTCAGAGGGGCTGTAGGGCCAGGTTCAGTCTGGCACCGAGGGCTTCCATGATCTGGGATATGGAAGGGAATGGTTGGCTCCATAGCACTAACCTCAGAAATTTATGGAATATAGTGCCTTGTATGTCCTGTGTAATAGACAAAGACTTGTTGAATCCTACCCCCTTTAATAACCATTATGGATCTATGAATTTGTTGGAACCTTTTCTGAGTGAGGGACTACATGAAGACAGAGGTAGCACCCTCCAAAGTGGGGTGCACAGACCTCGAGGGGCTTGTCCAAGGCTACATGACTGGAAGGTGTCAGAGCTGGAAGCTGATTGAACTTCTCCTGATTTCAAATGACATCATCTGGTTTCCCCTTTGTCCACTTAATTGATCCCTCCCCTCTAGTAGAATAAGTAAGTCCCCTTTCCTCTTAGAGGATAGAGTTATGTTTGCACGTGTTCAATGATCTCACCCTTTATTATAAATTCCACCAGTTTTCCCAGGAGTTGAGATTCACCCTCCCACATGGAAAGAAAAGAAATGAAACCTGGTCCAGTCCCAGGAGGCAATTCAACAGCTTAGTTTATTAAGTGAAGATGCTAAAGGTGCCCTACAAGTCAATTGCCTGATCTTCCCGTCTCACCTTTGAACCAGACAAATGGCTCTGTTTTATTTTAGTGGGAAAAAAAAAGAAAAGGAGGAGGGGGGAACACTTAATATTTACATGCTTCATTTTAATACTGTCCAGAGTCCCAGTAAAATGACCCTCGGTGCAGATGCTAGGGAGGTGAGGGGGAGCAGGAAGTGAGTAGACTGGAGAGGATGGGCTAGAAACCAGTTTAATGAGATGGGCAAAGGCAGCTTTCTTCTGGGGGCTGAAAGGGATCATCACACAAACTGGATGAGAACAGAACTAGGGTCTGTGGTGAAGAACTGGGGTGGTACGTACATGCTGAATGGACAAGGTGACAGATTAGAGGTGTGAGGTAATGGTATCCGCTCCTGTTGCTTCAGGAAGATATGTGTGTGATGCCCTAAATCTAGTACCCTGCTGGGAATAGATTGGAGGGGGGCTGTTGTTCTTAAACTTTGCTGATCAGGCAGTACTGTCAGGCATAGCACAGCAGCTCCTGAGCAGCTGGTGAAAAAGCAGGCTGATGTTAGGCCTCCATTGTGGCCACCCCAAGGGTCATTTCTCCCGAAGGTTAAGTCCTTCCCCTTTGGGCTGGTCACTCCACCAACAGCAGATACACAGGGGGAAGATGGTAGAAGTGTTGAACTTTGGTGAAGACTTGCCCGATAGAATCGATCACTTCTGACGATGCAAGATTCCTGCCTCTCTGAGTCCCCAGTTCAGATCCCTTGGTGATGGCGGCGCTTAAGCAGGAATACATACATATCCACTCTCACACTGAGAGCATAAAGGAGCGAACCAGGTTAACAGCTGAGTGGTACAGAGAGCATCCCTACGATGGGATAAAGGCTTTAAGTGATAGCTGTGTTTGGCATATGACAATTTGGTTCCTCTGGCCCTGGTTGACAGGTGTATGGATATCAATTGTTCAATTACCACAAACTGCCCTCTTCTCTACCCCAGGAAACCATAGTGTGTCTGTGACACTCCCTGCCCTCCACTTCCCCCCACTGGCTGGAGGATGCTGTGAACAAAGCTGATGTGGTGTGAAAGGATGAGGGCGAAGGAGGGGAGGCAACTGAGCCTGTCACTGCGGTTGGCAAAGTCCTGGGGCTGGGTGGGGCAGGCAGCTAGCTTGGGGAGGCCTGGCTGTGCAGATGTTCTCAAAGCTTCAGCCCTGTTTTGGGCACCTGCCTCTGTAGGGCACATAAAGTGTAGATCGAACACAGAGACTAGGAAACTGTTCCTCTGACCCCAATGAGGGAGCAGTGCCTGCGCTTCCGTATCAGCACACTCCCAAGACAGCTTGAATTGTCCGGATTCGCCCCTGATGGTTTCCATGAGTGCCTGGACTTTCAGGTTGGTCACCAAGCCCCTGAGGCTGGGAAGGTAGGGGCTGTGTCCTGACTGGCTTCGGTGCAGCTCCTAGGACAAGTTAGCACAAGTGACAGGAAGCAGAAGGTTCCTAAGCCTTTGCTCAGAAGAGCTAGAACCAAATGCACGCCCGGCAGTGTAGCACCAGTTACGCTATGGAATAATACCATCCTGTGTGGCTCTCCCAACACCCCATCGTGTGTCCAGCAGCTCAGCTGATTCTCACTCCCTTGGGAGGTAGATCTGGTGGAGGTTCTCCCCATTTCACAGGTTGGGGAAGCAGCCTGCCCAGATCACCTAGCCAGTTGGTGGAGGGGGGTGGTCAGGCCCAGCTCTGACCTCTGGGCTGAGTCCCCTCCTCCAGAACCTCATAATGTCTTTCCTAGAAGGACAAAAGGTTGTGGGTTGGGGTAACTGCCCGCTGTGAGCACCTGATACGCCATCTTGTTCCCATCTAGAGTTTGCCTATTAGACTGAGAACAGTCTAACAGCATCTCTCCACCTTTTTCAGTCTGCAAACTTTCCAGGACGTATTTTCAGTCTCAAACACATCTTGTATTTGAATGTTACAGCCAATAACAGGTGAGTGTCTGATGACCAGCTGAACATTAGCTCTAACGTTCACTAAAACCAGGCTTCCTCTTTCCACCATATTTGCTTTAATCTCTGGCTACAGATTGCGTAGGACAGGTTCTACACACCCAGCTGTCTTGTCCTTGCTGAATGGGGAACAAGCCTGTCACTTCACCATATTCTTTCTGTTAAAAGGGAGACACAGAACCGGAAGCATCTTTGGAGAACAGCCCCTAATTTCAGGGGCCAGACTTGGAGGATCCCTGTGGAAGTATCCCCTCCTCTTATTCCTACAAGGCCGAAGCATTCAGTGTTGTGCGAAAGGAAAATGAGGATGAAATCATTCCTTGTGTTTTGGTTCCAATTCCACATATAGGTTGCAGATACACATGTCAAATCTCCTTGTAATATTGACACTGGGGGGGGAATCTCCAGTGGGAGCTACCCCACAAATCCATGTGAATTGGGTCAACTCTGGGTCTATTACAGCCTTTTAGAGTTGGCTCCTCCCTTAATAGCAGCCTTCCTGGCAAAAGAGAATAATGACTCAACTCTCCGTATGAGATGTGGGAGATGGAGCTCCCAAATATGATTAGCTCCAGGCTAGGAGATGGCTTTTAAAGTACAGTCCCAAGGCTCCCAGCAGTTGATTTTGTCATATAGTCCCTTGAAATGGTGGCCACAAATGAATTTGGCTGAGTGGCCTGCCATAGGATGACTGAAGAGGTGTCAGCAAGAAAGAGGAGTGGGATGAGTTTTCCAAGCTTTTGAATTTAAATTTTCCTTTTGTGGACTTGTCAAATAAGGACCTGTTATGGATCAAGTCCAATGGGAGGCTATTTCCCTTCCCCCAGAGGACCAGGGTTAATAGAATGAATTGAATCCATATGCCCTACTACTTGCCTAATGGTTATCGACCTATTTGCTCAATGTATTCTTTTCTCCCCAGAATCACAAAACATTCAAGCCAAAAGGAACCCTAGAAATCATCTAGTCCAACCCCCTCATTTTACAGAGGTAATTGAAACTAGGAGGCAAGAAAGGACTTGCCCTAGGTCTCACACAGATTGAGTCTACATTGTGCTCTATGAGGAGTGGTTCTTTGCAAAAACAGCTGGAAAACAGTTTTGCAAAGAGCAGCTGTTTCTGGAACCCAGGGTTCCACTGGGAAAGAGGTTACTGGCTCTTTCCAATGGAAATACTTCGACTGGAAACACTCTAGTTCCTAGACTAAACTTGAGTGACTAAGGACGCATTGTCCTTCCAACAGGGGCTCTAGACTGAAATATTTGAAGGTGTTTCTTCAAGGAGCCCTACCTCCCGGAATACACAATGAGCAGACAGATCAAGCTTTTTCAAAGCCAAGGAGGAGACAGACAGAGAGAGGGATGAATGTACAGTCTGGCTCAAGAAGAATTCAGTCATCCCATGATTAATGTGGGCCAGAGTTCACTGATTGTTAGCTGTTCCGTGGCATCTGTAGGAAGTAAGTTGTGGCCTCAGTCCAGTTCCCAGTGGGTGAGTCACCCCCATACAAAGCCACAGTTCAGTTAGCAAAATCAGCCAAACGTCTTCTGTCGCTTTCATTCTCTGCCTTCTTCCCTCTCCTGCTCCTGACCCTCCTCACATCCATCATATGGCACAGTATAGGTTGATATCTCTGATCCTGATTTCTTTCCTCTCTACCCTGGACCTTCAGCCCAGTAGCAAACCGAAGCTAGCCACACGGGGAGATTACGTCCTCAGTAGTTCGGCTAATTGTTTGACCCTTCACATCTGTTTCACAGAATATCAGCTACAAAGGACTTCAGACTTGATACAGTCTAACCCATAGCTTAAAAAGGAATCTCCTCTATTGCTTCCTTGATAGGTGGTCATCTAACCTCTTCTTGAAGAATTCCAGTGATGGGAAACCCCACCACCTTGCAAGGCGGGTCACTTCACTTCTGGACAGTTCTAAATGTTAGAAAATGCTTCCTCATACACCAAACTCAAAGTCTTCCACGTGTCTCTTAGATCTGCCCTCTAGGGCCCAATAGAAACCAATAGTTCTCTGGCCTTATCAGGACATTCTTTCCAGAGGCTTGGCTTAGCCAAAGTCCAAGAGGCAGCTTGTCTCCCCCCACGTCTGTGAAACTCAAATTTTACTTCCTAGAGAAAACACTGGGTCACCTCAAGGGGTGTTACCTCCTTCCCTAAAGTAACCTGCTGGGAGACTCCTGCAATTTTGTATTTTTCACAAAAAGTCATTAAAAAAAAACAAACAACCAAACAGATGGTTCCATACCCCCACATCCCCAAAACTATCACAGTTGGCTCTGCTCTCTGCAATCCTTTTAAAGTGCGCTTTTACAACAGAAAGAACTTGCTCTCGAAGCAGCTCACCAGACCCTCACTTTCCCTGTCTGGGCCTCTCCTCTCTGTTTCTCCTTTTTCTGCCATCCATACTCTGTATTCTTTGGTCCCTCCCGTGGCTCAGTTTCTGAGAGGGCCCAGTGGCTGGTCAGTTCACCAGTTAGCATGTGGCGAGTGCTAAGGAGGGTGCTTGACCATCCTGTTAGTTTTCTAGCCACAGATGGATCTTCCTCCACCCAGCTAGCTATCTCAGCAACAGGCCATGTTGGGGACTAGGCAAGAGATTATGGATGGCTCAGTACTGGTAAGCCTATCCCCTCTCCTCAAGAAGTGCCTTCAAATTCTGTTCCAACAGCTCTGGATCATAGTGCCATTCCACCTGCTAAAAGCACAATCACCTTTACTCTGGGTGTTTCTTAAAGTCTTGACTTCCTGCCAGGGACACTGCAATCCTCCCTGTGTCAGAGTCATCTCCTGACCCTGGAGGTGAGCCTGTGCACGCTAGCTAAGGGAGAGGAAAGAACCATCTGTAGTTTTTTGTTCTAAAAGCAGCTGCCCAGGGAAAAAGAGATCAAAGCCGGAGTGGCAAAACTAATATGCATCTGTTTTCTTTCCTATCCTTCCACTCCCTCCAGTTCTCATTGGTCAGGCCTACCTAGGGACATCAAGGAAGTGGTATCAGTCAGCCCTGGGCTTCTGGGGTAACCCTCTCACCTCTTATTAAATAAGGTGCAGTTCTCTCATTGTCTCAGATCCCTCTCAGCCCCATCCCCAAGCTGGTTTACATAACACAGACAAAACTCAGCAAATTAGTCATTACTGAATTACTGGGTGGCATTAATTACAGGCATTTGGCCCTGCCACCAACAGCTCTTCTGCATCTGGTGGGTTCTATGCCTGCTCCCTCTCTGGCCCTCCCCAGGGCTTCCCCCTATCTAGAAGTCTCCTTCCTGGGCTTCCCATGGTGTTGACAAGCTGTAATTCATCTATATGATGTTTATAACTGGTTATTAGTGCTGGGTATACAAGATAAAGCATGCAGCAGAAAGATCTGCATTAAGGCTTGGCTAGAAGGTGGCTTTTCACTTGGGCATGGGGAGGCAGCGGTCCCAGCCAGGGGTCTTGTTCTGTTTGGGGCACAGAGCTGCTGATGTGCCAGAGGGCAGCATGCTGGTGAACAGTCTCTTGCCCAGAAGAAGATCATTGAGCATGCTCCTTGCCCCCAGCTTTCTGGGCTTTCCTCAGACACCCCTCTCTCCCTGGGCCCAGGGGGTGTCTCCTCCAACTGCTATCCTCCCATTGTTTTTTTCCTGTTCCAAAGCATTAGTCTCTTCTCTATGCCAGCTCCCGTACCTACTTCCACCATCTATTCCTTCCCAAGTAAAGTCTCTCCCCTCATGGTGGAGGAAGAACCCCTAAATGACATCACCATATGTTAGAGAAGGGGAACTCTCCCATATCCAGATTTGGACTCTTCCCCACAGTGCTCCAGGCCTTGTGGGTAAAAAAAAAAAAAAAAAAAAAAATCATCCATTATTTCCACCTTCCAGGAAGGAAAGTTTTCTGGCAACAGGGCTGTGACCAGAGACAGAGGAAGGAGGAAACCCTCATCAGACATGAGGCCAGCAATTCCAGTTCTGAGACTTACTGATTAGTGGACCAGTCTCCATCCCCAGGTTCAAGCCACTCATCTTTGAAAGCTAATTTCTCTTGTACTTGGCTGAGTATGAAATAAGAAAGCAGCTTCTTGAACTAGTTCTTTGTACACGGGCATCTTCCACAAGAGTGCAGCTTGCTGCCATGAGGGTCTTAGTGTAGGGAGGCCTAAGCAGGCTAGGACTGGAGGGGTTGAGACAGGGAGAGGTGGAGAGAGGCCAGATGAGGTTCTATTCACCCTGGAGGCTGATAGCTTTCTCCACGGCTTTGTCGGTCATAGCTGGCACCACCATGGGACTGGGGATGTAATTGAAGGGGGTAACTCGGGCAGCCCGGCTGGGGGAGCTGTGGCGGCTGGAGGGGAAGCCTCCAGCTGGGGCCATCAGCCCCTCGTGGGCGAAGGAGATGGCAGCAGTCACCTTGGAGCTCAGCCCATCCACGTCACTGCCAATGAAGGGGGCCTGCACGCCGCTGACTGGGACACTACCTGCATGCTTGGGTGGCTCCCGGTTCTCCAGGGTTGGTGAGGTGCTGGAGTTGGTTTTAGAGGCTGAGAAGTCTTCTGTCTGGACCACAGCATCACTGGTCTTCCTTTGGGGACCTGGACTTTCTTCTTGGACCGTGCCAACAAGAGGCAGGGCGGTGGAGGGGAGCGTGCTCTTCAGGATGTGGGGTATGTCTTCGTCCCGAATCCTCCGCCATGTACCCTTGGCGGCTGTTGACTGGGCATCATGGCCCTCCCCTGCACTGACCTGAGGGAGAGGCTTGGCCTCTCCATCACTCCTCCGCCGCCCACCCCCAGCCTCAGCCCCTTGTGGAAGGGTTGGGGCTGGACTGCCAGACCTCTTGACAACGTTGATGTGGGGGGATGAGGAATAGCGTTTGAATGGTTCAGGTGGGGGAGTAGCTATCTTGACAGGTAAGCGGGAAGGACTCTCTGAGCTGGTCCGGTGTGGTAGGCGCTCCCCTGGTGAGGCTCTGGGACTAGGCTGGGGCCCGGCTTTGGCCGCTTTGAGCTCTTCACAACGAGAAGAACAGAGGAAGACAGCAGGGACGCTGGTCCGACTTCGGCGTGGCGAGTTGTTCTGGGGAAGGGGAGCTGTGGCCTCAGAGCGGTGTCGCAGGAGGAGGTTGGAAGACTCCTTGATGAAGGTCAGCTGTCGCAGGAAGCCAGAGCGGTCAGACTCACTGCCACTGGACCGGGTTGAGGCCACACGAACCAGATTGAGCCTTCCACCTGCCTTTCTTCCAGCACCCTGCTCCTCGGGGACAGGCTGGTTGTTCCTCACTGGGAACGTCTTCCTCACTGGCTTCTGCATGAATGGAATCCGGACAGGAGATTTCTGGGTTTTGTGCTGTCTGGAGATTAGAGCCTTCACCGGAGCCCTGGCCTGAGGGCTGTTGGTGCCCACTTTACTCCCAGTTGCTGGCACTGGCTTGCTTATCTGGGAAGAGGGCGGGGACTTCTTGGATGGTGGCTGGGATGGGGTGGAGGTTTGGGAAGAGCCAGAGGATGGGGTCTTAGCCATCCGGGCAGGGGGTGTGGCACTCCTCTTGGGTAGCATCAATTCAGCCATCTCTGACATTTTCCCTGGCCGGTGGAGGCTCCGGGACCTCTGCTGACTGAGAGTGAGGGGTTTGGTGGGGGGCTCAGTCTTGGGCACAGTTTTCTTTGGAGGGGATCGAGGCTTGGGGGTCCCCTTGGCCAGGGTGGGCATGTAGATGACTGTTCGACCCCGGAACACTGCTGGAAGATTGGACACGGGTTTCTGGGCACTGGCTGGCTTTTCTGGGCCCCGCAACATGCGGCGGTTGAGGGTCCGGGTCTCCCCTCCTTTCTTGCACTCATCAGCAGTCTTATTTTGTTCCTTCTTTTCCACCTCTCCTCCAGTTTCCTTCCCCCTTCGCTTCTGCTCTTCCCTTCCAAGGGTAAGCTGCAGGGTGGACCCCACTGACAGACCAGACACAAAGGAGAGGATAGAGTCAGATTCAGATGAGGGCTCCCTGGAGAAGGATGTTGCGGCTGCTGCTGCCTGGTGCAACCATGTCACAATGGAATTGGCACCATCTTGAATAGCTTGCCACTCCACACTGTCCAGGTCTGAGGCGCGGTCTGAGCTCACCTCCTCGCCTAGCTCCTTCCGTAACTCAGCCTTTCGCTCCTTGCTGCCCGCTGCCTGGGGGACCGGTTGCTTGGGCTTTCGCTCGGTCTTTCGGTGCCGGGCTGTGTGGCGCTGTCTCTTTGGCATGGCTGAGCCAATACACCTTTGTAGCAGATCTTCATCTGAGTTGAGACTCGGGGAGCTGGGAGAATTGTCCCGACCAGGAGCTGGTAGTGGGGGCTTGGTATGTACAGGCTTTCGGGTCTGAAGGTGGGGCAGGCCCCCTTTGCCATGTGGCTGCCCACCATCCCTCTCTGAAAGGTCCAGGTCACTGAGCGAACTCACTGAAGAGCTTAAGGAGTAGCAGGGTGGTGTCTCATCTGCAATCAGTTTGTGTTGGGATTTGGCAGGCGCTCGGGGCTGCACGGAGGATGGTGGCACCACTTTGGGCTTGGGCTCCGTTTCTTTCTTGCCAGCCCGATGCTCCTTCTTTGGAGCCCGGGCTCCTGCTGGTGCCTTCCGGGCTGGGGCCTCGGGAGCATCATCGGAATCATTCTCATAGAAACAGTAAACTGCCTCTTCAGTGGGCGTAGTGTGACACAGAGACTGGAAGGCAACATCCCCGTGACCCCCATTTGGATGTGCACTGTCCCCTCTGGGACGGCTATCCCTTTCAGAGTGGGCACTCCTGGGCCGGCTAATGGTCAGTTCTAGGTTGGGCAGGTTCTTGAGAGAGCCTCGGATGGGCTCATTGCCCCTGCTTGATACTGGGAGGCAGGCCCCTCCTGCTCTGTGCTTGTAGGCAGCCACCATCTTGGTTGGGGTAGAATGGCTGGAGGTGACCCGCCGAGAGATGGGCTCCCTCCTCTCAGCCCGCTGCCCCTGGCTGTCCTTGGGCGGATACTGAAGGGTCTCATCACTGAGTGAGGTGGCGCTGGAGAAGTTGACTGGTGTGCCTTCGGCTGAGTCCGTGAAGGAATCCTCATCTTTATACGGGCTGCGGGAAGGCCGAGGGGCCCTGGCTGCCATGCTGGCATGGGCATGTGCAGGCACCAGCATGTAGACAGGCACATGCAGTCCCTTCTTGCCTGCAGGCAAGCCCGGCACTAGGGCTGTCTTGACCTTCCGGAAGCGAGAGGGCATGGCCGAGCTGATACATTCCTTCAGGATCTCCAGGTCATCCTCGGAGTGGGTCTCCAGGCGGGGCCGGCTCCCGCGGGGTCCTTCCGCCCGCTCCTCCCGCCCAGGCTCCTCCCGCTTTTCGTGGCCCGCGAAGTGAAGTCCGCCTCCGCGCTCAGGGAAAGGGGGCAAGAGCTTGAGCTCCACGTCCTTCTGCACGTAGTGCTCGTGGAGGGGCAGCGCGCTGAGGCTGGAGGCGCAGGAGAAGTTCTCGTCCGGCTTCTCCACGGTGAAGTAGATGGTGCTGTCGAGGTCTGGGGGCAGCTGGAAGCGCTCCTTGAAGTCGGTGATGTCCATGAACTTCTTGACGTTGTTCTCCCATTGCAAGTTGAACTGGCTGGTCTCCCGTTCTGGGAGGGGGGTCTTGCTCCGGCTGGGGGGCATGGTCTGCCCTGGGCTGTCGGGAAGCTCACTGGGGCTCACGGTGCCACTCACCATCTCACTGCAGGGGTCACTCTGGATCGAGCTGGCAATGGAGGGGCTCTCAAAGCTGCCCAGGGAGCTGACGGAGCTGCAGCGGCTCATGACGAGGGGGGTCTCCTGGATGTAGTTCTCGGAGGAGCTGGAGGGTGTCATGTCTTCTTGTCGGGAGGGGGAGGCGCCCTCATCCCCCTGGGCCTGGGACAAGAAAGCCTGGTCGCCCCGTGGGGCGGGGATGGCCACAGGCAGGGAGGCAGTCCCACGGGGCCTCCAATCCTCCACCCCGTCGTCCTCTCCCTCCCCGGGCCCGGGCTCTTCCAGGATCTCCAGGGAAGAGTCGCTGTCCAGCTCATTGTCTTCACTGCGGCTTCTCCCATCCACGCCATGCTCAGCTGAGGAGAGGGAGGAGAGGGAGCTGCATCGGGAGAAGCAGATGGGTGTGTCCTCCACGGAATACTTCTGTAAGGTTTCTGCTGCCGGAGCAGGTGGGGCTGGGGCTGGCAGCTTCTCAGGGATCCTGCTCAGGCCCTCAGTGCCTTTCAGGGTCCCTGTGGGCAGCCAGGCCTGCTTCCTGGCTGTTGGACCGCCCCCGTTGCTGGGAAAGGGAACAGCACCGACCTTGGCCATACCCTCCAGCAGAGGCACGTGCTGATATGAGGGCGAGAGTTTGATGGTGTGCACGTGGGAATCAGCGGCAAGCTTGCCCTCCGTGTCTTTGGGCCACTCTGACTCCTTTCTTAGGGCCCACTCCCCAGGGAATATGGATGACTTCTGCAGCCCATCCTGGGTTTCTGGCCCCTGGGGGACAGTGGACTCCTGAGATGGGGGCTCTCTCCTGTCTGGCTGGGTAGCCACGATGTTCTTGAGGTCCAGCCGGCTAGGGCGCTGCTGGTATCTCTGAAGTTCCTCTCGGTAGCCGGCAAACGAGGCCCTTGGGGAGGGATTCATGTGTTCTCGGGGGCAGTAGCCATCACTGGTACTGCTGCTGTTCAAGCTGTCATTGGACAGGCTGGTGTAAGCCGCCTTCAGCCTGAGGAGCGGGTGGGCCCTCCCTACCCCTTCCCTCCTCCCTGCCTCAGGCAGCCGGCAGGGTGAGCACGACTGAGCCCTGGCCTCCCGGATCTCCCCCGGCCCCGAGGGCCAGTCCAGCCCGTGGTCACCCGAGCTGAGGCTGAAGCTGTCCTCCGAGGAGGTATGCAGGGCTGAGATGTCCTCCACCAGTTTATCAATCTTGGCCACGGCCACAGAGAGTTTGGTGGCCAGTTTCTCGGCTGCCGCCGCCGTCCCATCCATCACCCCTTTCTTGGCATCCATACTGCCTCTGCCGCTGCTGCCATCCTCCTTCTCTGCTTCGAGGCCTCGGCGTGGGGCCGACATGCGGGGCAAGGCTTGGCCCTGCAGGTAGGGACTGTTGAGGAACATGGAGAGGACGGAGGGATTACCCACCTCCACCCCGGGGGCTAGGGCGGGCACATCCTCGTCGTCAAAACAGCCGGAATCGGAGGCGTAGTCCTTGACCAGACTGTCCAGGTGGCGCAGCGGGGGCTTCTTGGCAACCTGACCCTTCAGGCTCTGCTTCTCCATCGTGTCCAGAGCTTCGGCCAGGTGCCTGGCATCCAGCTCGGCCTCTAGGGCCTTCTGCTTGCGAACGTAGAGACTGGGCATGCAGGAGCCCGGGGAGATGACGGCCGCTGTGTCCTTGTATTTGAGGGGCCGGTGGGTGAGCAGGTTGCGCAGGGCGGCGGCGCTGCCCATCGCTATCATCTTGTGCTTGGAGTGGATCAGGTTCCGCAGCATGCTCACGGCGCCCAGGTCCCAGAGAAGCTCCTGGTCTCGGGGACTACGAGCTGACAGGTTCCACAGGGTCCCGCAGGCGTTACTCACGATGGTCAGGCTGTGGGACCTCAGGTGCTGGAGGAGCGTCTGAAGGCAGTTGTGGTCCCGGAGCACCTGCCTAGAGGGAGGAGATAAGGGAGGGGACCCCCATGAAACACTTCCTCCGGCTTCAGGCTTGTGGGGAGTCCACAAGGGGGCTGGAGAGAACTCTCCAAATAGGCCACCTTCCTGGAATCATGACCCAGGCCCATTTGTTTGAATCAGAATTTTCCAGGTTCCTGTTATGACTTTGGGCTCTGGGCCTCAGGTGCTTTAAATAAGGGAACTGGACTGGATGATCTCCAGATGCCATGATGACCTCGTGGATGGCTTAGGGAAGAGGGTGTTCTTCGAGAAAAGCCCTTTGTAAAGCTTAAAGAGCTGTTTAAATGAGAACTAGCAGTAGTAATAGGAGGAGGAAGAGGAGTCTGACCTTTTCTGCTTGGCCCCACAGCATAGAACAATGGGTCCGGGAGAGAGATTAGCGATTGGAGCTATCCCCAAATAGAACGGTCTGCTTCTGAAGGCAGCGATCACCCCCCTCGCCAGAAATCTCCATGTGGAGGCCAGAATTCTGGTAGATGTGCACTTATGGGATGAGTTGGGCTAGCTGTCCTCAGTTGTCCCTCTCAGCTCAGAGAGTCTTATGACAACGTCACCTAGGCTGTTGTGGAATGGGAACCAGACTGAACTAGGAGAAGGGTTAACCCCACCTAAGAGAATAAAAACTGTTTCTAAGCAATGTTAGCATTAGTTTCCAAACCAGCAATGGCACACTGTCCTAGAATTTTGGAGCCAGGCAGCATAGGGAATGGAGGGGATAGCAAGAGTAGAGGGAGAGAGCTGGCTGACCTGTAGTCCTCCCGGGTCGCGATGAGGCTGGACACATTTCGGAGGATGCCCCCTCCACTCTCGATGATGGCTAGTGAGTTACTCTGACACTTATAGGTGAGAGTGCTGACTAGGAAGCCCAAGGCTCCATCCACCAAGCATATGGCGGCCTTGTTCTCTGTGCTGTGGGCCGACAGGTTCCATAGGGCACTGAGGACACTCTTCAGTGTGGACTCCTGGGAGGGGGAGAATTGAAGTCATTGCCTGTTCATCTGGCGCTACCATCTTCCACCTCTGAGACTGTACCAGCTCGTTCCCGCCCAAGTCTATATGCTCCCAGCCACGCCAACCTCCAGTCCAACTCCTGGGACCAAGGGCTCCTTCCCTACCGCTGGTATACTTCCCTGGAATGGATTCTTGTTTATCCTTTTTCTTGCTCTATTCCCCTCTCTCCTGCTTTGTATGACCTTGTGTCTTCTCTAATCCAAGACAAGGTTTGACTTGGAGACATGGGGATGGAAGAAGAGGTTAGAGATGGCAGAAACAGGAATGAAAGAAGGGACAGAGATGACTGGAGAGGATTGCTCCTTGAGGGTAAGACCTGTGGTTCTTCTCTTCATCATCATCAAGAAATTTATCAAACGCTTGCTCTGTGCCAGGCACTGGGCTAAGTGCTAGGGACAGAAAGAAAGGCAAAAAGCCTGGTCTCTGCCGTTAAGAAGCTCTTATTTAATGGTAGGGAAGGGGAGAGGGAACACGATATGTAAACAACTAGGTACGTACAAGATACATACAGGATTAACAGGCGTCTTTATAACTATTCCTCCGCACTTGGAGCATAGAAAGTATTTAGTAAATGTGTGTGTTATGATAGGATTAGATGGTAACCAGGAGGTCAGAGTGATGTAGTAGGAGGAGCTAGGGACAGGGAAGACCAAGAATCCCTGTCCCATTCTACCACTAACTAGCTGGGGGACCTTGGGCAAGTACTCCCCCCCCAGCCTTAGTTTCCTCATCTGCAAAATAAGGAAGTTTGACAATATCAGTGGCTTCCAAAGTAGAGGCCCCAGCATTATCTATTTCAAGGGAAGGATTTTTATGTATATGTATGTATGTGTATGTATATAGGTATGTATATATATGTACATGTGTAGATATGTAGTGTATATATGTATATATGTATGTATATATGCATACACTTGTGTATATATATGCAAGCTCATTCATGTGTGCTGCTATTTTTTACCTTTTTTTAAAATTAATTTATTTTTTACCTTTAATTAGCACCAACAAAACATGCATTGTCACTGTATGATAAACAAGCACACATTTCTTCTGCAGGATGAATAATGTGTCTCACACATCTCAGAGTTTTCCTATTTCTCAAATGTATGTCGACACTGTTGTGTTTAATAAAATATGCATCTGTTCAAAAACACCACAGAATTCACAGCTGCTTTTTATCATTGTGTATTTCCCTCAACAGATACCCAGAGCATAGCTACTGCTGGGTTTGGGGGGCAAGGAAGAGGAATGGAGCCTTTTGTCACTCAGAAGGGGTCCCCATTCCAGAAGAGGTTTCACAGAATCTCTGCTAAGTGCACAGAGGCTCATCCCTAGACAGCTGGGCGGGAGAGCCTGTAGCCTTAGGTCTGGGATGGCCTCTTCCAACCGTGACAACTTCTAGCACTAGCTAGACGCATGAGAGGGTGACAGTGGTGATGATACAGAGATTAGAGGGGGAGATGACAGAGAGACCACAGTCAGGACAACCTTCAATGACCCACTGACCCTCTTCCCCCAAGACACACTTTGTTTAAGTCACCGTACCCTATGTTCACTGTGAAAAATGAACACCTTGATGGTCTGGTGAATGAGATAGGGTTGGAAAGAGACACCTAGGATTGGTTTGGCAATGGGGATCCACTTGCTTTCCATCTGTTTCATGCATAAAGTATGACTTTTTCAAATATATAGAGATGCTGATGTGATCAACAAAATGCAAATCCATTCAAATACATTATTTTATCAATCACCAGATACTTATAATATAGCTACTGGGGGGGGTGGTGTATGGGTGTATGTGTGTGTGTAGATGGGGGGGGAATGAATTTTTTTGTCATTGAAAAGGGGTCCTCATGTTAGGAAACTTTTCCTCTTCACCTTTATCTCAGTGCCTGGATACTCCCTTGAAGCTTGGAGTGGGGACAGACCACCTTTAGCACTGCTCAGGAGCTAGATGGCAGAAGCAGCTAGGTCATGTCAAACAAGTCACCATGGGAATAAGCATTTACATAGCAACTACTGTGTGCTAGGCACTGTGCTAAGTGGTTTACAAATATGATCCCATTTGATCCTTATAACAACCCTACAAGGTAGGCCCCATTTTACAGTTGAAGAAACTGAGGCAAACAGAAGTTAATTGACTTGCCCAGGGTCACGTAACTAGTAAGTATCTGAAGCTGGATTTGAACTCAGATCTTCCTGACTCCAGGCCCACAACTCTATCCGCTGTGCCACCTAGCTGGTCTGGGGCTCACCTTGGTGGCTCGAAGGGCACACTGCATGAGTCCAGTCATACTGCCCACCTCCCGTAGGACCTTCTTGCTGTTAATATCTGCCCTCCAGGATAGGTTTCGAAGGATGCTGGACACCACCTGGAAGAGAGGGATAGAGAAGGATAGGGAAGAGTTTAAAGTCCTGGGCTTGGGTGTTAAAGGAAAAAAAAATGAACAGTACAGAAACCAGATGGAAGAGATGTGAGTAATTAGCTTAGATTTAAAAAAAAAAAAGCCCTGGGGCCTATACTTTTTAAAAGAAAAACTACAGAGAATAAATTTAGAAGGTTTGTGGGTTTTTTTTTATTTTTGCTTACATATTAAAATGTTTGTTTTTATTGATGGCTCCTAAATTTAGAATTTTTTAAAAGAAGATTTGGAGATCTAAGTGGACTGCAAGCTTAATATGAGTCAACAATATAAATTGGCAGTCAAAAAAGTTAATCCAAGTATAAGAGCAGTATCTAGAATAATTGAGAATTGATAGTTAATGCCCTGATAAGAGTTTACAATATTATGTTCAGTTCTGGATATCCCATTTAAGGAAAAACATTGACAAACTGGAGCACCTCCAGAGAAGAGTGATCAAGGTGCAGAGGGAACTGGAAACCTGGCCAAAAAAGAGTTCTAAGGACAGGGATAGGGCCTAGCACTGGGCTAACACCCTCCTTGTGGGCCTAGACAACATCCAATGCACAATACCTACAGCTGCCCATTGCCTTCTGTTGGGTTCTGGCTCTGGGCCCAGCCCATACTGTCTCTCTGAGAGTTTACCCAACCTACCTGGTGGAGCTCCTCACTGTCTGAGGCCAACTGGGCCACAATGGCCTGCATACAGCCCCGCCGGGCACACAGTGTGGCCTGCCAATGAAAGGGAAACGGCGTTTCAGTGGATATCTTACTTAGACATCAAGGGAAAGTCCAATCTCAGAGCATCTCCCTCTATTATCTTGGGCTTATGTCATCTATGTGCACTCAGGAATTCTAATTCACCCTCAGGGGTAGGGTCCCCTAGATCCCCAATCCCCAAGGGGAGTACCCCAGCGTCTAGTCCTAGCTCTGTTATTGACCTCTACATGACCTCCCCTATTTGAGCCTTAGTTTCATTCTCTATGAAATAGAGGCTAAGTAATTTGGAACTAATTTGGGTTATAGGAAAAAGGGGACATGGAAAGGTACCCCAAACTCCAAACCACACAGCGATGGCTGCCTTCAGAGATGGAAAGAGCCATAGAATTCAACAAGAGATTGAATTCAACAAGCAAACACTTGAGTCTACTAAGTTCCAGGCATTGTTAGATGCTGGGGATAGAACGACAAAAACATAAGTCCCTGCCTTCAGGGAGCTTACGTTTTAGTGAATGAACATGTGGAATATTGGAGGTGTTACAGAGACATTAGAGATCATCTAGTCACGTAGGGGTGGGGAACCTGCAGCCTGGAGGCCACGTGTGGCCTTCTAGGTCCTGGTTGCAGCCTTTTGATTGAATCCAAGTTATACAGAACAAATCTTTTTATTAAGAGGATTTCTGTGAAGTTTGGATTCAGTCAAAGGGCCGCACTTGAGGATCTAGAGGGCCACATGTGGCCTCGGGGCAACTCCTGTGGAGCCCCTTATTCTCCAGATGAGGAAGCTCAGGCTCAGACAGGGGAAAGGACTTGCCCAAAGTCGCATAGCTGGCTTTTTGGGACGAGTGCTAAGTCATCCTGTGGTACCCAGGAGGGAGTCCCAAGGGTGCCCCTAGCCTTTCGCAGGGGTAGAATGATGGCGATACCAAATTCTCCCAAATTCTCCTTTTGTACTCCCCTCTCAGTAGTGGAGTCCCAGGCTGGGGGTTGGAGCAGGCGCCCGCCCCCCGCCCTGGCCTCCCACCCCCCCCCGTCACCCCCCCCATGCGCACGCACACGCACCTTGTTGACAACATCGCCAAAGGTGAGATTGGTGAGGGCCATGCCCGCGTATCTCCGCAGGGCTAGGTTCAGAGGGTCATTGGTCATCTTATGCATCTCATAATCCACCTGCAGTAACTCTGCCACGGCCTGCAGCCCACCTGCAAGATGAGAGCCGTCATATCCCCAGCTGAGGCCTCTCAGCCTCGGCAGCCGTGCTCCTCAATGAGGATAATAGCTATTATAGCTATAAAAGCTATTCCAAGCCTTCTCTTCCTTCCTCAAATCTTGCTCACCTCCTCCCCACCCGCACCCCAGCTAAAGATCTTGCTTTTACTTTCCTGAAAAAACTGAGGTCATTTGACCTGACCTTCCTTTTCTTCCACTCTCTTCATTCCAAAGCCCCTTGGCATCTCCGACACTCTACTCCTTTTCCCTAGGGTGTATCTAACAAATGCTTCTCCTGGCTAGGACCAAAGCCTCCACAAGTGTGCTTGCTCCCATCCCCTGGGGTCTCCTCCATGAGACTGCCTCCTCAATCATTCTCCCATCCCATCTCTCTAATCTTCAATTTCTCTCTATCAAATGGTTCCTTCCTTACTGCTTTCAGACATGTCCAAGCCTCCCCACTCTTTATTTTTATTTTTAATTTTTTTTTTGGCAAGGCAATACCACAGGATGACTTAGCACTCGTCCCAAAAAGCCAAACTTGCCTAGGGTCACACAGCTGGTAAGCGTCAAGTGTCTGAGGCCAGATTTGAACTCACGTCTTCCTGACTCCAGGGTCAGTGCTCTATCTACTGTGCCACTTAGCTGTATATATATATATATATATATGCATGCACATACATATACATATATGTATACATATACCTGCACAACACCTATATATGTTAGTTATACAGTGTGTTATATATACACAGTTATATAGTTATATATGTTGTTGTTTAGTCATTTTTTTCAGTTGTTTCTGACTCTTCATGACTTCATTTGGGATTTTCTTGGCAAAGATACTGGAGTGGTTTGCCATGCCCTTGTTCAGCTCATTTGACAGATGTGGAAACTGAGGCAAACAGGATTAAGTGACTTGTCCAGGGTCACACAGCTAGTAAGTGTCTGAGGCCACTTTTGAAATCAGGTCTTCCTAACTCCAAGCCCAGCACCCTATCCATTGTGCCACCTACCTGTCCATACACATATATATAGTTATACGATGTAACATCTGTATAACACATATATAGATGTGTATGGGTGTATACACATGTGTGTATATGTGCATGTGCATATGCGTGTGTGTGTTTCCAGCCCTCATCTCTCATCTAAGTTTCATTTATGCATCACCGATTGCCTAGTGGACATTTCAAACCGAATGTACTGGAGACATCTCTAACTCAACATATTCCAAACTGGATTTCTTATATTTCCCCCTTCTAGCTTCCCTGTTTCTGTCAAAGGTATTGCCATCCTACAGTCTCCCAGATTCATCATTCTCCTTGACTCCTCCCTTTCCCCAATCTTACATTTCCACCTCCACTACCTCTCTCATATCCAGTCCCCTCTCCCTCCTCACACAGCCCCCCTCGTTCACCGCAGCCTTGGGTGGTAGGTGTTATTAACCACATTTTACAGATGAGGAAACTGAGGCAGATGGGCATTAAGTGACTTGCCCAGAGTCACACAGTCACCTCTCACCTCAGTTATTGCTGCAATCACCTCACTGGTCTCCTTGCCTTGAATCTCTCACCATTCCAGTCCACCCTTCACCCTGCCACTCAAGTAATTGTCCTCACATGCAGATCTAACTCTGTGATTCCCCTATTCAGCCAACTCCAGTGGCTTGCTATGGCATCTTAACTATGAAATATAAACCCCGTTCAGCTTTTAAAGCCCTTCACAATCTGGCCCCAAGCAATCACGGCAGGCTTGTGGACCTCACTCCCCCTCCCACACTTTGTGATCCAGGGCCAAACGGGCTTTCTCTTTGCCCCTCCCATATAACACTGCATCTTCTGTCTCTGTGCCTTCATAATGGCCATTTCTCATGCCTGGAATGTATTCTGTCCTTACCTCTGCCTTGGCAAGCCCCTCTCTTCCTTTAGGAGGTAGCTCAGGCACCATCTTTTGCAGGAGACCTTTCCTGGCTCCTTCTCCCAACAGCTAGTGTCCTTCCTTCTTCCCAGACTACCTTGTGTTTAATGGCATTGCATCTTTTTGCATTTTATTAACTTTATATTTATCCTGCACACATATAGATATATTTGTACATATCTATAGATAAATACACCATTTATATCTATCTGTATAGACTGATAGATAAAGCTATATGCATCTATCTATCTATCTATCTCTATCAATTCTTATCTCTCTTTGGGAGTAGGGATTATTTCAGTCTTTGTACTGGTATCCCCATCGCCTCACACAGTGCTTGGCTCATAAGTAGGCATTAAATAAATGCTTATTGATTGACTGGTGCTAATCTCAGTTGTTTCTGCTTGGCTAACAGACTGCTGGTAATGTCAGCTCCCTCTAAATTTGGCATCTTGGGACAAAGCCCCTTCCACCCTACCCTGGTTAGGATTCTGAAGAACCTACTTCCTCCATCGAACAGGTGAAAATGACCTCTCCCTCTTCAAATTTCTCATAGCACTTTCTCTGTATTCCTGGTACATTAAGAGATCTTTCTGCCTGTGTGTAGGTGAGGGTGGGCGTCATCCATCGAATCCAAGAAGAGGAGCCCAGTTCTTCTCTGTGGCCTCCCTTCCCCCACTCCTCCCCTGCACCAAGCATGTAGCAAGGCCTCTCCCAAAGAACAGCTGACAGAACTCCCTGGAGTCTCTCCCAGTACTCAGCAGGGAATCTGCTGTTCTCCCTCCTTCCCTCCCTCCCTCTATACCTACCAAGTTCATTCATGGCCCGGCGGTATTCCTCATCAAAAGAGAGTTTCATCACTGCACATGTGGCCTGGCAGATCTGCGGCTCAATAGGTACGGGCCCTGGGGGGAGGGGAAGAGGAAGGAGAAGGCTCAGAGGCAGGTGTGGAAACTGAGGTCTAGAGAGGTGAGCTGACTCATGCAAAGTCATTCAAGTCAATAATAATTTTTATATCTGACATTTCTAAAGCACAGTAAGGCTTGCAAAATGCTTTCCCCAAAGTGATCCTGTGAGGAGGGGAGGCAAGTGTTATTATCCCCATTTTATAGATGAGAAAACTGAGGCTCTTGCCCATGGTCACACAGCAAGGGAGTGTCTAAGGCAGGACAGGTCGATGACAAGGACGAGATGAGAACCCAGATCGCTTGGCTCTTTCCAGCAGGTACCTCCCCTTCCAGGCCCTCCACATCTTAGCTCCCTTCTCACCCCCCACTCACTCACCAGCACCCCCCTCAGGGCCCTGGCCCCCATCTTGGCCCTGCATCCGAAGCCAGTCCCAGCAGGTCTCAGAGTAAGAGCGGATCTGCTCCAGCACATGCAGCACTCGCATCTCCTTCTTGGCCTGGCCCTCATCAGGCTGGGAGAAGATGATGTTGTGTAGGGCTGCGTTGGCCCGCATGCGGGCATCCTTGGCCCCCTCGGCAGGGCCCGCCTCACGGTCAGCATCATGGAGGATCTGCAGCAGGAGCGGCAGGCAGCCAGAGCGGCGCATGGCCACACAGCTCTCCTGGGAGCTTGACATGGCCAGGAGGGTCCGTGCCATGTCCTCTTTATCCCTCGTGGCCAGCATGGACAGTAGCCAGAACACCACCTCCACCTGTGGTGGTGATAAACGTGCTCAGTGTCCGACGGGGACCCTTGCTCTCTGTTACCTCCTAGATCCCTGCGCCCTGCTCTTCATCCCTACCTAGGCGCCCTGAGAACCCATCCACCCCCTCTCCCCATTTTGGGACGATTCCTCTTGGAACCATCCCCTGCTGCACCAGCCCCAGACCAACCCGGCCCACATACCCTACTCAACCCAGGTCTTCATCCCAGCTCTTGGAAGTGTGGGCGTGGCTCTTCAATTCTTACCTTGCTGTTGCTGAGTTGGGTGGTTCCATCCTCTGGGTGTGTGGGGATTTCTGCCTCCCCATCCCCCTCTGCCCCTGTTGGCTTTGCCCCTAGCAGGGTCTGTGGGAAGAAGGGAGCTTATGTTTCATGTACTGCCCTCTAATATAGGTATGCCTTGGCCTCTATCCTGGGCCCTCTTTTCTTCTCTTTCTCTCTGTCTGTCTCTCTCCTATTCTCCACCCCCCTTGTCTCTCCTCTCTTCCTCTCTTCCTCTCTCTCTCTCTCTCTCTCTCTCTCTCTCTCTCTCTCTCTCTCTCTCTCTCTCTCTCTCTCTCTCTCTCCTCTCTCTCATCTCTCCCCTCCTCTCTGTCTGGTCTCTCTCTCCTGTATCTCTCTCTCCCCTGTCTCTCTGTCTGTCTCTCTCTCATCTCTCCTGTCTCTCTCTCATCTCTGTCTCTCTCTCCTCTCTCTCATCTCTCCCCTCCTCTCCTGTCTTTCTCTCCTGTATCTCTCATCTTTCTGTCTCTTTCTCATCACATTACACCCCATGGGTTCAGTTATCACCTCTACACAGACGACTCCCAGATCTATATACCCAGCTCTCATCCCTCTCCTGAGCTCCAGAGCTGTATCACCAATTAACTGCCCAATGGATATCTCCACCTCAACGTCCCATTGGCAACTGAAACTTAACATGTCCAACAGAGAATTCATTGTCTCCCCTCAACAAAGAGGAACATCCCCCTTCTTAGCTCCTCTGTTTCTGTTACGGGCACCACTACCCCTCCAGGCACCCAGGTTTGCAACCTATGAATCATCTTAAGCTCTTGACTCTCCCTCAGCCCTCACACTCAACCAGCTGTCCAGTCTCCCTTTATAACATCTCTCATTTCCATCTCCTCTTTACTCATAAAAGGCATCATTCTGGTCTGGGCTGTTATCACCTCTCCTGAATTATCCCAACAGCCCCTAATTGGACTCCTTGCCTTCCATCTCTCCATACAGCTGCCAAATCATAGATGTAGATATAGGTATACTATATATATAATCATATATTATACATAGAGGCAGCTAGATGGTACAGTGGATAGAGTGCCAGGCTTGGAGTCAGAAAGACTCCTCTTTCTCAGTTATAAATCTGGCCTCAGACATTTAGTAGCTGTGTGACCCTGGGCAATTCACTTCATCCTGTTTGTCTCAGTTTCCTTATCTGTAAAATGAGCTGGAGAAGGAAATGGCAAATCACTCCAGTATCTCTGCTAAGAAAACCCCACAAGGGGACATGAAGAGTCAGACACAACTGAGAACGACTTAACAAAAACCTATATTATATATACACATATGCACACATGCAACATCTGTATCTGTATTGTCTCCCTATCTTGTCCAGGCTAAAAGCACAGTGACCAGTCACAGGCCCAATCCTACTGGTGGCTGGACAGGAAGCTTTAACCTGTCCTGTTTCTGACCTAGATGGGTTTATCCCTCCTACCTGCTCTGTGCTCAAGGGGCTCATTATAATTATGCTAGATTTAGGGCAGACACCCCATTGGCTTTAGCCTCTACGAAGAACTCCCAAACTCAAGTGATCCACCAGTCTCAGCCTTCCCCTGTAAGCAGGGATTACAGGCATGTTCCACCACAGGGGGCCCAAACTGTATTCCCAAAGCCAGGAGTGTGCTGGTAAATGTTTAACAACTGACTCTGCAGCAGAAGAAAGAAATGTACCCACAGAGAGAATTTTAAGTTTAATTATTTAATTATTAACACTTTCCTAAATCTGGACAATCAATAAAACAATAAATCAAGCCTTGATTGGTAGATGTTGCCGATTTTAGAGGTGTAAATGAACATTTAACAACCAGCTCTCTTTGTCTAGCTGTCTGGGGCACATCCCTGCAGAAGCACACATCTGATCCTGTCATTCCCCTGTTTAAGAAACTTCAGTGGTTTTCTGTTGCGTCTAGGAGAAAATGCAAATTTCTGTTTGGCATTTAAAGACGTTGCAATCTGGTTTCAAGCTGTATTTATAGACTTATTTCCCATGACTCCCCCTCATAAATACTGCAGGCAAATTCGCCCACTCCAGTTCCCCTTCCATCCCACCTCCCTCCTGGGTTGTCCCCTAGGGCCTGGAAAGCTCTCCTTCCTAGGCTCTGTCTCTTGGAACCCTCAGTCTCCTTTAAGGTCTGGCTCAAGTGACACCTCCCACAGGCTCCCATTTGCTGATTTCCTCAGTTACTTTGACTGGCTTCTCAAAAAATATTTCTTATTGTTGAGTTTATGGTGTTTCCCCCCAGTGGAGTGTAAGCTCCCTGAAGACAAAGTCTATTTCATGTTTGCCCTTGTGCCTAACTCAGTGCCTGACATATAGTAGGCACGTAAACATGCTTATCAAATTGCATTGAACACACACACACACACACACACACCTTGCAGAGGGCAAGGAGGCTCCACTAACTGGATATGTTCTTAGCTCCCTGCCCTACAGTTCCTGCCCCAAGGTTCTCTCCTCTCCTTCCCGCCCCTACGATGCCAACAGTTCCACCATTAGACCTCTTTCATTTGTGCTTCCCCATAGTTTGGCTTGTCCTCTAGGGAGGATGGAAGGTAACGGTTTGGGGGCTGGCCAGTCCCCCTCATCTCCCACTTCCACCTCCCACGAACTTGGGACCACCCAGAGCACACTGGTGACCAAACTGGAATGGGCAGTTGAGGCAGGCGTCTCCTGAGCTCGGACGTCACCACCCCGAGGTACCTGGTGCTCTGGCTGTGGCTGCTGCGCTCGCTCCCGGGTCTGGGTCTGAGCTTGTGCTTCCGAAAGCTCCTTCTCAATCTGCTCCAGGCGAGAGGCTCGGATCTACGGTGTTAAAATATTGGGCTAGGGTCCGTCTCCAAGCAAGCGCGACCCCCAACCCCAGCTCCGCCCCCCGGCCTCACGCCCTGCCCCCAGCCCGCCCCAGTTCATGACTCGGACCTCAGGCACTGGCTCCGCCCCAACCCCTGGCTCCATCACTGCCCTCAGTCTAGTCTTTGTGTCTGGCTCCACTCCTAATCCTCGGCTCCATCACTGCCCTCAATCCAGCCCCAGTCCTTGGCTCTGAGCCCTCTCTTCAGTCTAATCCTCCCTCCACCTGTAGTCCTCAGCCCAAAGCTCTCCCTGGCAGTGTGTGTTTTTATAAGGGTGGAGGGAGGTCTTTCTAGTGTCAGGTTCCCGGTCCCCACCTGAGCCCTCTGCACCATCTCGTCTGAGGTCCCGAATCGCTCTTCCATCAGCGCTCGGATGTGCTGAGCTTCGAACTCCAGCTGCTGCCGGATCAGGTCTGTCTGCATGGAAAACTGGAAGGGATATAACAAAAAAGGAAAATGACAACGCTTCAGGGTCTGTGAGAAAAGGAGTTCTTTAATGCACTTTTGGTGCGGCTGTGTCCAACCATTCTGAAAAGCAGTTTGGAACTATGCTATTAAACTGTGTATACCTTTTGACCCAGGTATTCTGCTACCAGGGCTATACCCCAAAGAGGTCAAAGAAAGAGGGAAGGGACTCATGTGAGCAAAAAATATTTATAGCCTCTCTTTTTGTAATGGCAAAGAAATGGAAATTGAAGGGATGCCCATCAATTGGGGAATAGCTGGACAAGTTATCAATGTGATGGGATACTGTTATGCTGTAAGAAATAATGAAGGGGGTAGTTTCAGAGAAACCTAGGAAGACTTGTATGAACTGATACAAAGTGAAGTGAGCAGAATCAGGAGAACAATTTATACAGCAACAGCTGTATAAAGATAATTACTAGGACAGACAGTAACTCTAATCAACACAATGACCAACCACAGTTTGAAAGGACTCATGATGAAACATGTTGTCCACCTCCAAATAGACAGCTGATGGACTCAGAGCAGATTGAAGCAGATTTTTTTCTCTTTATTTTTTTACATTGTTACTGTGGGAATTTATTTTGCATGAATGTACATATTTGTAGGGGGTTTTGATTTTCTTGCCTTCTCAATGGGTGAAAGGGGGTGGGGGAAGGGAGATCATTCAAAACTGAAAATAGAATTAAAACTGCCAAAAACCAAATAAAGCTGGAGGGGTGGTGAGGGTGAACCATAGGACTGGAGGGGGATTCCCCTTCCCTCCCAGAGATGACAACTGAACAATCCAGCCACACAAGCCCCCTCCCCAACTCCTCAGATGTAGAACTCAAACCCTCGGAGCCTCCACCTTGCCCCATTCCTCCTCACCGTCTCCGACCGAGGCAGCTCATCTAGGCGCTGGGACAAGCCTTGGAGCTGCCCATAATACCAGAGTTTCTCTTGTTCTTCCTTCTCAATCTCTGCCAGCAGGAAGCACCTGGTGGGAGATGGGGAGGACATAGTTGAGGGGGTGCCACCGGGGTTCCCTCTCACTAATCTCCCAGTAACAACCTTAGCTTTCTTCTCAGTCCCTATTATTGTTTGCAAAGGACTTTCCTTTCAACAAGCTCAGGAGGAAGTGAGTTTTGTCAAATGTCATTAATTTAATTTAGCAGATAGAGAAACTGAGGCCCAAGGATGGGAATTGACTTATTCAAGGTCAGATGGCTAGTAAAGGATTGGAGTCTCTTGACTCCAAGCTTAGGGCTCCTTGTACAATGCCCAAGGTCTGGGATCTTGTCTTGTTTGAATATATTCCTCAACATCAGTTTTGGGGCTCCAACAGGCACACATAAAAATGATGGCTGGTTGAGTTGAATTGACTTGGCGGAAAACTCATGGCAGAAGAGAAATGAGGGGGTCATGCTTGCTTGGAGACAGACCCTAGGTGGTGCAGTGGATAGAGCGCTTGCGCTGGAGTCAGAAAGACCTGAGTCCAAATTCGGCCTCAGACACTTTACAGTTACTAGCTGTGTGACCCTGGGCAAGTCACTTAACCCCACTGCCTAGCCAGAGAGAGAGAGAGAGAGAGAGAGAGAGAGAGACACACACACACACACACACACACACACACACACACACAGAGGGAGAGAGATGAGGCAAAGAGACAAGAAATAGGACACAAGACAAATGAAGTCAGATACTGAGGTAGAAAGATGGGACCAAAAATCAAAGTGAAAAATTGTCACTGTGCTGTTCTCAGTTGATGCAAAGATTCTACAGATTGCAGAGACGTTCCTGACTCATTCCCACCCTCCAAGGCCAGAGGTAGAAGAAGAGATAAAAAGCAGGATGTTGAATCACTTTCTCCCAAAGACCTCCAGCATGTTCCCAGAGCCCTGGACCCTTCCCATGACAACACTCAGAGGGACAGGGATTGTGCTGCCCACTCACATTGTCTGAATGGAGAGACTGGGGCCCAGAGAAGGTATGTGACCTGTCCAATGTCACACAGCAAGGAGGCTGAGAGAGAGGAAGAGATTTGCTCAAGGTAAAACCGCAAGTTAGTGGCAGAACCAGGACTGTTCATACTGGTCAACACTCTTGAAGGGCTTCATCTTCCCCGCTCCCTCTTACCTTTCTTTGTCTAGTTCCTCCAGCAGCCGGACAGTGGCCCTGCTCAATTCTCCTGATTCTTCTCTTTTCTTGGACAGCCCTGGAACAGCCGGTGCAGGGGCAGCACAGTGCAGGGGGCTGCCCTCGGGGCTCCGGCTGCGGCTCCGATTCTGGCTGCCTGGTTCTGCAGCAAGAGCTGGGGGCTGAAACTTGAGGTTGTACAGATTGGTGATATCCATCTGCAGGGCTGGAAGATGAGAGAGAAGCCAGGGCAGAAGGTAAGCAGGGGCTGTGAGTTTCCCTGCACCCAAGGTCCAAGCAATGGCTTCTTACTTGCAACTCCTCTTGGCCCTAGGAAGTAGGGAGAGTAGGGATCATTCTCCCCATTGAATAGATGGAAAAACAGAGGCCCAGAGAGGAAAAAGGACTTGTTCAGGGTCACACAACAAGTGTCATAGGACTGGAAGCTGGAAGAAACTTTATATATCTAGTCAAACTCCTCAATTTGACAGATAAAGAAACTGAGGTCCAAATGACTTAAATGACTACTGAATAGCAGGGCTGGGATTAAAACCAATTTTTTAGAAATGTTTTACATGATTACACATGTATAACCTATATCAGATTGCTTATCGTCTCAGAGATAAGGGAGGGGAGGGATAGAGGGATAGAATTTGGAACTCAAAACTTTTTTTTTAATTCCAATATGTTTTATATGTAATTTACATTATATCCAGAACCCAATTAAATAGCTTCCAAATTACATTCCAAAGGCTGGGGAGAGTTCATTCAAATAATTCTCAGGTCGCACAAGTCAAACCACAAATACTGCTGAATTTATTAATGTTCATGGAGAACCCTGAGTGTATTGGGACAAGCAAGTTGATTGACCACATGTATAAAAACGCAGTATAAGTCCCCATGTCAAATGCTGACCATGTAGATCACTGCTGCTGAGAAATCTGATCTTGCTCTTCTCTGGTTTTCAGCCCCAGAAGCTCTGTCTTGAGTTCACCACGTTTTGGGGGGACTTTAGGTATAGTTAGATCAGGTTAGTAGTACCTGTGCACCACTTCTGCCCCCACCAGCACGGCCCCCATCCCAGCTGCGACCATTTTCAGGTACAAGGGCCACAACACGCACACAGGCATGTCAAGCTGTGGGGCTGGGACCCCTGCAGGCTGGGACAGGCAGAACCTCGAGCCTGGCTGGAGCCCAAGCTGCAGAGCGCAAACCCCAAGGAACCCCTGAGTGCAGCCAGCACAAGCCCGGGCAGGAGGGCCTCAAAACTTTTTTTAAAATGGTAAAAACTGTTCTTACATGTAGTTGGGGGAAAATAAAATATTATTTCAAAAATTTTTAAAAACCCATATATTTCTGTCCAATACTCACAGTAATATGTCTTCAGTCTCTTCCTATCTCCCAGTTGCTTCCCTACTGTCTACATATGTGTCCAGGTTTCCTCATCCTTAAAGAAAAGCCTTCAATGGATCTTACTTTACCCAGGGTCCTATGTATCTCTTACCTTTCATAGCCAAGCTCCTAGGAAAAGCTGTCCGTAGGTTCACTGCTTCTACATCCTCTGAGTTTGTCTACTTCACTCAATTCTTTCTATCTGCAAGTCTCTTATTATTAATGATTTGGAGCAATGTTTTCTATCCTTGCTAATGGTTTGTAATTCTTCTTCTGAGAGCTGTTAGATTCCCAGCACTTAGCATTGTGCCTGGCAATAAGCAAACAGTCAATAAACCCGTTGATTGATTGACCATGCATCTATTAGGGAAATGGCTCTCAGCCTAATATATTTGCTTTTGTTCTCTACATATCTTGAATATTGGATTTTTATCTGAGATACTTGATGCAGGGATTTTTCCCCCCCAGTCAACGACTTCATTTCTCCTACTTGGATTGTTTTTGTTAGTTTAATACCATTCACTTCTCAATACCTTGAAATCTAGTATCCAAAAAGAAAAGAAAAGAAAAGAAATCTAGCATCCAACCTTATCACAGGTACTCTCCAAAGCTACCAGAGCCAGAGTCTTCGAGATGGAATTACCAAATCCCCTGACATTACACCTCGGGGATATGCACTTGGCTGAACTATATAAAGCCACCAATTGAGTTTATCCCACTGTATAAATCTCAGGATCCTTGTACACTTGTGTCTCAGTCTTCCTCCTTGACCCATGTAGCATTTGACATTGCTGACCACCTTCTGAATACTCTCTCCTCTCTGGGTTTTCTTGAAACTTGTCTTTCCTCCTTAGCCTGTCTGACTGCTCCTTCTCAGTCCCCTTTGCTGGATCATTATCCATGCTAACTGTGGGTATACTCCAAGGCTCTCTCCCAAGACCTCTTCTCTTCTCTCTCTATGCTTTCTTTCCCATCAGCTACAATGGGTTTAATTACATCTCTATGCAGATAACTCCCAGATCTTCATTTCCAGCCATAGTGTCTCTCATGAGTTCTGGTCTAGCATCACCAACTGTCTATTGAGCATTTCAAAATGGATGTTCCTCAAACTCAACATGTCTGAAATAGAACTGAACCTAAGCCTCTTATTTCTGGTGAAGACACTACCATCCTTTCCATCATCATCCAGATTCATGAGCATTTATCAGCATGTTCCTCAATTATTAACTTTCCCACATCATTAGTATGGGAACAGTTTCCCATACTGTGTAGCATCTCTGGCATCCATCCCCTTATCTCCACTCCCATAGTCACTGCCCTAATTCAGGCCCTCACCACTTCGCCATCCTCAAAGCTCAGCCCATACGCCAGCTCCTACATAAGACCTTATTTCAACCCCTCCACCCCAGCTACCAGTGCCTCTCCCCTCTGAAAAAAAAATGGGTTGTATTTGGCTTGTGTATATTTTGTGTTTGCCTATATACATGTTTCCCCCAAGTAGAATGTAAGCTTCTTGAGGGCAGGGACTGTTTTTTTTTCATATTTGTGTGTGTAGAATCTAACCCAATGCCTGGCATGCAGTAGGTGCTTAATGAATGCTTGCTGATTGATTGATCACTCTGTCTTTTCCTTGTTTCATTCAAGGTTAGAACCACATTCACAGAATCACAGAATCTAGAACTAGGTCTAAAGACTACATATTTCCAAACTCTCACTGTACAGATGGGGATACTGAGGCCCAGAGAGTGAAATATCTCTGAGTAGGTGAATTAAAAGAGTCAGAGCCTGGGTCTCCTCAGAGCCAATCCAGAGCTCTCCACACTGTACCCATTTCCCAGCCTGGTCCACTGCCTCAGGCCCATGAGTCCTGTTAGCTTGGATGCTCCAAGATGGTAGGAGCTTTGTCGTAGCTTTTCCCCCAGGCATGGAGCCCAGTGCTCCCTTCTCCTCCCCCCACCCCCTTACCTTTCAGCTGCTCCAATAACTCAGTCCGCCCAGATGATACCATCGCTCGGGCTTCTTGCTCCAACTTCCCCTGAAGGTGCTTCAGCACCTCCTAGGAAGGAAAGCAAACCTCAGCTCCGTCAGATTCCACCTTCTGGAATGAGGACTCACTCCTCCACCCCTACCACAGCCCCCGGGAGCAAGGAAGATTGCTACTTGGAATTTTCACTATTTTACAGATGGGGAAACTGGGGCCCAGAGAGAGGAAGGAATGGACTGTTCTTTCCAACACAGCTGCCTGTGAGCGTGGCAGTTGGAATTTGACTGGGGGTGGGGGGTGGGGGTAGCAATGGATTCCATTATACAATCTTCCCCCCTTCATCTCCCCATTGTTCAGCTCCCAGAACTTTCCTCACTCTATCTCAACGCAACTTATACTTCCTTAACACTCCACCTCCAGCTTTCTACCTCAACAGATCCCAGTACCAGATCCACCTCATCTCCTCCCCCAATCCCTAGCCTTGCTACTCTCCTCTTTCCACCACTTAGCTATAATCTCTGTCTCTATAGCCCTTAAGTCCTATGGTCTGCTCCCCTCAACCCTAGCCCATGGGTCCCATATCCTTGTGTCTTTAACTCTTGATGTCCCATGGCCCCCTTTCCGTATCCTGTGTCTGTGACCCCATCTCTCACATCCCAATGTCCCTGTCTCTCTAGGTTCTGTGCCCCCTAGTCATACCTTCATATCAGAGGTCTCATTCTCCAACTTTGACAAATGACTGGAGTTATCCTGGAGTTCTCTCCGCAGGTGCGTGTTCTCCCGGCTCAGGGCCTCCACCTGCCGCACCAGCTGCTCATAGGAAGCCGTTGGGCCTGGCCCGGACATTTTTAATTCCTCCAGTGCCTGGGGCAGGATGAGGGGTGGGGGAGACATGGATTGAAGATAAGTTTGGGAGTGACCAAGGAAACTCAAGAGTCTGACTTTGTAGACACTGTTCATCTATCATAGGGTCAGAGAATCAGAGCTGAATGGGCCATGATCTGGTCCAACTTCATCATTTGATGCCCCCATGTAAGTAAGGAAATAGTAAGAGAAACCTAAGTGCCCTTGATGAGTTCGTGTCACTTGGCCCGCATGAATAACATCCTCAGATGTGACAGCTGCCCCACTGTCAGTGACAGCTGAAAGCTCATGGAGAATGAGAGAGGTCCCTCAGGAAGGGAGTAGAGCAAATTTGGCCCCAGTGTCCAAAGAAGGGAAAAGAACAGCATCAGCAAACTACAGGCCAGTGAGTTTGACTTGGATTCCTGGGAACTCTCTAGGATGGATTGTTAAAGAGATGGTTGGCAAATATCTAAAAAGGGAAACAGTGATTATAAAGAGTCAGCAGAGTGGCCTCAAGAAGGTCCTTCCAGACCAACCTCATTTCCCTTCTTGACAGGAGTATTAAACTAAGAGATGAGGAAAATTCTGGGGTTTTCATTTACCTTAATTTTAGCAAAGCTTCTAAAAAAAGTGTCTTACACTATTCTGTTGGAGGAGATGGAGATATGTGGATTATAGAGTCATAACTGGTTGAATGGCTAGCCTCAAAATCTAGTCATTAATGGTTCAATGTCAACCTGCAGTAGGTTTCCAGTATAATGCCCCAGGGATCTGTGTTTGGTTTATTCTGTTTAACAATTTTATCAGTGATAAAGGTGAAAATGATATGCTTATCCAATTTACAGATGACTTCAAGCTGAGAGGGATAGCTAACACACTGTGACAGAGTCAGAATCCAAAAAGATCTTCACAGGCTCTTACACCAGAGCCTTGGGCTAAATCTAATAAAATGACATTTGATAGTGACAAATGTAAAGTGCTACACTTAGGTCCAAAAAATCAATTTCACAGGTACAGAATGGAGGACAACATTTTTTTTTCTGAAAAAGATCCTGGGGTTCTAATCATTCTAATGGTTCTAATGCTTAATCAATAAGAATCAACAGTATGATGTGGCAGCCAAAAAAAGGCTAACATGATCTTGGGATACATTAAGAAAAGCTTCGGGGGAATAAGGAAGTGTTAATTTCTCTGTATTCTACCTTTGTCAGATTATATCTAGAACACTATCGCATTTTAGTTAGAGCTCTGGGCTTGGAGTCAGGAAGACTTGAGTTCAAATCTGGCCTCAGAAACTTACTAGTTGTGTGACCCTGGGTAAATCACTTAACATGTTTGCCTCAGTTTCCTCAACTGTAAATGGAGATAATAATAGCACTTACCTCACAAGATTGTTGTGAGGATCAAGATAATATTTATAAAAAGCTCTTGATACATAAATCAGTGCTTATTCCCTTCCCTTACCCCCCTCCTATGTACCACAGAGAAAGAAGCACATTGATAATTCAGAATGTCCAGAGGAGGTCAGCCTCTAACTGGAGGACAGTGCTAAAGGGTGTTTATTTAACAGGGTTCAGCAGTCTTCTTCCAATTTCCCACCAGCTACACTGCTTTTGACTTTTTTGGACTTTTTCCATCATGCCTCCTTGACTGCTACCTTCCCCGTGCTCTCCCTTCCTCCCCTTCTCAGCTTCTGTTCATGCGTTGTCTTTTCCTATTAGATCATAAGCTCCTTGAGGGCAGGGACTCTTTGTTTTTATTTGTATTTGTATCTCCAGCACTTAGCACAGTGCCTGGCACTTAGTAGGTGCTTAATAAATATTTATTGAATGATTGTCAGATTGATGAAGGACCTTGAGTCTATGTTGTATGAGGATAAATTGGAAGAACTGGGGGAAACTAGGAAAAACATGAATTAGAGAAAAGAAGACTCAGGAAGAAGAGATGTCTGTCTTCAAGTAATCTGACTTCAGAACTCACCACCCAACAGAATCCAATCCCTCCAAAGTTACCAATGGTCTCTTGATTTCCAAATCCAATGGCCTTTTCTCAATCCTCATTCTTCTTGACTTTTTTGCAGCACGGGACGCTGTTAAGCACCCTCTTCTCCTGGATACTATCTCCTCTCTGAGTTTCTATGACACTGACCTCTCCTGGCTGGCTAAGAAAGAGAATGGTGCAGTGGAAATAACTGCCTGTTGGTTCTGGAGTCAAAGGACCTGGATTCAAATCACACCTTTTACACCATCTGTGTTACTTGGGGGCATATCATTTAACCTCCCTGGGCCTCAGTTTCTTCATCTGTAAAATGAGGGAATTATATTAAGTGGATCCCCCTATCTATCTGATAGCTTCTTTCCATTGTCTTTGCTGGCTCATCACCCTGCCTCCTGACTGTGGATATAGTCCAAGGCTCTGTCCTGGGACCTCTTTTCTCTCTACACTTTCCTAGTAACCTTATCAGCTCCTATGGGCTTAGTTATCATCTCTATGCAGATAACTCACAGACCTATGTATCCATCCCTCATTTCTCTACTGAACTCTATTCCTACATCACCTGTTGGCAGAGATATGCTAGAGCCAGCTGGTACCAGCTCATGAGAGCCGATTGTTAAGATTTCAGTATGAACATGTACACCTAGAAACCAGCCAACACTACCAATCAGGACTTGATTTATAATTTTATTTCTAGACTCAAGGACAGGAAAAATATTAATGATGCAGATTAAACTCAAAAGAGTATTGGACATAATCCCCCCTCCCCCACCTTGAGAACTGGTAGTTAAACATTTACCAGAGTATTGCTGTCTATTGGACATTTCCAACTGGATGTCCCATGGGCATCTCAAACTCAGTCTGTCTAAAACAAGAACCTATTCTTTCTCCCTCAAATCCACTTTTCTTCTGAACTTCCCTATTTCTTTTTTTTTGCACTTAATAGTATTTTTTCCCTATTACATGTAAAGATAGTTTTCAACATTCATTTTTATAAAATTTTAATTTCAAATTTTTCTCCCTTACTCCCTTCCCTCCCCCCTCCCCAAGAGAGTAAGCAATCCGATATAGGTTACACATGTACAATCATGTTAAACATTTCCACATTAGTCATGTTGTGAAAGAACTTCCCTGTTTCTATCCAGGACACCAGCATTGTTCCAGTCAGCCCAGTTCACAACCTCAGAGCCATCCTTAACTCTCCCCACCTTCCAGTACCAACTGGTTGCCAAGTTTTGTCCATTTTACTTTTATGGTGGGGCATCTAGGTGACATAATGGATAGAGCACTGGGCTTAGAGTCAGGAAGACTTATCTTCATGAGCTCAAATCTGGCCTGACACTTACTAGCTGTATTACCCTGGACAAGTCACTTAATCCTGTGTTTGCCTCAGTTTCCTCAACTGTAAAATGAGCTAGAGATGGAAATGGCAAACCACTCCAGTATCTCTGCCAAGAAAACCCCAAATGGGATCATGAAGAGTTGGATACAACTGAAAACAACTCAATTACAGGCAGGTAGGTGGTACAGTGGATAGAGCACCAACCCTGGAGTCAGAAGGACCTGAGTTCAAATTTGGCCTTAGACACTTACTAGCTCTGTGACCTTGGACAAATTACTTAACCATGTTTGCCTCAGTTTCCTTATCTGTAAAATCATCTGGAGAAGGAAATGGCAAACCACTCCAGTATCCTTGCTAAGAAAACTTCAAATGGGGTCATGAAGCATCGGACATGACTGAAAAACACTCCACTCACACGGCCATCACCCTCTCCTCCTGTATACTGTCTCCTCTCTGAGTTTTTATGACACTGGTCTTTCTTGGTTGTCCTGGGAGAGACAGTATGGTACAGCAGAAAGAGCATTGGTTCTGGAGTCAAAGGTCCTGGGTTCAAATCTCCCTTTTGATACAATCTGCATGACGTAGGGCACATCACTTAACCTCCCTGGGTCCTCATTACCTCTTGTCTGGACTGCCGCAGTCGCCTCCTAATTGTCCTCCCTTTCTCCAGTCTCTTCCCCTTTTCAATCCATCCTTCATTCCGCTGCCAAGTGATATTCCCAAAGCATAGATCTGACTACCTTACTCCCATACTGAATAGACTCCAGTGACTCCCTATTACATCTTGGACTAAAAACAAACTCCTGTATCTGATATTTAAAGCCCTCCTGGCTCCAGTCTGGCTCCAACCAACCTTTGCAGGCTTATCTTCACTCACTCATCATGTTTTCTATGGTCTAGCTGTGTTGATATTCTTATGGTTCCTTATTTATGACATTGCATGTCCCACCTCTGGACCTTTGGTCAGGCTGTCTGCCATGCCAGCCTGCGACACACTGCCTCCTCGCCCCTTCCTCTTACCATCCCTAGCTTCCATCAGTTCCACCCTCCTACATGGGGCTTCTCCTGATGCCCTAGCTTCTCTGGCCTCCTCCCTTCCCCAAATGACCTTTTTTTTTTTTTTGTAAAATACATAATTTATATATATATATATATATATATAATATTATCTCTACTGATAGAATATAATCTCCTTGAGGGAAGAACTTGTTTTGTTTTTATCTGTGTCACCAGTGCCTGGAACAGTGCTTAGCATACAGTAGTCATTCAGTAAAAGCTTGGTGGTTGATTTCTTGGCGGGTTGAAGCATTCAAGGGTCTGTTATGTGGAAGGGGAATTAGATTTGTTCCATTTGGCCTTAGAGAGCAGAATTAGGGACAATGGATGGAAGCTGAAGAAAAGGCTTGATACACAGATAACACTTCCTCATGATTTGAGCTATCTCCTATGTTGGATGACAGCTTGCTGGGTGTATTTTAGTGGGGATGCCTTGTAGATATGGGTTGAAATCGATGGCCCCTGAGGGTCCTCCCAATGCTAAAATTCTTTGCTGCTTTGGTGATAGCTACTGGCCTGGGAGAGGATCTGGGAGAGTAGGGAAGGCACAGGATTTGGGATGAGGAACTGACAGCCTCCAGGGGCTCCCACTGGAGCAGCAGCTTGGCCTGGGGTGACAAGAAAGGAGAGAGAGTCAGAGACAGACAGTTTGGCAGCCAGAGATGGGCAACCTGACAGATATATGGACCAATAATCTGACAGGTAGACAGACCCATGGCGCTGGTGGACAGATGGTCCGAGATCCCTGTGGGGAGGTGTGGGGTTGGCCCTCAAGCCCAGAATTTTCTGTCTTGGTCATCCTGGCCCAACTCCAGGGTAGCCTTGCCCACACCTGCCCCCCACCTCTTCTGATCCCTTTGTTTCATTCAGGTTCCTCAGTTCTTTATTGCCCTTCCCCCCCTTTGTTTTTAGTCATGGTTTCCTTTCCTCCATTCTCCTGGACGATCACCACTCAGTCCTCCTCTCTTCTGACCCTGGTCTCCCACTCACTGCTTCTTTTCTTTCCCATCTCTGTCTTTTTTCCTTTCTCCGTCTCTGTCTCTATCTCTTTGTCTCTCCCCTTTCCTTTCTCGGTGTCCGTCTCAGTCTGTCTCCCTCTCTTTGTGTGTCTCTTTTCTCCATTTGTGTCTCTGTATTCCTCTCCATCACTGTTTCTCTCACTTCCTCCCTGTCCGGCTCTGGCTGTCTCTGTCTCCTCCTGCCTCTGCCTCTCAGCCTTCTCCTCTTCCCTGTCCTCTAAGCTCCACTGCTCCTTCTCCCCTCCTCCTTCCTCCCCCTGTGGCTCTGACTATGTCTCCATCTCCCTCTTTGTTCCCTGTTCATACTTTCTCTCCCTGTCTTTGTTTTCAGCTCCAAGCGACACTGAGAACTCTCTCTCCAAGTCTCCACCAGCAGCCCTGCCCCAGCTGGTTAAGCTCAATCTCTGACAGTTCACATGAACCTTCCCTAGCATGGGACCTCAGCCATGGCTCCTCTGAGTCCCCAGGGCCCATGGCTTACCCTGTCCCCCCATGCCCCACCCCCATGAATCCATCAGCCAGTCAGTCACCAGACACTCAGTGCTGCCTCCTCAAGTTGGACTAGGATAAGAAGCAGCTCAGTGGAGGGCAAAGTGGCCCGGATTTGGAGTCTCAGAATCACACAGTACCTCAGCGGCCATCTCATCCAAGCCATACCTGCACAAGAAGTCTGCCTGTACATATCAGACAAGGAGGGGGAGCTCAGCACCTCCAGAGGCTGCCACTCTGGGTTAGCTCTAATTGTCAGGGTTCAAGTCTTGGCCCTGACACTTCCTAGCTGCATGACTTTGGGCAAATCACTACCCCCTCATTGGGCCTCAGTTTCCCTGTAAGTAAAAAAAGGACAATCATACTTGTGCTATCTGCCTCACAGAGTGTTGTTCAGAAAGGTATTTGTAAATTCAAGGTGCTTAGGAAGCTCTTACTATTTTTATTAATTGGTAACAAATAGTTTCCATTCCTTTGACACTTAAAGGCTTCCAAAGTTTTTTTCTCATACTCACACTGTGAGGTAGTCAGTCAGTTAATGAGCACTTATTAAGCACCTACTGTATTCCAGGCACTGTGCCAAGCTCTGGGGTCACAAAGAAAGGCGGAAAGCATGGCACCTGTCCTCAAAGAGTTGACATTGTAATGGAGGGGATAGGGGAACAGGACGTGCAAATAACCAGCTATATACAAGATAGAGACGGGATAAATGGAAGGTGATTTCCAAGTGGAGATACAACTGATGGGGTCCCAAAACCTTCCTACTGAAGCTGGGATATGAGGGGTGTCTGCAGGGAAGCCAGGGGGCAGAGGTGAGGAGGGAGGGCACGCCAGGTGGGTGCAAAGGCAGGGATGCAAGTATTAGGAGCTACATTTTAGAGAAGAGAAAACTGAGGCCCAAAGGAAAGGAAATGACTTGGCCAAGGTCATATATCTAATAACTATCAGAGCTGGGATTCAAACTCAGACCTTCTGCCTCCCAGCTCAGTGCCCTTTCCACTATTTGTTAGGGCAAAACTTTTCCTTACCCTCATACAGCTCCTAGTTTAGGAGAGGGAACAAGGTAAAACTAGGATATACACCTGTGTAATATCGAGTAGGACACGGTCTGAGAGGAGAGACAGGCAGAGACAGCAGTAAAGAGATGGAGAGAGAGAGGGGAAAAAAAGAGGGAGAGAGAGAAAGAATGGAGGGAGAGACAGAAAGAGAGCGAGAGAGTGAGCGAGAGACAGACAGACAGACAGATAAAGTGAGAGAGACAGAGAGATAGAGAGGAAAAGAGAGGAGGACTGGGAGGGAGGGAAGGAGGAGAAACAGAGACAGCAGAACAGAGACAGAGGAGGGGGAAGATGGAGAGGTGGAAGAGCAAGAGAGAAAGAAGGGAGGGAGAGACAGAAAGAGTCACAGCAAGCAAGCAGGAGACAGACAGACAGACAGAGACAGCAGAACAGAGACGGAGAGAGAGGGGAAAAAAGAGGAGGACTGGGAGGGAAGGAAGGAGGAGAGACAGAAAGGAGAGACAGAGAGGGGAGACAGAAAGAGGGAGAGGAGAAGGAGGGGGGGCAAGGAGAGAAAAGATGAGGGAGAGAGCGGCTGGGAGGAAGCAGGGAGACTTTTTGGAAAAGATGGCCCCTAAACCTAGCCTTGAACTTCCAGGAGGATGTTAGGGGCAAGAAGGTATTGCAATAGATGGAGTGCTGGGCTTGGAGTCAGGATGACTTGAGTTTTACAAATTATGTGGCCCAGGGCAAGCTGTTTAATCTCTGCCTGCCTCAGTTTTCTCAACTGTAAAATGGGACAATAATAGAACCTATCTCTAGGGTTGATGTGAGGACCAAATGAGATAATATTTGTAAAGCCCTTAGCACAGTGCCTGGCACATAGTAGGCACTATATAAATGCTAGCTATTATTAAGGAGGAGTTGTCCAGGTGGAGGTATGCACGAAGTCAAGAATGGGTCGGGTGGGCTGGCTTCTCTTCATTGGGAGAGCAGGATAAATTCACCTCAGCTCGTTTATCATGGAGGGGGCACTGAGGCAGCTCCTGGCAGGATAGGCTGTGCAGTCAGTCGTGCTCCCTCACCTGGACTTCACCTTGATCAGATCATTAGAGTTCATTTTAGGGCCTGCATCGCGTCTCTTGAGGTCAGAGGTTCAACCTCAGGCCAGTGAACAGAGCACAGCTTACTGGCCCACATGGGACAGAGGCTTCTATAGGCCAGATTCAAGAACTTTTTTTTTATTACAAGGGGCTTCTTTTTCCTTCACTAGATCCTTAAGACTTTCCAGATGGGCCCATTCTAGCCCCTGGACCTCTCTGGGCACAACCTTGCAGCTAAAGACCCAGAAGTGACTAGCAGGCTCCGTCCTAGTCCATCCCCTACCCTCAGTAAGAACCACTTCCATTGCCAGGGGCCCACCTAGCTTCATTGACTGTCCATCCTGGGGCCATAGATAAGGAAATCCTCCCCATGCCCTTGACTTGGGAGCCCTCTGGACCTCATCCTGCCCTGACCCAGGTGTTGGAGAGGGGAAGGAAATCCTGTCCAGTCCCGATCTAGGAACCCTCATCCTTCCTGCTCCCCAAACCTTCCACCCACTCCTCCTCTTCACACCTAACTTTGGGACTGTCACCAGAACCAAGAAGATCTCAGCCAATCAACAAGCGTTATGTAAGCACCTAATATGTGTCAGACCTTAGGTTAGGTTAGGGCGAGAGGTCTCCCACTGAATTGGTCACTCCCTCGACAGGCCCCACGCCCATTTCCCTCACCTCCGGTTTGGATGTGGTGACACAGAGATCCCTACCACACACAGACACACACACACACACACACACACACACACACACACACACACAGATAGAGGAGAAGGAAGGCGACAGAATCTTTATACACAAATCTGAGCTCAGCAGGTGACAGGACAGCAAGATGGGTTGGGGTTGGGCTGGGCCAGGTGGGACCCAAGAAAGTGCTGATGATATCCTTTAAGTAAGGAGAGAGAGAGAAGTCCTTTACCCATGGTTCTGTGAAGGCACAAATTCCCATCTCCTTGTGCCTCAGTTTCTCCATAAGCACAAAGGATAAAAAAAAAGGGCTTTCAGGTTCTGAAAGCTGGTACTAGAGAAAGAGATAAAGTGTGTGTGTCTGTGTCCATCCAAGTGTATATGACCTCTGTGTTTGCATCCAGGTATATATGGGTTTCCTCTGTGTCCAGGTGTACATAAACTGTGTGTATATCCATCCAGATACGCATGGATTGTGTATGTGACAAAGGCATGACAGAGAGAGAGAGACAGTGACAAAGACAGGGACAGTGACAAAGGCAGAAACAGAGACAGACAGAGATAGTGACAGAGACAGTAGCAAGACACAGACAAATGAAGGGTCTCCGCTTACTTCACTTGCTGGGTCGCCTGTGGCTGCCTCGATCTCCCTGAGCTCATCCCCGGGATGGCGAAGAAGGGGCAGAGCCAGGCCCAGGGCCAGCTGCCAATGAGTGGCCAAAAATCCCACGTCCTGGGCCCCGAGCTCCAAGTCCTGAAACCAGTCAACAGAACTCAGAGCTGGGTGGTGTGTTCCCTGGGGCCAGTGGTTCTGCTGCAGGCTCAGCCTGGAAACAAAGCCTTGCTCAGGGCCTGGGCTTGGGGCCGATCAGTCTGTCAGCCTCATCCCCAGCACTGGATGGAATCTCAGCAGAGGGGGGGGAGGAGGAGGAGGGATGCGGGAATGCTGGCTGCTGGCAGCCAATGGCAGGCCCGAGAAGACTGTCTGGAACCATGGCAACAGCCAATGGCAGCTCTGGGGAGGGGGGACCTACCCCACCGTTCTCACCATCATCAGGAGAAGCCACTGCTGCCTCTGTTCTGGGTACTATGGCCCCACTGCTGTGAATCTGATGATGGTACTAGCCCTGAAACCTGAATGGGGGCCAGGGGGAGGAGGGACAGGGACAGTGGTGAAATAGTAATTTGCAGATAAAGAATCCCCTTGTAAGATTGTCGGGGTTGGGGACCAGGACACAGTCCCTTAGTTTCAGGCAAAATGGATTCACAGAATGACAATCTTAGCATCACTAGATCTTAGAGTCAGAGATTCACAGAATCAAAAATCTTAAAATCACAGAATCATAAAATAAAAATCTTAGATTCTCAGCTTGGAGGCAGAGAATCTTAGAGGCATAGGATCATAGAATCATAGATTTGAAGATCAGACTCTTAGAATCATAGAATCCAAATTTAACATTCACAGAACCTTAAAATCATCAAATTTTAGGTTTTTAGAATGAAATAGTCATAAAAGGGTAGAGTTATAGGAGCTTAGAGTCATAACATCTTAGACTCACAGAATCTTAGAAAAAGAAAGTCTTACAATTTTAAGATTTTATGAGTAAGCCCAACCTTCCCTCCACTGAAGGTTTTCTAAGATTGGATAGGGAAGACTTAGAATTTAGGATTATACCCACAAGTTATCTGAATCTGGGTTCTGAACATGTTGGATTATGATAGAATTTGTAAAAGACAACAAGTGAAAAGATCAATGGTGTCTCATGGGTGGGGGAAGCTGGGGTTCCCTATTCTCAAAGACCCTTCCTGACCCACCCCCCAGCACAACAGGGAGTCCACAGTCATTCCTCTGCTTTGAACCCCAGGGAGGTTTCAGGAGTGGGATGAGCAAGGTTCTTAAGTAGACAGACTGGAGAGTCCCTAGGTTGGGAGCTAAGAACCTCTGGTTTCTGTGTTCAGGCTCCAGTCATCAGCCAGTGCCATAGAGGAGAAAAATTATAGAATATCTGAGCCAGCAAGGGCCTTAGAAATAATCTAGTGCAGACCCCTCCTTTTACAGATAAGGAAACTGAGTCCCAGAGAGGGGAAATGTCTCATTAAGGGCTACACACAGTCAGTCAGTGGCAGAGACAGGACTTGAATCCAGGCCTCTTGATTCTCAAGTCAAGGCACTTTTACCAGTTTCCCCTTAAAATGCACAGATGTGTCCCCTGCTCTCCTTAGTTGACTCTGGGGCAGAGGTATATGTGTTTGGAAAGTAGTGTTATGCTGAACTGTACATAAGAAGAGTATTCCCAAATTCTCTCTCAAGGTCTTGCTCTGTCTGCCCTAAGTTCTTCCTGACTTCTTCTGTCCCTTTGTCTCTGATTGCCTCTCTGGATCATCAGGCAACAGCTCTGCCTTCCTTTTGGCAAACCAGAACAGCCCTCAGCTTCTTGAAGACCACATTTCTCTAAGCACATGCACGTGTAGGTACAAAACAGTACACATATATATACAATGCATATGTCTATACACACATGTGTGCATACAGCTCAAAACCACACATACACATCAGACTGAGTTCACAAGATGGAAGCCAAATTCCTGTCTCAGTCAGAACATCTCTGGGGTCTAGGTATGTTGCTAATCAATGACACCCAGACATAAAGCAGCCCCATCAACTCAGCATATAAAATCAGCTAATGGAAAATGGACCTCAAGGATTGATCTCCAAGACCAGAGTCAAAGATTGAAGTCAAAGGTCAAATTGAAAGATTGACCTTAAAAAGTCAATTTCAAAGATTAGAATTTATGGACCCTAATGATCAGAATCCTATTATTGGGGTCATCAGAGCTAGAGAGGACTTTAGATATTATCAAATCCATCCTCTCTTCATTTTGTATATGGGGAAACTGAGGCCCCAGAGTGGGAGAAAGGACTTGTCCAAGGTCACACAGTTAGTGCCAGAATTGGAACTCACACTTAGCTCTCCTGACTCCAAGTTTCAGGCTCATTCCAACATCCCACACTACCTCCCCTCAAGGGCAGACCTCAAAGATCCCAGTTAGTTCTTGTTGATTCCTCCTGAAGTCTTTGTCTCTAACTGAATCAAAAAGGCTTTAAAACCATCCCCTTCCTGGGAGCTCAGCCTCAGCTCCCAACCCATTCTGATGAGCAAAGTGACAGGTTGATGGAAATAAACATTTCCTGACAGACGTCACCTCCTAGCACATCTATCATGTCTAGGGCTCAGATATGGGCCACCTGGGGCTGGTTGAGGGATTAATGAATCTGAAACCAGTCACCCTCTCACTCCAGCCTGTGGGAGGGATGACACATTGACCAGACCCTCCCAAAGGGGCCCTTGATGCCTCAATATGATTTCCTCCCTGCTGTTCTTTCTCCCAGATTTCCCTATGGGCAGACTGGGCAGTCTGAGGAAGCACTGGACTGAGTTTTATCCCCAGCTCTGCCATCAGTTCATGGAACGATTTTGTACAAGTCTTATCTTCTCTCTTAGCCTTGATTTCCCCATCTATAAAATAAGGTATTCATTCATTTATTCAATAAGCTCTGACTACATCTGTTCTACATATGCCCCTTCCAGTTCCGAGATTTTTCTGTTATAATACGAACTCATATTTCTGCAGTGATTTTCAATTTGCTAAATGTTTTCCCCATAACAATCCTTGAAGTAGATAGGATAAGTATTATTGTTCCCATTTTGCACATAAAGAAAAAAGCCCAGAGAAGGGCTATGGTCACACAGTAGGTGGAGAAATAGGATTTAAACCTAGATTTTCTGACTCCAAGTTCTTTCCTCTCTATGCTCTTTCCATAGAATGTTCTGTGTCTTAAGGGTTCTTCCAGCATTGACATTCTCTGCTTTATATCCTAAGGACTCTTCCATCTCTGACATTTTATGTTCTAAGGTTACCCCCCACTTGTGATACTTTATAATCTATATTCTAATGGCCCTTTATAACTCTGGTAGTCTATGTTATATTTTCTAAGGTCCTCCAGAGATCTGTCCTAAGGTACAGTCCATCACTGACATTCTATAATCTATAGCCTATGATTGCAGGATTCCAGCTGACTACTAAGAGATCAGCACCGTGGACAGAGCCCCAGCAGTTCACCAGTGCCTGCATTGCATTGTGTAGGTACATTTTTAAGAGTGGTGGGAATGGTGGCCATTTCTATTTCTTGTGGTTATTTCTCTCAAGCTGCACTCCTGGACCCTGGTCCTTGAAAGAACATCTAGTTCAGCCCCCTGCCTTTGTGGCAGGATCATGCTCAAAGCATCCCAGAGATATGGGAATCAGATCTGCCTTTCCTTCAATTGGAGTAGGGCCAGAGTGGGGTTGGAGTGAGCTGGTGTCTCTGCATGATTGTCTTCATTGGATGTTCCCTGGCTCAAGTGACTTCTTCTAGAAAACCCTCCTTAAACTACCCCAGCCCCATCCTGGTCAATCTTTGAAATAAGGTGTGTCTCATTATTGTATGTATGGGAAAGCCGCTGGGGTTTAGTGGAACCACCAGCAGATTTGTAGCCAAAAGACTAAGGCTTCCAATTGGGCTTTGCTACATGGGTGACCTTGGACAAGTCACTTCATTACTCTCTGCTTCAATTTCCTCTTCTGAAAAATAGGGATGACAATTTTTTTTTTGGTTGTGAGGATCAACAAATATTTAATAAATGCCCACTTGATGTAAAATATAGCTGTAGGAGCGAAAAAGTGTGAAAGGACTTGCAAACCATCAAACACTATAGAAATATCAGTTATTTCCATGCTCTGATGGATTTGTGATCTCATCCATGTGGGTTCTCCCTCCAATGATGCAAATAACAACCCCCCCCCACTCCTTCTTGTCAGATTCAATGTCAGTTCTCTTTTGTTTGTTTGTCTCCTGGCTCTGTTATGCATGTGGGGGCTTTTCTCTGTATCCAGACTATGAGTCTGTATTAGAGATAGACTGAGAGCTGGGATGGTCCTCAGAGGCCCTTGCGTCCAGCCTCCTCATCTTACAGGTGAGGAGACTGGGGACTAAAGAAGTTAGCTGACTTGCCCAAGGTCCCACACAGAAGTGGGATCCCTGACCCCAGAACTCCAGAACCAGTGTTCTTTCCTCTTTATCACAAATAAAGTAAGTTGTTTCCTGAGAAACAATTCAATTCAAGAAGCATTCCATAAGTGCAGCCAGGTGGTACAATGGGTAGTGCACTGGGCCTGGTGTCAGGAAGATCTGAGTTCAAATTGCACCTGTCAGTTACTACCTGTATCACCCAAGGCAAATCAATTCATTTCTCTGGGCTCCAGCCTCCTCACCTGTGAAGAGGTGGGACTCAAGGGTCTCTAAGGACATTTACTAGCTTTGTTATCCTGGGCAAGCCACTTAACCTCTGCCTCAGTTTCTTCAGCTGTAAAATTGAGAAAGTAACAGCACTTACCTTTCAGAGTTGTTGCGAAGATCAAATGGGATAATATTTGTAAAACACTTAGCACAGTGCCTGGCACATAGTAGGCACTATATAAATGCTTCCCCTTCTCTCTCCTTCTTCTTCCCATGTGCCAGGCACTGTGTGAGGTGCTGGTGGTCCAATGACTATATATGTGTGTTTGTATGTATGAGTATACACACATTTGTGTCTATAATACACACATTTATATATATTTGTGTTTATACACACACACACACACACACACACACACACACACACACACACATATATATATATATATATATACACATATACATACATACACACACACTCCAGCCCTACTTGAGAAGTTTACATTCTCTTTGGGGGAGCAATGACCATGTATACATGCTCAGAGTGGATGAATGAGCCCAGGGCTAAACACAATCGGTGGCATGGGGAGGTTGGTGTATCTTCCAGACAGACTGGTTGACTGGAAAAGTGTTGGATTTGTATAATCCAGAAAATCTGGGTTCAAATTCTGGCTCCATCGCATACTACCTGTCATGTAGAACAATCACTTAATCTCTGTGGGTCTCAGTTTCCCTGCTTATAAAATTGGGGAGTTGGACTCAATAACATTTAAGATTCCTTCTAGTTAAAAATCTATGAAGCCATGGCTTGATCTTCAAATTGGTTCTAAAACTATTTATTAGATTCCTACTATATGCAAGGCACTGTGCAGTGGGGTGGAGATACCTTTGCCTTCAAGGAGCATACATTCTACTGGACATTTGTTTTCATTTACTCTCAGAAGACTAAGGAGAAATTACTGGGGATTCAGAGGCCCAAGGCGGTAGGGTATTAGTCAATGAATCTAGTCCATCTCTTGTCTCAAAGCCCAACTTGGCCTGAGGTCATAGGCTGAGGGGACTCTGAGAGCTGCCCCCAAACAAAGCTGAAGAGGAAAATTCTTCCTGGCTTTCCATCTGTGGCTGCTTCACCTCAGGATGGACTTAAGGTTGACTCTAAGACTACTAGAGGCCATGGTTCTTCTGCCTAAAATTTGAGGAAAAAATAGTGGACTTGCCTGGAGAGAGGACATAGAACATTAGTCTTGGGAAGGCTCTTAGAACACAGAATATCAGAGCTAGGAGGTCCCTTAGAACACAGGATGTTATAGCTGGGAGGGCCCTTAGAACACAGATGTCAGGGCTGGGAGAGCCCTTAGAACCCAGGATATGTCAGGGTTGAGCAGTGTCTTAGAGAGAGATCATCTGGTCTGATGCCATCATTTTCCAGAGAAGAAAACTGAGGTCTCTGCCCTAATAAATTTCCCATCACAACCTAGTAGGGAAGATAAGCCACATAGTATCATAAGGGCCACAAGGAAATCCTTAGGGAAAGAGTCCAAGCCTGAGAGTCAAGCAACCCGGGTTCATTTCCTTGCTCTGCCACTTAGTATCTATGTGGACTTGGGCAAGTTATGTAGGCTAAGCTTTCCTCTCTGTAAAATGGGTATGATAACAATTGCACAATGTACTTCCCAGAGGAAGGTGATAATCTAACGAGATAATGTATTAAAGGCACTTTGTGATCCTGAAAGGCCGCCTGGAAGCCGGAGAGGCAAAAGTGAAGTACTGGGAGGGGTCGGAGGAGGGAGAGCTATGCATCAGTTCCTGGACTGAGAGTCAGGATATACCCAGATGCCAGTCCTCTCTCTGCTTCCTCACTGTGTGACTTAGAAAGTTATTCCCCTCTCTGGGCCTCAGTTTCCCCATCTGTAGAATAAGGAGTTTGGACTAGATGGTCTCTCAGCACTTCCCCCACCTCACACCCCAACCTTTCTCACTGTGTAACTATGGAGAGAAATGTGAATAGTCAAGGTGTCTTTTTTCTGTCCTACTCCAAGATGAGCTGTCACCCATTGCCCACCCTCCCTCTTAGGGAGGGACCTGATGGGGAGGAGAAGGCATAGAGGTCCTGGGCTGTCTGCTCCCCTGGAACCCAGAATTTCATCCTACAAGCCCAGCCTCCAGCCACCCCACTTCCCTAGGAGGCCGCAGCACCAGGGACCAATCCATAAAGAGAAGTAGTAGGCTGCTCCCAGAGACTCTTCCGGTGGTTTCTTCCCAGACTGGGCTGTGTGATTCTGAGGGAATGCCCTGGCTTCTCTGTGCTGGAGGTACTGAGGGCAGCCAGACCTCAGGAAGTATTGTAAGGGATGTGAGGAGGTAGGGAAAAGAAGCCAGATTGCCAAGCAAGATTCAGGAGTATAGGAGGATGTTTTGGAGAAAGAGATGCTCTGTAGTCTGACCTGGGTTTTGGGGAAGGAGACGCTTTGCCGGGGGGGCGGAGTAGGGGGGGCATGTTTCCATCCTTAACATGCCCCCATCAGCCCCTAGCGCGTCTCCTTCCCACAAGGCAAGGCCTTGGACTTAGAATCCAAAGAGAGAGGAAGCAGCTCCCTGGCAACGGTCACCATGGGGACAGGGCCTTCCTTGCCAATTGACTGGGGAAGTGCCAGGGCCAGGGATGGAGGAGAAGGGAGGGGTGGGGTAGAGGAGGAATGGAGAACCAGGCCTCCTGGGGACAGACTCTCCCACGGCTGGTGCCAGGCTGTGGTGCCAGCCTTTGGTGCCAGCCTCTGGCCTGGGGGGCCCAGATGTCCATTCCAGCTCTGCTCTAGCACCAAGGCCTGGTGAAGCCTCATCTCTGCAGCAGCCTTGTTTTCCTCCCCACCCCCTAAACCTCTCGAGGTGGTAGGGGCTAGAAGCATCAAAAATGGCCAGATAATTCTTTGAAAAAGAATCCATACACTGAGCTCCAACCTCCAATCCAGGCCTGAAAAATGTCCCCCTCTTTTCCCCTAAAACCCTCCCTCTACCTTCCCTTGCACTGTTCCCCTTAAAATCCTCCCCCAAGCCCAATTCCCTGAAACCCTCCCCTATTCTCCCCCAAACCGCTCCCCTAAAGCCCCTCAAACTATGCCCCCACGTTCCAACCCTGAAACCTCGACAAGTCCCCTCACATTCTTCCTCCACCCAACCCACAAACTAAGCCTTTCCTTCCCCACCAGATCTCGGGGCACAGGGGCACCGCCCTCTCTCTGTGGGACTCACTGCAGCGCCCCCTTCCAGGAAGGTTCTCCCCCCAAATCTACACACCCTGTCAGGTCTGAAGGACACCAGCTACCTCCATCAGAGGCACCCCTAGACCCCATTCCTGTTCTCCCAGCCCATCCCGCTCCCCACCCCTCCTCTCCCTATCTCCCTCCCCCATCACATCCCCTTGGCCCTTCATTTCCATACTCTTCCTCCCTCCCCATCCTCTAATCCTTATGCCCCCATCCTCTTGGCATCCAAACCTCTCTCCCCTCTTTTTATCCCTAACCCTCCCTCTTGGCCCAGGCCTTGCCCTCCCCGCTAAACCTCCTCCGTTTTCAATCCTGCAGGGCAGGACAGGAAAAATCCAGCCCTCCCCCCTCACCCCCCAAAGTGATCTCCCACTCCCACCCCACCCCAAGCCTTGGCAGCTCCTACCTCGTCCCCAAAGAAGGTGGAATGGAGAAAAGACAGAAACCACAGCAGCCCCATGGAGACTGCATCCTCCGGCGCCCGCCGTGCCTGCCCTCCCGGCTGCCCAGGCGCTCCGCCTCCCCCGCCGCAGCCTCCTCCAGTGCAGCCGTGCCTACGCAGGGGCGCCAGAGGGCAGGAGAGGGAGGGAGCGGCCGAGCCCCAGGGTGGGCAGGGCAGGGCCAAGCCCAGAAGAAACCCCCTCTCCACCCCACCAAGGCATCAGCCTGAACCTGAGCACGGGGCTGCTCCTCTCCTCTAGCTCCCCCTTCTCTCAATCATTCTCCCCTAATCTGTCCTCAGCCTGTCTCCCCCCACTGTTCACCTGTCTGTGCTTCGTCTTGCCATCCCTTTCCTCTGGCCATTTGTCTGTCCACCCCTAGGTGTCCTGCCCTGCTCCTCTGTCTTGTCTGTCTGTCCTCCTTTTCGTTTGTCTGTTCATTCTTCATCTTCCTATCCCTCCCTCTCCATCTGTCTGTTTTTCCATCCTGCTCCTTAGTCCATCTGTCCTCTGCCTGACTGCCCCTCTCCTATATCCTTTTCCCATTCATCTCCCTGGTCCATCCGGAAGCCTTCTGTCCATCTATTCATCTGTTTCCCCATCCCCAGTGGTCAATCTGTCCCCCCTTTCCCCCCTCTATTAATTTCTGCTGTCTCCCCCATAGCAGGACTGAACAAACAGCAGTCACTCAGTCCAGGCTCATTGACTACAAAATCATAAACTAAGAGGAAGAAGGGCCAGGCCATTAATACCATGACTACAAGGATCCACTTGGGCCTAGTTGCGACCTGCTCTGTCTGCTTGTATTCTCCCTTTCCTCTGAGTTTGGGGAAACTGAGACACTTGGAAGAAGGTGATAGGTCCAGGCTATGAGGAACTCAATAGGAAGAGAAAGAATCCTCTCCCCACCTAACCCCTGCATGTAAACCCCCAAAATCTCCTGGCCCTATACCCTCCCCAGTCTAGACAACCCCAGAGTCTCAGAAGTGGAAGGGGTCTCAGAGGTCATCTCTCCCAATTTGTCCTGGATGAGAAATCCCCCAGCTTGCATTTGAATACCTCCAAGGAATAGGAATTCACTACCTTCTGAGGCCATTCCAGTGTGGGATGGCATTTTTGTTAGAAAGTTCTTAACATTGAGTCAGAATCGAACTTGTCCTATTCTCTGGGGCCGAGCAGAGTACCTGTAATGTCCCTTACAAATACCTGAATGCTGGCATCATGTCATCTCCTCAGTCCCACCCCAAGGCTTCTCATCTCCAGGCCACCTCAGCCCCCTACTCGCTCACTCTCTCAGTCCCCAAGCATTTATTAAACCACTATAATATGCTAAGCACTGTTTAGGGTGCTAGTGATACAGACATACATGAAAGAGTCCCTGCCCTCAAGGAGTTCCTATTCCATCAAAGGACAACATGTTCTTATGATTATACACATAATAATAATAATAATAGCTTATATAGGGTTTTAAAGTTTGCAAACACATAGGAAGTAATGTATATGGAAGGAAGAGGCACTGCGTATGGAGGGATGCATGTAGAAAATGGTCCTTGAGCTGAACTTCGGAGGAAACTAGGGATTCTAACCAGGGCAGCTAGGTGATGCAGTGACTAGAGTGAAATTGATAGAGGTTGGTCAGCAGTGGATAGAATGGGGGACCTGGAGTCAGGAAGATTGCCCGAGTTCAAATCTGGCCTGAGACACTTACTAGCTGTGTGACCCTGGGCAAGTCATTTAATTACATTTGTCTCAGTTTCCTTATCTGTAAAATGAGCTGGAGAAGGAAATGGAAAACCACTCCAGTGGCTACGCCAAGAAAACCCCATATGGGGTCACGAAGAGTTGTATATGGCTCAAAAGGACTGAACAACAACAGAAGTATTCTAAGGGGCAGGACTGAGAAAGGAGCACATTCCAGGCATGGAAAATAGCCAGTGCAAAAGTGTGGAGATGGATCTGAGTTCAAATCCAGTCTCAGACCAGACACTTGACACTAGATGTGTGACCCTGGGCAAGTCACTTAACCCCCAATTGCCTCAAAAACAAAGCAAAACAAAACAAAAGCGTAGAGATGGGAGAGGGAGGGTTGGGTGTGAGGAACACGAAGAAGGCCAGTTTTGCTGGACCATAGAATGTATGAAAGGGAGTAATGTACAGTAAGTTGAAGAAGGTTGGTTGGAGCCAACTTGTGAAAGGCTTCACCTAACCAGAGGAGTTTTGTCTTTGATGCTAGAGGAAATGGGGAGCTACTGGAGTTTTTTGAACAGGAGAGTGACGTCGTCAGACCTGCATTTATGACAATCATTTTGGCAGCTCTGTGGAAGATAGATTGGAGAGAAGAGAGACTTGAGACGGGGAAGACAATCAGGAGGCAAAAGTGATTGGGGATGAAGCCACTAGGGTAGCCCTGGGAGTGGAGCAAAAGGATGAATGTGAAAGTTGCAGGAATAGAATCAACACGACTTAACAACTGATTGGACGGGGCATTGGAAGGACAATGAAGAGTGGAACACAGCTTCAAAGTTGCAAACGTGAGCTACAGGAAGGATAAGAGTGCCCTGGATGGAAACAAGAAAGTTCAAAAGAGAGATGGATTTGGAAGCGGGGAGGGGGAGAGATAATGACTTCTGTTTTGGACATATTGAATTTGGGATATTTATAGGGTATTCAGTTTGAAATGCCCAGTGGTGAATTGTTGATGTAAGGCTAGTGCCCAGGAGAAAGACTAGGGCTGGATATATGGATCTGGAAGTCATCTGCATATCAATGATAATTGGACCCATGGGAATTGATGAGATCATTGAGATAGAGTCCACTGCAGGGTGATGATACTTAAAACCAGGTGAGCTGAGGAGTGAGAGTATAGAAAAAGAAGAGACGAGAACAGAGCCTTAGAGTACACCTACAATGCCAAGGTATGACCTGGATGAAGAGCCAGCAAAGGATACTGAGAAGGAATAGTCATTCAGGTCAAAAGAGAAACAGGAGAGAGCAGTGTCATAAACCCAGGGAGGAGATAGTACCTAGGAAGAGAGGCTGGTCAACAGTGTGACAAAAGCTGCAGAGAGGAGAAGAAATATGAAGATGGAGAAATCCATCAGATCTGTCCGTGAAGAGGTCATTGGTAACTTTGGGGAGAACAATTTCATTATGAGTAATAAAGTTGAAGTCAGGTTGTAAAAGGTTGAGAAAAAGGAAGAAGAGAAAAAGGAGAAAGGAAGGGGAGGTAACAGGGATAGATAACTTTTTCTAGAAGTTTGGCTGTCAAAGGGCTAAGAGATAGAAGATGACAGCTTGAGGGGATGGTAGTCCACTGAGTTTTGTTTTTTTTTTTTTTAAGGATGGGAAACAGTTGGACATAACTCTCTCATAACTTGCACTTGAATTTATGGATTGGGTCCCCAAGGCAATGACTATCCTCAGGTTCCAGAGTTCACCTTTTGATTGACTACTCCTACTACTAGAGAAAAAAGGTCAAGGTCTCCCACTGCATCTGTGGCCAACTCCAGTCCTGATCTATATCTGGCCGCTGGACTCAGGTGGCTCTGAAGGACAAAGTGAGGCTGGTGACTTTGCACAGCCCTGCTTCATTTAAATCCAATTCGTTTGCAAGTCAAGGCATCATCTTCCTGATGTAATGGTCCTCTTGGACAAACAACTACAACAGTTTATTACTAGAGTCCATTAGCCTCCACTAGTGGTATGTCCCATGAACAATCAGCTAGTAGACTTATTTAGTCTTTAGCAAAATGCCCAGCATTAGGCATTTCATTTCATTGGGCATCACTAAGGTGCCATAGTAAGGACAGTCTGTGTGAAACATTCCCCCTACACTCCCCCAAGCTGCAGGGACATACTTTCCCCAAAATGCACATAAAGTCCATGGGAAAATAGAAAATATATATTTTCTCTGTTAGAGCTAGAAAGGGCCCTTAGAATATAGATCACAAAGTGTCACAAGTGGGAATAACCTTAGAGTATAGAATGTCAGAGTCGAAAAAATCCTTAGGGTGTCAAACAGAGACTATCAATGCCAGAAGAGCCCCTAAAATATAGAACATCACATGAATAAAGCATGGAACTTGGAGCCAGAAATCTGGGCTTAAATTCTGTCTCTGCCCCCCTGTTGTGTGACTGGGTCACTTCCCTTTTCTGGGCAGGTTTCCTTACGTGCAAAATGGGGACAATAATATTTATCCTATGTACTTCAGAGGACTGTAACTGGGAAAACATTGGGTGAATTGTAAATGATTACAGAAATATGAATTACTATTGTAACAGAAAAACTTAGAGGTGGAAAATGCTATTCCCCAATCAGAGCTTTAGAAATATTATCTCATGGGGTTCTCACAACAACCCTGGGAGGTAGGTGCTATTATTACCTTAATTTTTCTTTTCATTTTTCTTTTTTTTTTGGTGAGGCAATCAGGGTTAAGTGACTTGCCCAGGGTCACACAGCTAGTAAGTGTCAAGTGTCTGAGGCTGGATTTGAACTCAGGTCCTCCTGACTCCAAGACCAGAGCTCTATCCACTGCGTCACCTAGCTGCCCCTATTACCTTCATTTTACAGATGAGGAAATTGAGGCAGACAGAGATCACTTGATGCTTCAGGTTCACACAGCTAGTAAGTATCTAAGGTTGGATTTGCACTCCAGTCTTCCTGACTCCAGGGCCAGTGCTCTAGCCACTGTGCCACCCAGGTGCCTCATATCTATACTTGGTATTCTTCTTTGCTGGGAGTAGGGTCACACTCCTTAAAGCTGCTTCCTTTCTCCGGTGACTGTCTGGAGTAGGTGTGTCCATCCATAATTTATGTGTCTGCTCCCAGCTGAATGGAATATTTCCTACTTGTCCAGGAGTTACAATAATATGATTAGTTCAAGTGCAGGAGTCTTCTCTCCCCTTGCTGGTCTGGGGTACTGACAAAGGGATCTGTCTCCACCCAAACCTGAACTCTTCCAACTCTCAAACTGCTAAATGAATATATATATATATATATGCATATATATTCATGCATGTAATACATATAATATATGTATATGTATGTACTTGTATATATATATAACTATACATAACAAGATATAATATATTAAAATATATGTATGTATACACTTATATATACCTAAAGAGTGTGACTGATTCTTTTAGCTAATCCCACCGATCCCTTCTTGATACAGAGAATAGTTTGTAAGTGATTACATTGTTGTGAGATTGGAAATTGTGAGTTTCTTAACATCTACTTTATAATGTGTGATTTCACTTTGAGGGGGAAGGAGAGACAGGTTTGAAATCTCCCCTCCAAAATTAATAACTACTTTGCCTCCAAGATCTTCAGTTGAATTCAACAACCATTTATTAAGCACTTGCTGTGTGCCAAGCACTTTGCTAGATGCTAGGGATACAAACACAGAAATGATACAGGGTCTAGGCAAAGTCATTTCAAAAAAGAGTGGTATTAACTGGGGGACAGAGGGATCAAGAAAGGTCTCCTGTAGGAGGCGAGACCTGAGTTATGCTTTGAAGGAAGCTGGGAATTCTATTAGTGAAGGAAAGGCAGAAGAACATTCCAGCCTGTGCATACAATAATGTTATTTAGCAAATTGGAGAAATCTTCTTTCCTGATAGTTGTTGATTGTACTCCCTGGTTCTTGAAGAGGACCAAAGTGACGTCACTATGCTGGAGTCAAGTTACAGTGCGTCTGACTGGCTGATCAGACCAATGTGAGCTCGGAACGCTCTACCACGGGTGGGGCACAAATAGTCCATGTGAACATGTGGGGTGGATTCTCTCCATTTGAGCATCTCACATCTCTTTTGAGCCACTTCAATTCTGTTTTGCTCATAGAGCACAGCACCCTCTCTGATGTGGGCACGCCATGCTGAGTGATCTATGCCAGTATCTCCCATGTCACACAATCAATTTCAAAGTTCTTAAGAGAGACCTCGAGAGTATCCTTGTATCATTTTTTCTTATCGTCATGTGAGCGCTTGCCCTGTGTGAGTTCTCCATAACAAAAACAGTCTTTTTGGCAAGTGTATATTTGGCATTCAAACAGTGTGGCCAGTCCATCTTTCTGCGGTAGAGTTGGAATGCTTGCAGTTTAATTCGAGGATAGTTACTCATATAATTCTATCTATTGAGTCCTTTAATCTTTTAGGATTAAATAAATATTCAATTCAATTCAATATATTCAATAAAACATTTATTAAGGACCTACTATGTGCCAGGCACTGTGCTAAGTGCTGGGGATTCAAGAAAAAGGCAAAAGACAATGAATATACAATTTATTAACTACAAACTCAATAATAAGACAAAAATATACATAATTATTTATGATATCTTAGCTGAGAATTATCACAATGAGAGCCACCTCAAACTCTGATTGTATTAACAGATGACTCCTCTTCACTTCTGAGAATACAGTCCCACACTAATTACTTCACTCAAGCTATCAATCAAAGTCTCTTCTCCAGAATCATCTTCAAAATCTAAAGGTTAAAAATGGATCCCTCAAGAAAGAAGGCCTCATCTTCTTTCTTTCCCTATTCTCCAGCTTCTCTTCAACCAAGACAGGAAAGGTGGTCTCTTTATCTTCTTTCAGATGAGAAACCCTTCTAAGGCAGTCAAGTGATTTGCACAAGGTCACCCAGGAAATTAGCATCAGTGGTGGGATTTGAACTCAGCCCCTCTGCTGGAAGAGTCAGTGTTCTTTTCACTGTACTGTGCTGTCTCTCACTAATCCTGGCTATCTCTTCATTAATGTTGGATATTTACTCCCTGTTGAGGGTTTTTATTCAGGTAATTTTCAGCCTGCAAGTCATTTTTCTTGGCAAAGAAAGGAAAAACAAAATAATAATTAAGAAGCTCTGTCCTTCTCTCTTATATCACCACATCATCTATCCCAAGTAGTGCTCCCATCCCTTCAATGATTCTGTCTTAGAACTGGTGATTTTATCGGTCTGGAGAACTTTCAGGTGGGAAACTCCCTCTACCCATGCAGGTTAGAATCTTCTCTATAACTTACGGTCTTATCTAAAACATTGAGAGGCTAAATGACTTTCCCAGGGTCACACATGAACACACATGTGTCAGATGCAGAAGGAGAGGACTTGAATTCAGATCTTCCTGGCTAGCTTTCTATCTACTACACACCCTTGCCTCTCTTTGTCCCAAATAGATTTCTTAAAATCCCTTTGTGCTTCTCAGCTTTCTCCACCAGCCTCCATTCATTCTGAGCTTTAGCCTTTGATGTTATTTTTTTCTAAGAACATGCATTGCGAGGCTTTTTTCTTCATCCTCCATTTCCTAGCCTGGCTTCCATCTTCTGTAAATACTCAACACTCAAATACATCTGTGACTTCACTCATTTGTATATTTCCTCTGATGATGCAGATGGGATCTCAGCCACACCCACTCTTCCAATGGGACTCTGGTCCATGTCCTCCCACATATCTACGAGACTTCCCTGCTTTCATTGTGAGGCTTCCAGCGAGGCACCAAGGCGTCCCTCTGCCACCCCTCCCCCACTTCTCGTGGTCAGCCCCTCTTCTCTTTGAGGACACATTTTCCTGATGCCGACCTTTACTCTTACTCTGGTGAATGAAGCCTTATCTTATTCCCTCTGACTTCTAATGCCCCCTCTCCCAACTGACCTTGTATTCAATTATATATATATTCATATGTATTCAAATATATATACATACATACATACATACAATTATATAGGCTTATAGTGTGTGTGTATATACATACATATTTATAGAACTTTATATTTATGCTGCATATATTTTTCTATATACTTCTCCCTCACTAGAATATAAGTTCCTTAAGCTTCACTCTGTACTCACAGGGAAAGAGAGAGAGGACAGGAGAGAGAGAGAGAGAGAGAGAGAGAGAGAGAGAGAGAGAGAGAGAAAGGAAAGGAGAGAGAGGATGGGAGAAAGGGAGGTAGGGAAAAAAGAGAGAGAGGAAGGGAAGGAGAAAGAGGATGGGAGAAAGGGAGGGAAGGAAAAAGAGAAAGAGAGAGAGATGAAGGGAAGGAAGGAGAGGGGGCATGGGAGGGAGAGAGAAATAAAGGGAGGGAGGGAAAGAGAAAGAGAGAGGGAGAGAGAGAGAGAGAGAGAGAGAGAGAGAGAGAGAGAGAGAGAGAACATGGTGCCTGGCACATAGAATATGCTTGATAAATATGTCAGTTGATTATTTGTTATGTATTGCTGTCAGTTCACACCCCGCTCCCCCATGCACATTTCTCAAACATATAACCAAACTATTGGTATTAAAAAAGATGGACTTTCCACAGGTGTGTGCTGGTCAATGTCTGAATGTTGGCTTTCTGGGGGGAAAAGGTGCAGCAGGACCCATTTTTAAGTTCAATATGCATTAACACTTTGCTATCACTTTCCTAAGTCTAGACAACCAACAAATCAAACCCTGATTTATCTTGTTTGCTGATTTCTGAGGTATAAAAATTGAACATTTGGTTCTTGAGAGCTGGGGTGGGCCAGCCCCAACACGTCACTGCCCTTCACGTGCTGGGAAATGGCTAAACAAATTGGGGTGTGTGGATATAATGGGATATTGTTGTGCTGTGAGAAACAATAAAGTAAATAATTCAGAGAATCATGGGAAGAGTTATGTGAACGCAGAACCAGAACAACAATGATGATGGCTCAGCCCTGGGAAAGAGACATAAGAATGTGCCTCCTTTTCTTCTTTGCAGAGGTGGGGGCTTGTTGATACAGCCTTCAGGAAGACTTAACCTTCTCCACTTTGGAACTGCCAGTTGGGCCCATGCTGTCCTGAGTGTGGAGTGAGTGGCCCATTCTATCTTACCATACCCATGCTTCACATCCCCCTACCCTGCCCCGGCCCAGCTACTTTCTGGCTGCCTGCCCTGGCTGCTGCTGTGCCCTCCAGATCTCTGGACATTGATGCTGCATTCTTCTGGTGAATTTAACCCTCTCCACCCTGGAACTCCTACCCTGGGGGCCCCCACTGTCCCAGATGGTGTATATGTTGCATGGTCCATGACATACTTCAAATCCCACCAGGTCATTTTGTTAGTGTTCTCTGTGTCAGTTTTGTCTGTATTTCCAGCACTAGCACATTGTGGGGTGGGGGTGGGGGAGAACCAAACCTGTGATTTCATTATATAAGAAACTCCTAGGGAGGGAATACCTCCCCACTCCCCTTCCCCAATAAATGCAACTTGGCCTCTGCTAAGAGCCACTTCTGGTCTTGGAGCCTGGGGCAGAGTCTGTGCAAATAATACACACGTGGTGAGGAGCTGTCCATCCACACGTAGTATGAGAATGTCATTGCGTGTGACTTGATGGGACACAGAATAGACATCTCTAGCCTCTTCTCTCCCCATCCTTCTCACAGACTTTCATTCCTGCCAGGAGGGAAAGCAGGAGGTGGGGGCTGGAGGCCACTCTGCTCCCCAGAGGAAGGGAGTACTAGGCTAGAATAGCACCTATCTGCTCCCTTACATAATAGTGTTAGTCTGGAGACTGTGATTTTTTAGATCAATCAAGCTTCTGATTGCTGCTCCATTATTGATGACTCCAAGCTTTATATCCAAGGTCTGACTCCTGTCCCACCAAATACCAGGTCCACAGTGAACACACATAGCACTTAACCCAGCAACCCATTTACCCAAGTCAATAACTGAACATAAATCAGTGAAGATATCCATAGAATATATACCAGACAACACAGAGTGAAGGAGCTCTCCCATTGGGAGCAAGGGAAGAACTTGGCTCAGCCAAGAGAGTCCTGGATCTCATCCAAAGGGAAACTCCCTGGAGTCTCTAATATAGGAAGCTGGGGAAAGGGATGTGATGGAGACTGTCGACTCCTCTCATGGTGCCTTCTTCTCAGAGTCTTATTCTCCCTTCAGCAAATGGAAGTGGGGTTGGCATCTTCTGTCTTCTCTCTCAAAGGTGGAAGCCATAAGCTGTGGAGGTATGAAAGAACTCTGCATCTCAGAGAGGGTCTACAGAAAACTGAAGAGCCTCTTTCTCTTTCTCTATCTTTCTCTCTGTCTCTGTCTCTCTCTGTCTCTGTGTCTCTGTCTCTGTCCCCCTGCTTCTGTCTCTCTCTGTTTCTCTCTGTGTCTCTCTCCCCCTCCCTCCTCTCTCTCTTTTTTCTCTCTCTCTCCCTCCCTCCCTCCCCTCTCTCTCTCTTCTCTCCCTCCTTCTCTCTTTTCTCTCCTCTCTCTTCTCTTTCTCTCTCCTCTCTCTGCCTCCTTCCCTCCCTCCATTCTCTCCCTCTCTCTCCCTCCTTTCCTCCCTCCATTCCCTCTCTCCCTCTCTTTCTCTCTTCTCCCTCCTTCTCTCTTCTTTCTCTCCTCTCTCTTCTCTCCCTCCCTCTCCCTTCTCTCTCCCTCCTCTCTCTCTCTCCCTCCTCCCCTCCCTCCTCTCTCTTTCTCTGTCTTTGTCTCTCTCCCCAACTCTACCCTGCCCCTTACACAGGCATAAGGCACTCCCCCAGCAAAGGGGAGAAAATCTCATTCCAGTGGTCTTTGGGATGGGGGTTACTCACATTTATCAAACTGAATAGAATTCAATCTGCTCACCAGGATAAAATTCAATAGATGGCCAGTCACTTCTCAGAGGGCTTTAAAATGTACACAGTAGGAGAAAATCGCTTACCCTCCACCCCTACAGCTTCTCCCTCTGATTGGCTAGTTATTCCCAGAACCTCCATTTTAGGAAGGAGGCCCAGGCCATCCATGTCTTTATCTCCAGGCTTTCTTGGTCCCCACCTCCACCTTGACCTTTCTCTGCCCCAGTTGGGGTACTCCTCCTATCCTCCCTTTTCAGCTTCCTTTTATGTGTTGTCTTTCCCCATAGAATGTAGGCTCCTTGAGGACAGGGATTGTCTTTCTTTTTTGCTTGTATTTTTATCTCCAGAGCTTAGCACGGTGTCTGGCACATAGTAAGTGCTTAATAAATGCCCACTGACGGCTTGTTGTTGTGGCCTTTGCATCATTGGACCTTGCCAAATACATGCATATCCCACCTTCTTTCGACTCTGGAACCAGTTTGCTGCTGCTCCCGGAATATGCAGGTCAATCAACTCTCCAATGGCTCCATTGGCCATCCCTAAAACACTCCTTCCTTGACACCACCCCCATTAGAAGCTCCTCAAGGGCAGGGCTATCTCACTTTTGTCTATGTATCCCCAGCATTGAACCCATTGCCTGGTACACAGCAAACACTTACTAAATGCTCTTTCATTTATTTATTCATTCGTTCATCACAGCATTGAACTTCATTGACGTGTTGGTTAGTTTTGCTAAACCGACTTTTTTCCCCCTCTTCCTTTTTTATTCTTCATTACCGGAGATGGTTTTCTGACATGGAATGGGAAAGAATGATCAGAGAGTGCCCTGGATCTGATTGCCCCATGCAGAATATCTCATATAGATCTTCCCACCCCAGCCCTGGGCAGCTAGGTGGCGCCATAGTGCACAGAGTCCTGGGCTTGGAGTCAGGAAGTCTCATCTTCCTGAGTTCAAATCTAGCCTCAGACACTTACTAGCTGTGTGACCCTGTGCAAGTCACTTAACCCTGTTTGCCTCAGTTTCCTCTTCTGTAAAATGAGCTGGAGAAGGAAATGCCAAAAAAAACAAAACAAACCCACATGGGGTCACAGAGTCAGACACAACTGAAAAATGATCAAACAACAGCAACAATGCCCAGCCCAGGCTACCACTGGTACGCCACCCTAAGCACACGACCCTGCATACACCTCCCCAAGTATTCTACTCTGTGGCAATATGGGCCAGCCACCCCTCAGGCTGTACGTGAAGAATACGGCATGTGTTACCCAGACCCCAGGTAACACAGATGAGTATCAAAGAAGGTCCATCATTTCTTCCAGAAGTACACTGAGCCTGGCCCTGAAACAATGCCCCAATTTAGGATATAGGGCTGGAAAAATTAGTACATATAAGAAGTATGATACATATTATGGAGCCAGGGAAGGCCAGAAGAAGAGAATCACTCCACATTATCTGTTAGCAAAACCTCATAGAAATTCACCTATTTATCCCAATCCTTACTGGAATCCCTGGAAGAAATGAAGCTGTAATTTTTTTGAAAAAAAAAGATAATTTAAATGAAATGAGAGGGGCAGCTAGGTGCACCAGCCCTGAAGTCAGGAGAGCCTGAGTTCAAATCCAGTCTTAGACATTTAATAACTGTGTGACCCTGGGCAAGTCACTTAACCTTGATTACCTCCAAAAGAAAAAGAAATGAAATGAAAGCTCTAGGGTAAAGAATAAGAAAGGAAATGAGGGCTCTAGAGGAAAGAATTGAAAGGAGGGAATACATTAACACTGGGAGATAGAAAACCTAGCTCAAATAACAGTTGATGGTCACAAGTGGAATCCAGGACTTTTAGGAACTGGGGGTTCTGTCAATCTCTCTGAAACCTGGGAGTAAACATCTAGTTTCCCACATGACTGCTCTTCTTGGGAGTGAGTGGAAGATGGTAGGAAATAAAACACATTTCTCTGTGGAGGCTGGATTCATAGCATCCAGTAGGATCAGTAATTAGTCTGGGAATTGACTTCCCTTTTAGTTCTGGACTCAGGAGAACCTCAGATCTCAATAGAAGTTCTTGTGGTCCCTGGGTCTTTGTAGGCTGCTCTTCTCAGGCTGCACCTCCAGAATCATCTCTGGCCCCAAAACGTCACAGTCTCATAAAGGAGACCTGAATCAGACTTCCTTTGCCTGCCATCTTGCCTCTTCCATCCTTCTATGCCCTTATGACCCCCAACCTGTCCTTGGGTTTGAGCTCCCATTGGCCAAGAACTGCATCAGACTCTTCCCATCAGCAGCTGATCTTGGCTACTCTCCAACTTCATAAGGAAACACTTCCTGAGAACTCAGGTTATTCCAAAGGTCAACAGGCAGCCATGGGAAGTGCTGAGCTCTCCATCATTGGAGGGCTTCAAGTAGAAGATGTATGGATGACTTCCCCCATTACATCGTAGAGTAGATTCCTTCTCAGGAAATGGTTAGACTCTTGAAGTCAATTCTGCCTCTAAGATGATGTCAATCTTTCAAAATTTTAAGAAATGAATGTTAAAGGGGCAGCTAGAGGGTGCAGCAGATATAGCATTGGCCTTGAAGTCCAAAAGGACCTGAGTTCAAATCCAGCCTCAGACACTTACTAGCTATGTGACCCTGGGCAAGTCATTTAACCCTGATTTCCTCCCCAAAAAATTAATGTTAAAATTTTTTTTAAATGTAACTGGGAAATATTGAATGAAATAAAAATACATATTAAAAAATAAAGATTATGTTAGTCCTTGATTCTATTATAGAATCAAGGTCATATAACAGGAAGATCTGGGGGAGTGGTGCAGTCATGGTAACAGCCTCTCTGAACATCCTTGTTACTGTAAAGGGCACCCTCATCCTTCAGTCTCCCAGGCTCCCAACCTCAGGGCTATCCTCAGCTCCTCACTCGCACTCACCGCCCCCCATAGCCAACTGGTTGACAAGTCCTGATGATTCTACCTTTCTGACATCTCTCCAGTGCACCCCGTTCTCTATTCTGACACTGCCACCACCCTGGTCAAGCCCTCTTCAACCCCATATCTGGATTATTCTTTCTTTCTTTCTTTTTTTTTTTTTTTTTTGCTTTTTGGTGAGGCAGTTGGGGTTAAGTGACTTGCCCAGGGTCACACAGCTAGTGTCAAGTGTCTGAGGCCAGATTTGAACTCAGGTCTTCCTGACTCAAAGACTGGAGCTCTATGCACTGTGCTACCTAGCTGCCCTCCCCCACACCTGGATTATTGAGAAAACCTGCTGGTGGGTCTGCCAACCTCAAGTCTACTCACCCCCTCCCATCCATTTTCTACTCAGGTGCCAAAGTGCTCTTCCTAAAGTTTGGGTCTGACCAGGTCACTTCCCTATTAAACTCCAGTGACTCCCTACCACCCCCAGGATCAAATATAAAATCATATCCTTAGCTTTTCAAGTCCTTCTCAACCTGGCCCCCTCCTGTCTTTCCAGGCTTTACATTCATCTGTATACTTTTCTACCCAATGGCTTTCTTGCTGATCCTCACAAAGGAAACCAGTTCACTGGCTGTCCCCTATGCCTTTAATTTCTCCACCTCCTGGCTTCTTTTTATCTATCTATCTATCTATCTATCTATCTATCTATCTATCTATCTATCTA
>NW_020949696.1:6057715-6169084 GCF_900497805.2 Vombatus ursinus
CTATCTATCTATCTATCTATCTATCTATCTATCTATCTATCTATCTACCTACCTACCTATTCATTCATTCATTTGTTCATTCATTCATTTATTTTATTTCATTATTATTTCATTTATTTATTTATTTGTTTATTATTTTATGATGTATTTATTTATTCTCTTTAACTCTCATTTCGAATTCTGCATTCATAAGGAAGCTCTTCCAGGATTCTCCCCCCTCCTCCCTCCCCCAGCCTACCCTCTGAGGTTTCTGCCCATTTACACTCTATACACTGTTTTTTGTACCTAGAAGTTTTCATGTTGTCTCCCCCAGTAGACTGTGAGCTCCTTGAGGGCTGGGATTGGTTTTTTGGTTTTTCTTTGCATCTCCAGTGTTTAGCACAGTGCCTGGCACACAGCAGGCACTTAATAAATGCTTGTTGATGCTGTCTAAGGATCAGCCCAGACAAGTATGGAGAGCCTGGTCACCCAGAGGCCGGACATTTCCTAATGAATTCTGTGGCCATGGCACCTCATGAAACAAAGAAAAACACAACTTGACCCTTGGGGTGGGTCAGGCCCCTTCCGCTTTCCATGAGGGTGGCAGAGGCATCCCAATGAAATCTGCACCAGAATCACACAAGTTCGGAGTTCGAAATGACCAGCCATGTACCACAGCCCGTACCAGAAAGGACTTCCCCCATACAGCATGGCGGACAGGAGGCCATCTAGCCAGTGCCTGAAGGCCTCTGGTGAGAGGGAACCCACCCCCTTCCAAACCCCTCATTTGTACCCTAAGCCAGTTCTCAGGGTTAGGAAAATCTTCCTTGGGAGGGAAAGGGGGCTGGGAATAGAGTTCCCTCTACCCCACCCCCCACCCCCAATGAGAAGAGAACAGAGAGAAGACCAGGGTCAGAGAAAACAGGACGGCAGGGCAAGTTATAAGCTAAATTTAGCGCATATTTTAAAAGAAAAGCAAGCTGGACCTAACAGAGCATTCCATTTTTGTGCTGAATCCTCTCCTAATGTTCTAGAGTATACATGGAAATGCTCTTCTTATTTGCTATTTGGGAAGAATAGGAAAAAAAAAAACAAAGCAGAAAGTTTCTGCCGATATCAGGCCTCAATCCTCCTCTGCTATTCATACCCATTACTCCTGGCTTTGGCCTCAGGAACCAAATAGGCCAGTTCTGATCTGCCTTGGCCTTCCTTCATATCCTTGAAGGCAGAGATCGTAGTACCCAACTGAATCTTCTCCAGTTCCCCCATAAGATTCCGTGCAGTGGAGAAAGTGCCTAGAGGGAGGAGAACAGAAATTTAAAAAACAAAAACAAAACAAAAACAAAAACAAAGAAAAAAAACAGAAACCCAGGCAGCTAAGTTTTACAGTGGATAGAGAGGTGGGCTTGGAGTAAGGAAGACTTGAGTTCAAATCCTGCCTGAGACACTTACTAGTTGTGTGTCTTTGAGAAAGTTGCTTAACCGCTGCTTGCCTTGGTTTCTTCATCTGTAAAATGGGGATAATAATGGCCCCTCCTTCCTAGGGTTGTTGTGAGGATCATTTGAGGTCATATTTGTGAAGTGCTTTACAAACCTTGAAGTGCCATAGAAATGTGAGCGATGTGATTATCACGGGCTCAAGGTCCTTCACGGTCCTGCTCACCCTTCTCTGGACATTCCCCAGCTTATCAGCGTCTTTGCTAAACTGTGGCACCCAAAACTGAACATAATACTCCAGGTGGTTTAACCAGGGCAGGCAGAACACAACAGGACTATCACTCCTGAAAGTCCTGTCTCTCCTTAGGCTGCCCAAGATCACCTTACCTGTTTTGGCTGCCGCACATGTCACACTGCTGACTTGTGGTTCGATTGCAGTCCACTAAGACCCCCAGATCTTTTTCACATCAACTACTGTCACCTCTGCCTTCCTCATCTTGTATTTGTGAATTTGATTTTTGAATCCAGATGAGTCTCTTTGAAGCTAGGCTATCTTTTTTTTTTAATGCCACTGAATTATTTGTGTGTCCCACTTTATCCTGTATCACCCTGGTTGATCTAACATAGGGTTGGGTATGATTCCTCAGAAATGGTTAGTCAAGCCTTAACCTTGACGAGGGCTACAATGATAGAAGTCTATCCAAAGGTCTTCCTTTTGGGTTGTGAATGGGTTAGTGTATTTGTGCAATGCTGACTCATGCTTCTCATCAGATAAAAAGCGAACTCTGACATTTACCTCTCAGGTTATCTCAGCCACCAACGGCCATTGGTCCTGGATGGCTCCCTGGAATTTCCTGGCTGGTGAAAGCTCTGATATCCTTTGCACCACCATGAATCCATGTGGCTGGGCCCAGGGGACACTTCGTGGCATACAACATGGTCCTGAAGGTACCTGTGGCCTACCAGCCTACTGAAGACTATGAGTGGGGGGCAAGGCAGGTGAAGAAGCATATTGTCCTGCCCAATGTAAAGGTACAAAAAAATAGAATAATAATAGCTAGCATGTATGGAGTGCTTTAAAGTTTGCAAAGAACTTTCCAAATATTATCTCACTTGATCCTCATAACAACCCTCAGAATTAGGTACTATTATTATCTCCATTTTGAAGCTAGGTGGCGCTATAGTGGATAGAGCACTCAGCCTGGAGTCAGGAAGACTCATCTCCCTGAGTTCAAATCTGGCCTCAGACATTAGCAGTGTGACCCTCGGCAAGTCACTTAATCCTGTCTGCCTCAGTTTCCTTATCTGTCAAAATGAGCTGGAGAAGGAAATGGCAAACTGCTCCAGTACCTCTGCCAAGAAAACCCCAAATGGGGTCACCAACAGTTAGTCATGACTGAAATGACTCAACAACAACAATTATCCCCATTTTACAGATGAGAAAAATGAGATAGACATCAAGTGACTGGACTTGAACTAGAATCTTCCTGACTCCAGGTTCAGCACTTTATCTAGCTGTGTACTTTAATCTATTAGGCATCAGCATGACAAGATATTCCTTGGTTAAGAAGTATATCGTCCTAATTAATATACAGGGGTAAATAATATAAGAATGATGGTAATAAAAAAAATAATAATTTGGCATTTATAAAGCAGTTTTATGGTTTGCAAAATGATTTACATGTGCTACCTCATTTGATTTAATCCTATAACAAATCTGTGAGGTAGGTACTATTATCACCCCCATTTTATAGATGAGGAAACTGAGGCAGATAGCTAGTGTCTGAGGCAGGATTTGAACTCAGGTCTTTCTCACTTCAGGTCCACCAGCCTATCCACTGCAAAACTTAGCTGCCTCAGTTTCTGCTTTTTAATTATTTTTTAAAAGCATAGAGGAATGGTCATTTCTGTTGTCCTCCCTCCCAATGGAAAATGTTCAGAGACGCCCTTTCTGGTCCCAGTCATGTGGTGACCCAGTGATAAAAGCATTTGGAGTTTTAGTATGACTCGGGCCCACAGGATGCTGTGTCAATTAGAAGGCGGCTCCCAGCTCAGCCTTCCCTCAGTCATAAGCAGTGCCCTCTTGGCTTTGTCTTTTCCTTTCAGGGGGCTGAGTGGCATTCATCCTATCCCAGCCCCGTGCAGACAGAGCATGGACTCAGCTGGGTGAGCCTGGGCCTTGGACCCTGCTGGCCTGTCCTGCTTGGGTTTCCTTTCCTGAGTAGGAGCCCAAGCAGTCCTGGAGATGAATGTGCTCGGGTTGGAGGCTACCTAAAGAGTTCTAGAGAAGAGGAGTGCGTTATAGGTGTGGTAGCAGCAGGAGAATTACCACATCTCACCACGTAATCATCAAAGATTTTATGACAATTTCTGGCAAAAAAAAAGTGGGGTGTGACCATTATGTGAAGCTTTAAAAACCATTTGTGCCGGTATTAAAAATTATTTATTACTAGATTGTCTTTGGTGCAAGATTAGGATGCACAGAATACTCGCGAATACACGTTAAACTTGGCAAGATGTACGTCTTACCATATCACGAGACTCACTCATAGAAGCTTTGCCTGCCCACTTGCTCCCCTCACGCCTAGAACTGTTCATTGGGTTGAGTGACAATACTGTTAGTACTGCAAGGCTCTAAACAAACCATGCATACCAGCGTTTGGAAATATACTGACAATGCACCTGCTCTGAGAATTCCAGGTGCGAGGCTCGTGAGAGATAAATGTGTATCCATACGCCACTGGTGAATACATTGCTGCTCTGTTTACCTTTTAAGCGGCGTGAGGAACATATTTATACCATGTGACAATTGTTCAATGAAAGGTTATGAGCCAGTTTTTGGACTTAAAAAAAAAAAAAACAACACCCAGGATGTGATGATTATGCGGTGAAATACAGTAACAGCAAAAGGGTTTGCAGAGGAATAATAGATAGTACATAGCTGAGGTAAAATGGAAAATGCCTATTTCATAATGCCCTCTCCTGCGGTGATTGGAAATGATAGAGGGTGGATGTGAGAGAACTCCTCCCAAATCCTCCATTTAAGGAGGGGGATCAAGGACAGCTCCCTCATCATCTCCTACCTGGCTTCAGGACTTCATTATGCTCCCAAGCCTTCCCCCTGAGCCTTCTCCCCATAACCTATTACCCTCCCGCTCCACCTTGGTACCCTCTCTCCAGCCTGGTACTGTCTCCCCTTCTTGGGCAAGTCACTTAACTTCTGTTTGCCTAGGAGGCAGCTAGGGGGCTCAATGGATAGAGCGCTAGGTCTGTAGTCAGGAAGACTACAGGCAAACCACTCCAGTATCTTTGCTTTCTCCTCTGGAGAGGGAAACGGCAAACCACACCAGTATCTTTGCCAGGAAAACACCATGGACAACATTGGTGTGCTATGGTCCACTGGTTCACGAAGAGTCAGACACAACTGAACAAATATGCTGGGCACTGAGAATAAAAATGCATGCAAAGAAGATAAGGATGGGAAGGGGTAGTTACGTGGCACAGTGGATAGAGCACCAGCCCTGGGTCAGGGGAACCTGAATTCAAATCCAGCCTCAGACACATGATACTTACTAGGTGTGTGACCGTGGGCAAGTCACTTAACCCTGATTGCCTCACCAAAAAAAAGTAGATAAGGTTGGGGTATGGGGAAACTATATAGAAGGAAAGCTGGAAAGGGGGAGGTGACCCTACAGGACCATGGTGGAGAGACTCTAGGCTGTGGTGTGAGAAGGAGGTTCTCATATACCAGGTGCCTTAATCCACAGAGAGGACTACCCTCCCTCCCATGGTGCACCTTCATCTTAAGGGAGCCCCCAAGAGGCCAGGCTAGGGTACGGCAGAGGGAACCTTCCTTACCTCCAAGCCAGCCCTGGAGGTCCCTGCTGGATAAGCTGATCTCTCCTCATTCTCTCCAGTACCATGGGGAGCTCCCCCTCCACCAGTCTCCAGACTAGCCTCAGCCTGCCAGGCACTAGGCACCTCCACTGACTGCAGGGGAGGAGGAAACAGGTGCTTTGGTTAGCCCCAAGGCTTGGCTAGAGGTGGGGTCAATCTCTATACCTCTTAGCCCCAAGGTAGCCTGCTGCTGGGTCACTCATCCTGGGTCTCTAAGTCACCAGGAGTTCTCAGAATAACTCCTTCCTCAGATGGCAGCCTGTAAGGGGTCTTCTAGAGACAGCAGGCACTGTCGATCTAGAGGAGACTGAGGAAAGGATCTGAGGCTAGTGGGGAGATGGGGGGCGGTGGGTGTAGCGTGGCCACCAACCCAAAGCAAGGGTGGGGTGTTTCACGTGACCCCTTGTCTTCCTTGGCCAAGAGTGGACCCAGCCTTAGGTTCTATCTGGGGCTCTTGTAGGCAGAGAATTTTTACTGGATGGGTGGGTTTGAGCCGGGAGGGGCATTCCCCCTCTGGAAATATGCTCTTGGAGTTGGGAAGGCTGAAGACAGGTGGGATGAGGGGGGAAGTCAGTGAAAGGAGCCCAGAACCCCAAAGCATAAGAGAAATCTGGCTTCAAGGCCTGGTTCACCGTGCCCTGGAAAAACTTCTTAGGATTCTGTGCAATGATTGGGCTAAACTCAATGATTTCTGAGGTCCCTCCTCGCTCTGACAGGCCATGTTCCCAGTAGGACAATTGACAATCGTTGGGCACTGGCCAGGGCCTGGCAGGCAAGGATGTGCAGTGCCACCTGCTGGTCAGAGTGACCCCTGCTCCCCATCTCACCCCTCTGCTGGGTTTTTCTATACTTTAAATGCTCCTTTCATAGGTTTTTATCTCTCCATTATAATACGGGAGAAACTGAGGTCTGAAGAGAGGAAGTGACTTTCCCACAGTCATCCAGCTGGTATAGGGCAGACCCTATATCTGACCCCGAGTCCTCTGACTTGCAGAACCTCTGGACATTTTTCATTTCCTCAAAACACCTAACCCTGAAGAGTGAAATGAAGAAACACAGACCATTGGTGTGGGAAAAGATCTTGATTGAGAAAAGAATATAAAATGTCAGAACTGGGGTGGAGGGGAGCCTACGACACAGACTATTTTTAACAATATAATTTTATTTCATTCAATATTTCACAATTACATGTACAAAAAATTTTAACGTTTATTTTTTTAAAAATTTTTTCCTTCCAAATTCATCCCCTCCCCCACTTCTTGAGAAGGCACGCAATTTTATATCGATTATACACGTGAAGTCATGCAAAATATGTTTCTACGTTAGCCATTACAACATAGGGTGTTAGAACTGGTCAGGACCCGAAGACCCATGATGTCAGCTGGGACAGAACCTCCTAGAACACAGAACCTTGGCTCGGAAGGCACTGGGAGCCTTTAACAAAACAAAATTCTACAGCGAAACTGTTTTTAAGGCCCTCCCGAAGCTGGAAGACAGCTCCCACGTGCCTCCTGGGTATTCCCTCTTCCTGCCTAGGCATCAGCCACTCATCTGGATCTTCCTCTTTTCCCCAGCCTGGGGCCCTCATTCATCTGTCTTTCCTAATACCCAGTGCTCAGACCTGGGCTCAGCCTTCCAGATGTTTAGCAAATCGATAGCAAAACTTTCCCCCATCTCTGTATTCTGGGCTCTCTACTTGCAGTAAAGGGTAGGAGAGCACTAATCTCTGCATCAGTGTGGTAGTATAATGGTTAGAGCACTGGGCCAGGATCCAGGCAGACCCGATTTCAAATTCCTAGTGTAACTATGGGCAAGTCAGCCCTCAGCGTCCTCAACTGTAAAATGCGGATCAGAATAGCATCTCCCTGTTGTCCTAAGGATCAAATGAAGCAATACTTGTAAGGTGCTTATTTGCACAGTGCCTGGCACGCATAATCAATGCTTATTGATTGATATGGATCTCTCAGCAATTGAATCAGTCACTAAAAACCCCAGCCCTTTTACATGGGAAGGTAATGAAGGGGGCATGGGAAAGGTCAAATAACTAGGAATGTTCAAGGAGCGAGGCAGTGTCCAAAAACAGGGGGAACCAGGAAGGCTTCCTAGGCAAAGTGGCCCCAGAGTTGACATCTTGGAAGAAACAAAGGGTTTCTCAGCTTCCTTCCAGCGCAAGGCTGTGATGCCAGGACTCTCAATTCTATCCTATCCTAAAGGCCATGGAGAGCCCCTCATGGTTTTTGAGGAAGGGAGCAGCACTCCAGGACTATTTTTTTTTTTTTTTTTTAGATTTTAACATATTTTTACTTATTTTGTTAAACATTTCCATTATATTTTGAAAATTAACAGTTTTTAAAATTTTGAGTTCCAAATTCTCTTTCTTCTACCTACCCCTTGAGAAGGCAAGCAATATACTGATTATACATGTGAAGTTACACAAAATATTTCCAGGACTATTTCTTTAGACTATATTGACAAATGTGTAAAGGAGAGAGGAGAGACTGAAGACAAATATTCCCTGGGAGGCCCTTCTAAAGGGTGCAGGCCAGGGTGATGGAAACCTGAACTGCAATCTAATAAGCATTTGAGTGCCTACTATGTGCTCTGGCTATACAAAGACAAAAACCCCAAGAAGCACGGTTGTTTACCTTCCCCTGCAGGAACCCAACATGTGCAGAGGCAAGTCTAGCCAGAATACCATTGGAGTATGCACAAAATAAAATTTGCAAGGTAGGGCAGAGCACTAATACTGGGGCAGATCAGAAAAGGCCTCTCTGTGTAGGACGTGGCACTCAAGCTGCGCTTGAGGGAGATGATAGGAATCCTACCAGGTGAAGTGGAGGAAAGACAGAACTCCAGGCACAGGGAGCAGCTGCCTAATGGGAGAGAGACCATAGATGGGATGTCCTCGACAATACGGGAAGTGGGCCACGGTGGTTGCCAGGTGTGGAAGGCAGTGATACGTACTCAGTCTGGAAAGATCACAGAACTGGGGGCAGGAAGGGAAGCCCCCACTATAACAAGGCCAGCAAAGCAGATCCAGAACTCTCCTTGTTCCCCACTCTCCCTCAGCTACTTCTCCTTTGAGGTTCATTTTAACCACATCTGTCAACCAATCCTGACCGGAGGGGATGTTATCTGCTGCCCCAAGACATTCTTTCTCCTTTCCGAGTCTGTCTTACAGCATCTCTACCTCCTCTCCTGTCCTCATATGAGGGGACATACGAATTAATGTTCCTTCAGACACCCTCCCCTCCCAATTCCCTCATCTCCTCAGTTCATCTGACCCAGCCTTCCACGTGCAATGGTATTCACACTCAAAATAGAAACAGAGCCCTGTGAGTCACAGTGACTTAAAACAACCATAAATTAACATCATCTGTGTTGTACTGCATTTTTATTTCTCTTGGTTTTTTTCTTTTAGGAACTTGTTTTCTTCAGTGTACTTTTTTTTCCAGTTGGCCAACTGCATTTTTTAAGGACTTGTTCTCAAAAGTTAATTTTTATCCTTCCTTCTCTAAGCTATTGACTCTCTCTTGCATACCTCTCATTTCTTTTTCCATTTTTTCTTCTACCTTTTTCATTTGGCTTTTAAAATAACTTCTTGAGCTCTTCCAAGAAGGCTTTTGGGGCTTCAGACCAGTTCATATTCCTTTTTGAGGTTCCAGATGTGGATTTGTTGACAATGCTGTCCTCTTCAGAATTTCCGCCTTGATCTTCACTGTTCCCATAATAAGAATCTATTGTATGTTTCTTTTTGCTCATAGTGTTTGCTTATTTCCTGGCCTTTAAAGAGATTGAGTTCTACTGGGGAGCAGAGGGCACTGACCCAAGCTTCTGGGGCTTGTCCCTGGCTTTGTGTGCTGGGGCCTCCAGTGCTGGCAGTTGGAGGCTGTAGGGTTCTGGCAGCTTACCTGGTGTTGGGCTGGAATCACCAACACTGGAACTCTAGGGGTAGGATTGGGTAGTGTGTCTCTTGAAGACTTCCTGCTCATCTGGGCCTTTCCTTCCTTTCACTTTCTTCAGCTTCTTTCAGATGGATGTTGCAGGCTGTTTATCCACCTGGGGCCCCTTGGAGCGCTGCTTCCCTTAATTTCGTTGAGACACTGGGAGACCCAGTTGCCGTAGAATGCTGAAGCACCTGGTGCTTTTCCAAGCTGGTTTCCACCCGTTCCCCTGCCCTCACTGAGGTGCTAGGGGGTCCACGTGTGGGTGCTTGCCTGTTCCACCACCTGGGTTTCAGGATCTCCTCCTGGTATGCTGAGGTGGGGCTTTAAGCTAGCTGGCTTCCAGGAGCCAAGATGGCAGAGTAAGAAGTCGCTCTTACCCTCCCTTACTAACCTCTGAAAGCCCAGAAAATATTTCCCCAGGAAAAACCCTAGAACAGCCAGACCAGAAGTAAGATGGGGTACAGCAGTCCAGCAGCCCAGGTAGCTTGGGGGATTAACGGGAGAGGCCCCTCTTGCCCTGGGGCAAGGGGAGCAGTACAGAATGGGAGGATATTTCATGACATGCATAATCTCAGATTTGGAAGAAACCTCAGTGTAATTTCTCTTGTTATACATTGCCCAATTACATTTTAATATGGTTCAGGTTGCACTTGGGAGCTTTGCTGGGTGCCTGGGTTTGACACTTTGCTTTTACAGGTGCTCGGCTATTCAGAAACAGCCCCTCTCACCCTGACCCTGGCCATCATCAGCACAAGCACTCCACACCCATGATCCCACAATCTTCTACTTTATTTTTTGGGTAGGCAATGGGGTTAAGTGACTTGCCCAGGGTCACACAGCTAGTGTTATGATGTGTCTGAGGCCGAATTTGAACTCAGGTCCTCCTGAATCCAGATTTGGTACTCCATTCACTGCACCACTTAGCTGCCCTTACAATCTCCTATTATTTCCTTTCTCCCTAGTCGTTACTCTTCCCAAACCTCTTCATCATCTTCCTCCTGACAATCTCTCCACCTCTTATCCTCTACCAGGTCATCTGCGCTACTGCCTCCTTTACCCAAATCATGACCTCATAGCAAACCAGCTAGACACTACACTGTGCACTCCTCAGGAATCCCTTGCTCCTAGCCAAACCCCAAGCCTGGATTATTCCCATTACATGCTATTGAGTGGATGTGAAGAGAATTGACTTGATCCCACTCTCCACCATCAGCTATTCCAATCCTTCTCAGGCCTCCCGGAGCACCCCCCCTCCCCATCCCCCAACCTCACCACACAATCCAGGGCACTCACCAAGCCCTCCCTCTTCTCTTCCCCAACCCCCATTTCATGACATCATTTCCTCCTTTAGTCTGGTGCCCACATTCTCCTTGCCAAGGCCAACACCTCCAAACGCTCCAGGATTTGCTCCAAAAAATAAAACTGGGAGAAATTTAGATTGAATTACATTTAGGTTTCTTCCAAATCTGAGACTATGCATGTCATGAAATATCATAAATGAATTAAATATTGAAATAAACATTTTTACCTTCCTTATAAAAAAAAAAGTTGGTGAGGAAGCTCCAAGGTTCTGTCCTGGGCCCTCTTCTCTCACATGCTCTCAGGTGGCCCCAACAGCTCCCACAAATTCTCTGTGAGAAAGCCAGTAGGGCAGTGAAGGGATAGGAAGCACCGAGCCTCTAAAAAGATCTGAGCTCAAATAGGACTCCAGGCACTAGCTACATGACCCTGGGGAGGTCATCTAACCTGTTTGCCTCAGTTTCCTCAACTGTAACATGGGAATGATTTTACTACCTACCGGTCAGGGTCATTTGTAAAGCACTTGGCCCAAGTGCCTAGGACACAGCAGACAAGTCCCAGATCTACAGATTCTGCCCTGTCTGGCATCACTAACTACCTAATGATCATTTGAACTGGATGTCCCGTGTCAAACTCAACAGGTGTGGAGGCGTTATTTAAAACCTTCTTTTCAGTTTAACTGAGGGTACTAAAAGTTCTTTCTAGACTTTCCTCCTCAGGCAAAGTACGTAAAAGAGCAAGAATAAAAGCTATCTGTAAAACAGATTAAGGGTGGCAATCAAACTCAGAACAAAAAAAACCTAAAACCACCAGGCAGGAGGGGAGTTACAAGGGGAGAACCCTTTCCCCCTCACTGGGAGGGGATTATGGCATTACTCACTAGGCCCCTCCAAGTTACACGGGGGAACAAGAGGGGACCAAGAAGGAACTAAGGTCCTATCAGATGAAGGGTGAGGTTTAATCCAATGATTTAACCCTACCTTTTCCTAGGCTCACGATTCCCATAAAAGTTAAATTATCTTGTAGGACAGACAAAGGCTTGGGAAGATGTCAGTATGAACATGACTCTATAAGCCAGAAACTATCGGTTGTAGTAGTTTTTCTTCAACCAACAGGGCTAATTTTTCTCCCCAAATCCATCCATCTTTCAAACTTCCCTATTCCCACCATCCTTCCAGTCACTTGGGTTCTCAATTAAACAGTTCTCCCCTACCCTTTATAGCTAGTCAGTTAATAGTGCTGGACCTAGTACTTGGGAAGAGAGGAGTTAGAATCCTACCTCAGATTCAAGTTCTTGGGGCAGCTACGTGGCTTAGTGGATAGAGCTCCAGAGTTCAAATCTGGTCTCAGACACTTGACACATAATAGCTGTGTGACCCTGGGCAAGTCACTTGACCCTGATTGCTTCACCACTAACAAAAAAAAGTCCTTCCTTTCAACTCTGGCCGACTGAGCCTCAGCTACAAGTACTTCACCCCCAGGGTTGCGAGGAGGATTGGATAAATAGATGTAAATAGATGTAAGCCAACTTTAAAATCAGCCGTTCTTTTTTTCTCTTCTGGGTCTCCCCAGACACCCAAAGCCTACACCAAAGATAGTCAACTGCTCTTGCCTGTAAGACTATTCCAATGGTTTCTCTGGGTCTCTCAATTGGGCCCCTTCCTACCTTACCTTCTAATCTATCATTCCCCTGCATGCACTTGGAGCCCCAGCCTTATTATTTCAGACCACTACAATCCCATTTCCATATTGGATGGCGGCCATCTTTGGTCACAGCCTGGTCACCTCGGCTTCCTCGAGGACTCAGCTCAATAACCCTCTTCCACAAGAAACCTTTCTTGTTTGCCCCCATTGCTAGTGCCCTCTTTTGCAGAATTATATGTATCTGCACATGGCCTTCCTGGGAAGGCAAGATGCTTGAGACGAAGGCCTCTTTCACTATTTCCCAGCAGCAATTTAGCAGTGTCTACCTAGCATAAAGAACATGTTTGTGGATCCAGAGATGTGGTACTGTTTATAGTCTTTAAACACTGATTGGATAGTAAACTCTTCAATGAGGTCTAGGTGGCTGTTTCCAGTTTCATGAAGAGTAAGTGCGATATTTGGGATCGAGGAAGCAGGTTAAATTCAAACAAACATTCTTAACCAGGTCTACTCTTTCTCTATCACCTTGAGATAAGGTTTCCAGACACCTGATCCTACCAAATGGCTATGACCAAAAGCAGAACTCACTTTGGCCTACACCCAAGCCCACTTACCTTCTAGTTAATAACCTCAAGAAAGGTCCATTTCTACCTCTGCTCTCCCCAAGTAGGCCCTCCCTCAAGTCACCAGCAGATATTAGGTTGGCAGAATCACAGAAAATCACAGTTCAGCCCTGTGAATTAATGAAGATGAATAATTAACCCAACAGCTGCTATCTTGGGCATCCCCGTGGGGCTGATTAGAGAAGGGGAAATGCTGCCTTCAACTAGACTAATCTCTAGGGGACAGGCCTTGAAGCCAACATAGCCTGGGAGATTATACAAACAGAATCAAAGCTGGGAAAGTGGGTCATGGACAAGGAGGGATGCAATGGGTAACTCTGCAGCAACTTCTCCCCACAAAACCAACTCCTCTCAGGGTCACAGCCTCCCACCCTACACAGGTCAGGCGCCAGAAAATACTGCACATTCACTAAGAAGCTTCTTATTTTTATTGTGAGGATCCGGGTTACTTGAGAGGGATGAAACGAGAGGAGTGGGTGGCTCCAATACCCGGCCGGCCGTGTTTCACAGGCTTGTAGGTGATGGAGAATTCGCCCAGGTAGTGTCCAATCATCTCGGGCTGCAGGACAAGATGGATGGCTCATGGTTTACAAGCAAGCTCCTACCAAAGTGGGAAGGCACCTTACTCTGCCCAAGGTTACCACCTCTTATCACAAAGGCCAAAGAAAAATCTAAGAACAATGGCCGCCAAAGATTTATAGCTGAAGGGACAGAAAGCCCACTTATCTGGCCCTTTCATTTTATAGCTGAAAAAGCTGTGGTGCACCACAAAGAAGTTGTGACTTGTGGAGCACATTAAAGAACATGGGATGTGGAGTCTAGAGACGCCGGACTCCAATCTTGGAGCTACCATTTGTGACTTAAATTACCGAGCCTCCTCCTCACCTGGAAAAATGCTCTACAATGCAAGTTATTGTTATTGTTGTACCAAGTCACAAACAGCAGGCAGCCAGGCCGGCACTCAAGCCCAGGGCCTTGCATCCAAGTTTAGTTCTCTAAAATAAACCCTCATAATTTGAGCGTATGCTTGTCAACTTGACTGAAACCATTTCCTGTCCTGCTCTGTATGGCCCCTGACCTCTTCATCACGAGGCTGCTGTCTCCTCCCCAGACCAACCCTTAGCAGTGTCTTTGAAATCCCAAGTGTTCCACGGCCAAAGCACTTTGTGATGCACTCACAAAGGCAGCTGAGAAGCTGGCCTTCGAGCACCTGACTCGAGTGTCATCTCAACTGAGAAAACTAAGGCTCAGAAATGATGACCTGAGAGGCAGTATAGTATAATGGTTAGTACTGTACAAGAGTAAAGAACACCTGGGCATCCATATTTATCTGGCACATAACAGTGCCCGGCACACAGTAGGTACTTAACATTTACTGGCATTTTCTCAGATACTTGCTAGCAGTTATGACCCTAGGTAAGTCATCTGTTCTTATCTGAACAATGAGGGAATGGATTCAACCCCACCTCCAAGGTCCCTTCTGCCTCTAAATCTCTGACATGTTTAAGGTCATATATGTGAACAATTGGGGCTAGGAACTGACAACCAGGTGCCTGACTTCAAATCCTCTTTTTTCCCCTCCAGGAGCATTTTACTGTTTTCATCAGTAGAGTCCTAACGTCCTCCAGCTACCAGAAGAGCTACGAAGGTGCGATGCCTGCCAGTGCTTACCTTAATTTCTACCTGATTGAAGGTCTTGCCGTTATAGACACCCACCATACTTCCCACCATCTCTGGCAGAATGATCATGTCCCGAAGGTGTGTCTTTACAACCTCGGGTTTTTCCATGGGGGGTGCCTCCTTCTTGGCCTTCCTCAGGCGCTTCAGGAGGGAATGCTGTTTGCGCCGCAGACCCCTGTTCAGTCGCCGCCGCTGTCGAGCACTGTACAACTGCATGAGCTGTTCACTGCAGGAGATTGGGAGAAGAGACACAAGTTAGCAGGACCTACCCAGGCTATCGAGGAAAAACTGATGGATGCTCAAAGGCTGGGAATGTAAACAGGGTCTACTTTATTTTTCTTTTGGGGGGTGGAAAGAACAGGACAATTTAAGAGCACAACTAGATGGCACCATTTATAGTGCTGGACTTGGAACCAGAAAGCTGTTACAATCCTGCCTCAGACACCTAATAGTTACATGACACTGGACAAATCCACTTTCTCTTTTTTCTCATCGGTAAAATTGGAATAATAGCACCTCCACCTTATTCATAAGGTTATTTCAAGGAACACACATACATGCAAAGTGCTTGAAGAAAACCTTAAAAGCACCGTAACTCAGAAGGCTTTTCTCTCCTTCCTCAGCCACACACTAAACTCTCAAAAATCATTTCAAAATTTAGTTTAAATCGCCCAGGGCATAAGGATCATATGGAAGAAACTAGCCCAATGAGATGAGGAACATCTTTTCCAAGATTTCCAAGATTTCCAGGACACCCCCTACCCTCAAGGGTTTGGTAAATACTTGCTAAGAAAAAGCCAGGGAAGCAACCTCGGGAGGTTAGAGCTAAAGAGACCACACAGATCAACAGTCCAAATCCTACATTTCACTGAGGAAATGAGGACAAAAAGAGGAAAGCGCCTTCCCAGGACTACAGGGCCAGGCTGGGGCTAGAACTCTGCCCCCCTGACTCCAGGGCAGGCAGGGCTCTTTCTGTGCACTTGACCAAAGGTTCAATGTGAGGGAAAGATGGGGGCTAGGCAAATCCAAAGTGAGGTGGGGAAATACAATTAAGCTTGTTAAATGAAACCCAAAACTTCCAGACCAAATCCCACTGTCCTACTGGCTTAGGACAAAAATCACCCTTTTCTCCAAAAGGGCAAATCCAAATCTGGACAAAGAGAGGCCCTAAGAGCAGTGAAAGCAGAGGTTAGGGGCCGATCACTGGGCTACCAAACCTTCCATTCTGCCAAATGCATTATTTAGAGGAAGAGGGCTCAGAGAAAGCTCCAGCCCTTCACATTTCTTTCTATCTAATCTACCTCTTCCCCTGGTCTTCTCAACCCTGGCCGAGCCACTGGAGAGCATTCTTTGGGGAGGGGGGAAAGGACTTTAGCACTGACTGTACCCAACTAGTTGCCCCTGGTGAGTATCTACAGCTCACCCTAAGGCCCAGAGAGGGTGCCTGGCCCAATTACAGTCAGAAGCAGCCTTCCAAACCGCGAGGTGTGCTCGACCATGCCGGACTCGTGCAAGGCCTCGTTGGGGCCGAGGACCCCAAGAACGCGGGTCGTCTAGACGGAGATCGAGCAATAGCGGGCAGGGGGCTGAGGGGGAGGGGAGGCTTTGGCCCCAGCCTCGGGACGACCCTCCCAAGCTGCCCTCTAGAACTTGCAGGCCTGGGAGGGCCTAGGGTGGGGGTCATGCTCCTTACTAGGACATGTCCAGCAGCTGATCCAGGTCCACGCCGCGGTAGGTGAATTTCCGGAAGGTTCGCTTCTTCTTCTGCTCCACTTCCGCCTGTTAAGAACCGGGGATCCCGGTGAGACTCCCCGCCCGCGGCCCCAATGGGACGTACCCCGGGACTGGGAAGGGTCCCCGGGGGCACGTAGCCCGGGGCCGCTCCTCTCCCCAGCCCCCGCTCCTTGCAAATACCAGGACCGCGCCGAGCAAAGCCTCGCGCCGCGACAACGCCGTGCCCTGGGACCCGGGACCCCACGGGGCCTCCTACCGACCCTCACCGCTCCTCAATATACGGCGGCTAAGAAGCCCAGGGGCCCTCCTAGGGGAACCGAGGTCTCCTAGCCCGACCGGGACACCCCAACTGTGGATGGGGATGGATACAAAACACCCGCCCGGTCTCCCCGGGCCTTTCAGCGCCAGCACCTACCATCTTGTCTGCTGTCAGGAAAAGACCGCTCCCGATTGCGCAGGCGCAGATATCGCGCGTCGACACCCCACGCCAGCGCGTACCGACACCGCACGCGCTGCACGCAGCCCCGCCCCCTTCGTGAGCTGCGCGCGCGCGCCCTCTTCTGGCCAGAAGGCGCAAAGCAGAACATAGAGCGTTGGGTTCTTCCAGCGTGCAGCGGGCGTGTGCTTAGGGCTATATAAGACAGACGCGGAGGGGCGGGAGACGGCACTGGAGGCTGCGGGTTCGGTGGGCTGAAAAGCCAGTTCGAATCCTGCCCCAGACACTTAGGGCTGCACGTATAAAACCTCGAAGATCAAGCACCTGAGGAGATAAGCCCTAACTCGTCCCAACCAAGTCTTTTCCGATGGCCGAGCTGTACACACAGGGGACGTCTAAAGTCCCTCCCAGGGTTCTGGGTTCTAAGGTCCTTCCCATTCTGGTTCTCCCACCCCCCCACCCCAGGTATGAGAGTCCATGTTCAATGTTCCTTTCCATCTGCCCCCTCCCTCCAGGTCTGATAGTGCCTGTTCCGTGACCTTCCTGGCTCTGACGTTCCGTGTTCCACGAGCCCATGCCAGCCCCAGCCTTAGACAGATAGGCGCCTTGATTGTGCTGCTCAGAGCTGGGACGCGAACTCAGGTCACCTGGGTTCTCTCTCCCTCTCATCATCTCCTGCTGCTGCCGGGTTTGCAAAGGCAAGTGGTGAAGGAAAGGAGCATGTGTGTGTCAGTCTCTCCAGGGGGTCGGCAGCCCCAGGAAAGAGGGGATACAGAGTCTCCAGGGTGCCTTCCTTCCTCAGGAGGCTGCAGCCCGCGAACAAGCAGGCCCCGGGGGAGGGAGCCAGGTGGTTCTGATTAGAACCTGTGCCTTTGGGTGGTCCCTGACCTGGGCATCAAGAGACCAGACTAGCCTCTCATAACCTAATCTCCCAGAATTAGATTGTCAGAGCTGAAAAGATCCTTGCTAGGAAGTCCAAGGGCTCTTAATCTGGGGCAGGTGAACTTTTTTTTTTTAACCTTTTGATAATTATTTCAATGTAGTTGGCTACTAGGCACCTAGAAAAATATGATTGTTGAGAAGGGGCTTGCCCATAGGTTTCACCAGGTCACTAAGGGGGTCCATGACACAAAGAAGGTGAACTCCTGACCTAATTCAGCCGTTTGGTTTTTTTAAGGCAATCAGAGTTAAGTGACTTACCCAGGGTCACACAGCTACTCACACAACTACTAAGTGTCTAAGGGTAGATTTGAACTCAGGTCCTCCTGACTCCAGAGCTAGTACTTTAATGCACTGTACCACTTTCAACTCTGTTTTACAGGTAGGAAACCCGTTCAGCAATTGGAAATAACTTGGCCAATGAATGTCAAGAATTGGGAACAGAGGGGGCAGCTAGGTGGCTCAGTGGATACAGCACTGGCCCTGGAGTCAGGAGGCCCTGAGTTCAAATCCAACCTCAGACACATAACGCTTACTAGCTGTGTGACCCTGGGCAAGTCACTTAACCCCATTGCCTAGCCCCCCAAAAAATTGGCAACAGAATCCAGGTTTCCAAATTCCAAGTTCATGGCTGGGGGGTGGGAAGGAAGACATATTGGTGATTGGTGGGGTGCTCAGTTGTTTCCTCACCTCTATCCTCAAAACTTGCCCTTTGGGACCTGGAAACTGGAGCCCTGCCAAGGTGATCTCTCTAATCATTCTTCCTCTCCCCATAATTCCCTTGTGAATTGAGGGGGAATAGAGAAGCTAAGCCTAGGTTTTCCTATTCATGGACTCTGCAGTGTTGTGGTAGGAGAAAAAAAGTCCTGGCCTGAAAAGGACACCAGGGGCCTCTCATCCTGTCACTAACTCTGTGCACAAGAGACCCTCATGTTGCCTCGCTGGGTGTCAGTTTCCCATGTCTATGAGCAGCTTGGCCTAGTTCCCTCCCAGCTGATTCATCCTTTTCTAAGTTATACTGTCTAGATTCCTGGATTTGAGAGCTGGAAAGGACCTTGGAGGTTGGTCATCTAGTCCAGCTCTCTTTTTACAGATGGGGAGGAGATGCTGACCTGGAGTTCCTCCTTCCAGTTGTGATACTCTGTGTTCTGAAGTTACTGCCTACTCTGACATTCTGAGAGCAATTCTCTAAAGAAAGCACAAGGCCTCAGTCTAGCCTGGGGAAGGCTTGAAAATTGTGCCTCTTGTGTGTTAACCATCCTACCTTAGGCTCTGAACCTTCACTTAAACAAATGCCATCTGACATCACAAAATACCCACAGGGTGGTGGAAAAGGTTTACTGGCATTACCAAATACGTGCATTTTATAAAATTTTATACGAAAAGATTTCCTGTGTTGTGCCGTAGGCAGCTGCCTAATAATAATTCACATTTGTATAGAACTTTCAAGTTTACCTTGCCTGGCATGCCACTCATCTGGAAATTTTAGCATATGGTGCAAAGTACTGTTAGCTCCCTTCTTAGGTATGTGTTCTCTCCCCCAAGGAGGCTATTATCCCGTGAGCCAGACTTCATGTTTCCTCAGCATCGACTTAGCACAAGGCCATCTGTGCACATATTTGGCACTGGATAAACAAACAGCCGAGGGCCACATTTGCCCAGTTCCATTCTGTGACTCATCTCAGAGGTAGTGGCCCCTCTCTTGGGGGGAGGGCAGGATTAGGTAGATGACTTATACCAAGAAGCAGCAGCTGATCTCTAAGGAGGAACATGAAAAGCCACTACCCAAATCAGGCTGACAGAGCGAAAAACCAAAAAAACCTAGCATGAGGCAGTCTGCCAGTCACAACTCACAGCTTCCCAGAGCATCAAAGGAGGGGTCACAGCCCAGAACCCACATCTGAGGCTACTTTAGAAAGCACTGTTCTCTCAAGTGTCAGTCCAAGTCTGGGCACAGATGTCGTGCTGGTTTGTTTTTGTTTTTTTTAAACAAATTATTTCAAGTCCCTCTACTGAATCATATAAAGTCTGTGGTCTAAAAGGTGAGCTGCCCTTGGATAATTTACTTTCTGGATACTAAACTGCACTACAGATGAAAAATGGGTGCTTTCATGTTGATTGGTTCGTGGAATCAAGTTAAAACTTGTTAGAAATTGTAGTACCAGTGATTAATTTTTCAAAGCCTTTTCATGTGTTACTTCACCAAGAGGCCAGTCTGAGGTGAATGAGCAGGTAGAAATGGCTTGAATCCAAAAGGGAGGGGAAACGTCATGAAGACAAACCAGTTCCATTCCTTCTTCCCTCCCAAGGTCGCCTGCATTTTTTTTTTTTTTTGGCCGGGTGAGAAAGTGTAGAGGTAACGTCAAGATACAATAGGAGGGGGCTTGTGATGCTTGCAATGAGATGTTAAAGAAGGTTGAAGGCTAATTCCCACTAGATGGCTGCTTGGAATAGATTATCTCTGGGATCCTTTCCACTATCAGCATTCTGGAAGAGGAGATGGCTAGGCTCTGTCCACCTACAAAAGTTCTGTTCTATTAAGAATCATAGAATTTGAAGGTAGTTAGGTGTCACAGTGGATAGAGCTCCAGCCTTGGAATCAGGACCTGAGTTCAAATCCGACCTCAGACACTTGACATTTACTAGCTGTGTGACCTTGCGCACTTAATCCTCTCTACCTCAAAAAAAAACCACACACACACACACACATTACTAACAATGACTTCACGTGGTATAAGGGAGGACAAAAATATATGTAACATCTTAAAAGTCAAGGAGAAAAAGAGACATAATGCCCTGGTATACAAAGCATTAAAAGGCCTAGAGAGGACAGCCTTAGCATGTTGGGTGGGGATGTGGATAAGCAGCTCAGGAGAAGGCAGAATAGACAGGCTACAATACAAACTCATCAAGGTATTATTATCTTATCCCGTTAGTCCCATAACAAAAAGAAGCCTGTCTGCTCTAAATATAATCTCTTTCAGTGAGTACATAGCAAATATTGAGTGATTGTAACTCAAGGTAGGCTTAGGTTGTCTATCCCATTTCACAAATGGAAAGACTCCCAAGCCTCTGGTGTTTTAGACTCCAAAGCATGGGACAAGATTAGTTTGGGTATTTTTTTATGGGGGGGTGGGGGGAGGACGGAGAGGGAAAGGGCAAATTTTGACCTGGGATTTCATTAGCGAAGGATCTTTGAGGTGAGGAGACTCCTGCAGATGCAGAACGACACCTGTTTGGACTTGAAGTTTAGTGGTTTGCCCAGCTGGCTTTCAACACACTTGACACACAAAGCCAGATTTCCCTGACTCAGGACAGTTGTCATTTGTGCAGTGGCAGACCATTTCCTTGAGGTACAAAAATGCAGCCTCCAATTCACCACCCACGTCTGGGGCCAAAAAACTTACAACTGACAAACTCATGAGGTTCACAAACTCCAACGTTGAGTTTTTCGTTGCAAGATGTTGTTTGGACTGGCCTTCCCTAAGGAGCTGCTACTTAAAACCAGTGCTTCTCACCCCACTTTTGCCACCTACCAATAGCAGATGCTTTTTCTTTCAATGCCCACAGAGCAACGATAATCAGGCTCTGAAATCCCAGCATCCTATGTTCCCTGGAGGGGCTGCCACTCAATCAAGATGCTCAGGATGCCAAGTTTTCCTGTAGCTCCCCAGGGCAGGTCCCCCTACAATGACAGGCTCACCACTGGCACCAGCCCCATGCGTTCAATTGCAATGACACATCCCCCAGCACAGAACCTCAATCCCCACCAGCTGCCTCAGCCTGGATGACTCCAGGCCTGCTGGAGGGCAGATGCTGTTCTAATAAGCTTGTGATGGGGGGTGGTACAAGGATTAGTGCCAGCAAATGTGTGGGGCCACTGTAAAATCATTTATCTTAGAGCTTGCAGGGAAGGTCTTGGAGGTCACCTTAATCCAACCCCTTCATTTTACAAATGACAGGAAGACTAAGTGAATTGCCCATGTGTACTCTGTGAATTAGTGAGGCAGGATTAGAACCCAGGTCTCAAAACTCATTCCACTACCTCATCACTGGTATAACTGCAATTTCAGATGACCGTTTCCTGGATCCCCAACAGAATATTAAGAAAAACCTGAGTTGCATCGTAAGGTCTCAAATTAGATCCAAATCCAATGAGAAAAAGTAATTCAGACTCTTCCTCCTTTGATGAGATGGGATTGGTCAACTGAACACAAAGTTATGTTATGGTACACCCTTCTGCTAGTTAGGCGTCTTCTTACATTCCATGCACTTGGTGAAATGTGGCAGATGAAACTGCGTTGTATACAGCAAACTGCTGCCAGGCTATTAAATATTCAGAGAAATCTGAATGCTGTATGCTGGACTCTCAAGAAATAACCATTTCTTCTCCCAGCCCTCCTAAGCAGCCAAAACCCAGATCAAGTCACCAACACCCAACAACCCCACCCAAACTTTGCCTAATTCCAAGGGGTGCTCCTGGCCCCCTCCCCCACCAAGAGATCTTGCTAGGCAGAGTTGGAAGGAATCTCTGTGATCATCTAGTTTAATTTTATAGGTGAGGAAACAGGTGCCCACAGAAGGGAAAGGGGCCTAGCCCACATTCGGATGGCTCTTAAGTAACCTCAGGTGAGAAGCCTCTGGCGGACACCACAGCCTTCAGGATTCCACAACTAAGTTCCAAGGTGAAGCCAACTTTTAAAGTGCTCTTCAAGACAACTGGCAGACTCTACCAGTCACTACTGGGACACACGAAGGCACCTGCTGCACCAAGTGATGCTGTGCAGTGTTTGGGAGGCAGCAGGATGGAGCGGATCCTTCGATTTGGAGTCAAAGCTCTGAGATCCAGTGACCTTGGAAAAGTTACTGAACTTCTTTAGGCCTCAGTTTCCTCACATGTAAAATGAAGGGGTTGGACAGACAAGCAGGGCAGTTTTTAAAGTACTATGTTGAATTTATTGTATGCTTAAAAAACCCCCAAGAACAGCTGTAACAAGTAGAGACTCACAGCTTCCCATAGCATCCTTTTCTCCTACTTTGCATGGGGATTTATTAATTTTTAATTTTTGCTATTTGTTAGATTGAGAATTTAAAAATACCTAAAATTTAAAATGAGAGGATCCGACTACATGACCTCTAAGGTCCCTTCCAGCTCTAACCTACGATCCTATGTCCAGGATTCCAGCTGACAATAACTAGCCATATGACCCTGGACAAGTCATTTAACCAGAGCCTCAGTTTCCTCATCTGCAAAATGGGCTAATAACTTGTATCACCTACCTCACAGGACCAATTTTGAGGAAAGCACTTTATAAATCTGAAAGCACTATAGAAATGTAAATTATTATTATTATTTGTGCATTTAATCTCCACCAGGCACCAAAATAGCAGAAACAAATCAAGCTTAGACAATCCACCATGGGTGGGTGTGTTGAGAACAACACTACTAGGGGGGAGGGCAAGGGGAAAAAATGGAATACAAACTTGTGTTTCTAATCCAAATGTACTTTTCTTTATTCAAACCAGGGGTAATCACTGGTTAGTGCAAAATGCACCAGAACTTTCCGCCTGAGGAAAATCTACATCTCACCAAGGCCTCCATCACCCCCCCTCCCCCAATGAAATCCACAAACCGGATTTAAAAGTTTTGAAGCACAGATCTAAATGCCTGTGCCCTTCTTAAGTGACCCTGTGAGCATCAACACACCTGCAATGCTACCACAGTTAGTCAGGTGGCAAAAGCAAAACCACAACCAAACTCAGTAGATTTCTTCTTTGAACTCCCAGAGTTTCTGGACAAACTGCCCCAACCCCCAAAGCCAGGAGTAAGGGCTTTAAAACTGACCCTCACTTCCACCAGTACTAACGGAAACCCTGTATTAAATTAAAAAATAAGCCAGCATACATAGTAGAAAATTTCTCTTAAAAATTTCACAATCTGTAAATGTATATTTTTTCTTTAAACATAAAAGTTTACAATATACGGTAAAACAAAAGGCTCAGGAAGAATCATTTAAAAAAAAAAGGAAAAAAAAAGAAAGAAAAAAGAAACCTGAAGTTCTGAATTAAAGCTGAAGACTTTTTTAAAACCCTGTAGTTTGAACCAGTGACGTTTTGTTTTATTTGTGCTGATGGGCTAGAGAAAGGAATATATTTAAAAACTGCAGTCCAAACACCCACAGCTTTGCCTTCAAAAGCCATTCGCCCCCTCCCCCCTCCCCGCCCACCCCCCAAATGGTTTATTAAGTTGTTCTCCATCAAGTATGTGATTGTCACAAGTTCACAAGCTTGGAATTCCCGGTTTCATCTGGTACCAGATATCCCACTGTGGACAGAATTCCCTGATTTCTAGCCCAGGCTAGCGTCTATAAGGGTGAAATCCTTGCACGTTATGGTTCTGTCCTCGTCCAAAACCACTTCCTCCTGCAGGCGGGCCACCTGATCCGGGCACCGAGGGTCCTCCGTAGGAGGGGGGTTGCTGGCTGGGATCTGAGAAACCCTGTCCAAAGCCACTCAAGTCCTGTCCGTAACCTGCTGAGAAGGGAAAGAGATATTACAGTGAGCTCTGGTCAAAAAATGGACCTGAATTCAAGACAGGGACATTGACAAGACCATAGTCATAGCAATGATATTCCCCACCCCACCGCCTCCCCCACCAAAAGGAGTCACTCTGGGGGAAATAATTTGACTGCCTTCAAATATAATTCTTAATAATCAAAGTAGACAGGTGACTTGCATGGAAAATGGAAACCCTAATTTTTTAAGATGGCACTAAGAGGTCAAATTCAAATCATTGGCTCATGTTGCTAAAGGCCTAAGTGGTAAAGTGAGCAAATGTCAAGGCAGCTATCCACTAGAAGCTGAAATTGTCACACACCCCTCATCCCTTTAGCTATTCACACCAGCAGAAAGGACAGAGCAGACATCAAGACTTACCTCCCCCTTTATTCCCCTCGTTCTTAGTGCCGACCCCCTCCCACTGAAACCAGGGACAAGTTCTTGGAGGCAGAACGGGTGAAGGCTTTGCATGTTGCGTCACCTTGTCCCTTGGGTTAACCAGGGGCCCAGGGTTTCAGTTTCCATTGCCAACCTGGCACCCAGAATTAGCAGTCAATCCTCTGGATAAGAGGAAACTATTGTACACCTCCTTTAGAAGGAGGTGTGGCAAACAGAAAAGATCTATTTTCTCATCCTTTTTATCAGCTTCAATAACCACATCCGATTCCAGCCAAGTCACCAAAGCAATGGGAATGTGGGAAGTATGGGAGAGTCAACACACTTCCACATGCAACCACTGGCAGGGAGAAAAGCAAAAGGAATAATCCTCAATGTCCGTCTTTAAAACCATCTCCTGGTAATGCCTGACGTTGCTCAAAGTGGATCGTGGATAGATTTGCTCAAGCACAGAAAGGAAAATTCACTTCAGAGAACTTGACGTAACCAAGAGACCTGCTCCAAGCCCAATTCTTCCTCCCGCTCCTTCAAAAAGGTCATGTGGAGTGGTTTCTACTGACAAGGAATGAGGTCCAACAGCTGTCTAAAAAGCAGGATGAAGAGATGAGTGGCTAAGAGATGAAGAGATGAGTAGCAGGGCAGTCATGTGGGAAGAGGACTGAACTATGAGTCAGGGTCCAGTCCTGGCTTCCCCACGGTGTGACCTTGGGCACATCACAACCTCTCTCAGCCTGTTTTCTCATCTGTAAAATGGGGAAAATAATATTTGCAATACCTACCTCACAAGGGTATTGTGAGGATCAAATAAGCGCTCTATAACCACAAAGTGCTACGACCATAAATGTGACATGTCAAATGCTATATAAACTTTTTTCATTTTGGATAGAAGAGTTTTTTAATTGTTCTCTGATGGTATGCCAGTGCTGGATCTTTAAACAAAACTTACTGGAATTAAGTTATCTAACTGGTCTATTAGTTCCTGTGATTGGGAGATAGAAAAATGCCAATTAACCACAGGACTCAAATGTTTTGTTTTTTAAAATCCAGACACCACTAAGAAGTCTATACAACCACAACATGGTGCCATGACACTATTTCTGGATGTGCAAGATTTCCAATATGAGAATACTTCTTGGCATATAACAACAATATTGCCACTTCTAGTTTTGCTAGTCTGCTAAGACCTTCCTATTTCTAATGACACTGGTCAATGTATTTGTTGCGAGCTGTTTAGGGACTTTGACCCCCTTCAGCTACTTAATTCAGTCATATTAATGCAAAGGTCAGTTAACCATCACAAATATACTTCGAATCACCAATGTGGTTGGTAGTGAAGCTCAAGATTAAAGAGAGAGAGAGAAAGAGAGAGACAGAGAGACAGAGAGACAGACAGACAGAAAAGAACATTTCTCTCACTAGCACTGTATCTTGGAGGTAGAGAGCAGCTCTGGGCCTGTAGACTGCATGCCCTGATCAGAGCTCACAACTTATCTGAATAAAGTCTTACCCAATTCGTTCCCTGTAAACTCTCTCATTCACAGGTAGAGATCAACTTCTCTGCTCCAGACCCTTAGGGGGTAACTTCCTACTTCAGAAAACTACCATGTCCAAAGCAATCAAGTCCAATGGACCACATTAGAGGGGAATAATAAAGTCAGTTGCTCATGGTAAACTTAGTTCAGTCGGCAGAGGTCCGACGAAAACTAGCAGTGCAATGACTTGGTCAATGAAGAATGGGATCGGGGTTATTGGACATTCAAGCTCTTTGTGCTTCAAGGTGGTGATAGTTTTGTAGTGCGTTGCTTCAAAACAAAACAAAAAAACAAACCAGCTGGGGCCAGCTGATGATTGTAGCCAGTAAAGATCCTCAAACCAGCAAAAGCAAACATTTCAGAGCTGTACCGCTAATTTCCACCCCCACCCCAAATGAAAACAAAGGTAGAAGAGACCCTGTTAAGAAACATTCATTTCCCAAGTGCAGATACAGTAAGAGCATTGGTTATAAATAGGCTCCACCTACCTAGGATATATCACTGCTCAGCCTGACCATAAGAGTGTAAACAAAGTATTGGCCCGAAGCCTGAAGGGTCTTGAGAATAGGTACCCAGCCCTAGTAAGAAATGAGGAGACCAGGGTGACTAACCCCAAGACAGCCTTGTGCAGATAGTAACTTTTTTTAGGGTGGGGGAAACAAATATACCAGGGCTTACTGTTACTCTACACCCAAAGGTTTACATATTTTTTCACCCGTCGTAAATACAGCAGTGCTTTAAGGTGTCGTAAATAATGTCTACGCAAATGCAAAATAATGATATAGTTCCAATGCCTTTAAAATTTAGCAATGCTTTTTCTTTTCCCTAGGCATTTTGCTTAACTATGAACGAAACATGCAACGTTGGTAAGCTGCCTTTGGGACATTAATCTAGTGAATGAGACTGAAAAGGGCATGCATGGGATAGAAGGGGTGCTTCTATTGACTAGACATTGTCATCTTTAAAGACTGTATGAAAAACCAGCTCTAGCAATGAAAGGAAGAAAAACTTTCAACTTTGGAAATTTGACGCTAAGGTGAATACTAGGGGCCCTGTGGTATGCAGCAGAGTTTTACAGAAACAGTTTGCTGCCAGACGTGGAACTTCAGGCCCCAAATCTAATGGTACTCTAGCCACCTCCCCCACACCCCTTGCTAACTGTTCCCTGAGACTGACCAAAAAGCAGCATTTGGCATTTCATCCACATTTCCCAAAAAAGGCCTGACAGAACTAGAGAAACAGGTTCTACAGAGATATCTTCTCACAGCACTGTATCAATACCACCTTTCTGAGTAAACGGAGAGCTAGACCTAACTTTGTAAGCTCTAAGTAGAATTTGTCTGCTGCAAGAGCAGATGAGGCTAATTTACTTTCTAGGAAGGAAACAGAGACGGAGGCCAGTTTCTAGGGGCAAGAAAATTTGCTGACAAATTAAAAGATGGGCACTATGGTATTGGAAAGAGTGCTGAATGGCAAGTTGGGAAACCTGGGTTCTGGTCCTGGTTTTGCTACTCCCTTTGCCACGGACCTGGGCAAATCTCCAAAGCTCTCTCCATCTCCACAGCCTCAACTGTAAAAGGACGTTGCACCAGGTGACCCTCTAAGGTCCCTTTTCTAGACTGCCAATTCCTTCATACACTGCTGCCCTGCCCCCCAACTTTGGTAAGCCTCTGCCATCAACATGAATCTTACTTTCAGTGAAATCCTGACGCTCAGATTCACTGTCTACACCACAGGAATTGCTAACAAATGCTGGCTCCACTCTATGCACACAGACGTGGTGCCCCCCTTACCCCTGGGGGACTTTGGGGAAAAATGTTGATGATCTTGTCACTCTCTCCAGAACAGCCCCAGCTACCAACTAGAGAAGCTACTTAAAGCATGGTGGCAAGGGTTACCCTGACTCTATCCGATTCCCGGGTCATTTGGCCGCCCATTCCCCTACTGCTGAGGCCAGCATCTGACACTTCAAATCAAAGGCAGCAAGCAAAGCCCTAGAAGTCAAGTTCATCACGCAATGCTGCACAGCTGGGATCAGGAGAGGAACTGAAGCCCTGGAGCATGAAATCTCCCCCTCCACACTGTCTTCCTGGGGCTTCCAGCGTCACATGATGAAATTTCACCTCGACCCCACTAACTCTCCTTGACCACTCACAGCCTTGAGTTCCACAAACTGACAGTACCCTGAAGGATTTATTGTGGAATTGACTGCTTTTCCATTGCAAGTGCCCTTGTATTCTTGCCCTTATGAGACTAAGCAAAAAAAAGTAAAATATGCTGAAAGTTTTGCTATAACCTTTGGTCATTTTGAATTCTTCTCCCTCAACTCCCCACTCCATCTTTTTTCCTAGTGAGCAGCCTGAAGCTCCTGACTGCCTGCTACCACTAAGAAGCTTCCTTCCAGGCCTCCTTTACTTCCCCCACCTCCCATTTCTGATGCACCTTTAAGGTGAGGCCCCCAGAACTGGCCTGGCCTGAGGCTATCTTGGGTTAACTGATCAAGAGAAAACACCTGACTTCCAAGGACAATGTTCTGCTCATTTCTAACAGCTTAAATACAGTTGGGAAGTTAGAACGAAAGGGAAGAAGATACCAAACTAGCCAGTGCACACATTCCTGTCCTTCACCATCATGAGCACCCCTGCTGACTGTCTGGGTATTTGGGGAGCCAGAAAACTTAGCATTAGCTCAGAAAACAAGTACAGGAAGAATGCTGTGTAAGAGAACCCTGAAAGGCTGCAGTTAGGCTTTTGAAGAGTTTTTTAAATCATGATGTGCTTACACTTGGCTTACGTGGACCAGTCTGGAAAACCCAACATGTGCACCCAACACATTAACACTACAGGAAAAGCAAGAGATTGGGGGAAGAAGTGCAAGTCCTAATGACTTACCATACTGACTATAAGGGAAATCGGGCTGGGCCGCTGGGGGTTTGCTCATGTCCTGAGCTGCCTGAGATGGTGGTGGTGGGAAAGCTAGCGGCGCTGCCCCAGGAGTGGCAGGTGGAGGAGGCACTCCAGGAGGGGCAAATTGATCAGGTGGAGGTGGTGGAGGTCCATAGCCAAAACCTGAAAAGAAAAAGCAGAATAAAAGAAAATAGAACACATATAACTGACAAGGAACAAAAGACGGCAGTTCTGATTTCTTAGGTCAAAAATGATCCTGTGAGGCAGTGGCAGAATGGAAAGAATCTAAGACTTAGAGCCAGGAAATCCAGGTTCCAATCTTAGCTTTACCATGTCCCCTCTCTGGCCCTCAGTTACCTTACCTGTAAAATGGGGGTGATGATAACATTTGCATTACATACCTCTCAGGGTGGTCAGGAAAGCCCTTTGTAAACAGTAAAGTGCTACTATCATCTTGGTTAGATTTCCATATGCAAAATATATTTACTCTTAGGCCTACTAGAGGTTAAAGGAAAAGCCCATTAGTCTGTAGCTGCCCTTAAAATGAGTGCTGGGATTTACAGGGTGTGCCTCAGAAAAGGCAAGAACAACTTATGACAACTGACTGACTCCCAGGGTAGGCCTCAAGGGCACCCAAGCAGTCGTGATGGCATAGTTATGCTTCTCCTCAAAATACAGACACACAATACAACCCTCCCTCCCCCAAATGACCAGCCCGGGCTGTTTCCCAAGTCCAAAACTTTCAGTTCTTTGAGAGTTCACATCTCCCAACATGAAATTCAAGGTGGCTAAATGGACTAGACATACTGGTTCTCTGAACAGGCCAGATTAAATCATTCTTGAAACACAACCCTTAATTATACCAAGAAAAATGACCACAAGGTTCACTCTTTCTTTCTAGACCTCTTGTTTTATCTGCTTACAAATACTTTTTCTGCCCCTAATTATATATATGTCAAAAGACTTGGTGCAAGACTACTCCAAAGCTTCTCAAGGATTTGTGATTTCCTGTTAAGGATGCCCATTGTACTGTGGCAGACTGAAACCCCCTCCGCCTCACTAAACAGCCTTCAAGGGCTGCTCACCTAGATTACCATTCAGATTACAGATACCTTCTGCCACCTGGCTTGGAGGACAAGCCCCACCAGCTTAGTGGGCCCTGCTAGGGCCTATGGTGCCACTGACACAGCCTTCAAAAAATAAACAGCACTTGTGCACCACCACAAGGCACCTGAGTAAGACACGAGTGAAGCATTGAAAACAAAACTCTAACACTTCTGTTAAGACTTGCAATTATACACCGGCCCTGGAGTCAGGAGGACCTGAGTTCAAATCCAGCCTCAGACACTTGATACTTACTAGCTGTGTGACCCTGGGCAAGTCACTCAACCCCACTGCCTAGCCCCTCTCTCCCCCCGCCAAAAGAAAAGAGAGAGAAAAAGAAAAAAAAATTACTTATTAAAGCAATTAGTTTTTTTTTCCCTCTTTTTAGGCAACTGGGGTTAAGTGACTTGCCCAGGGTCACACAGCTAGTAAGTGTCAAGTGTTTGGTCTGTGGCCAGCTTTGAACTCAAGTCCTCCTTACTTCAGGGGCAGTGCTCTATCCACTGTGCCACCTGGCTGCCCCCAAAGCAATTGTTTTAATTATAACTCATTGGTGATGTGATGGCAATCTCTAGGTAGATAATATGTAATTTCCTCACTAAAAACTCTACCAGGATCAGGTTGCTTCTATCACTCAATAGCTGTACTATGATTTCTTTAATACACGTTGACAACCAAGTTCTAAGTTGAAAATTGAAACAATAAGGTAAAATAATTTCATTTCAAGATAGACTAGTTTTAATCAGCACCTCATTTTAAATTTTAGGCACTCAATTCATTGAATATGAATGTTGCCAAAACACTATGGTCTAAAACTTAAGCCAAGATCTATTATCTTTTATATGAAAACTGGGGGGAAAAACCATGGACACGAATTCCATACAGTGCCATTGTTCTTGTTCTAGTTCAAAGGGAGTGCTAAATGTCAATATATTAAATAAATGTACTAGAAAAATCAAGGCATTAAGGAAAATCTCTGCTTACAAGAGAACTTGAAACAGAATTTCAACTGTCTACCCAGATAATAGCTTTTATTGGGGAAGTGGTGGTGGGGAAGGTACATTTAAAACAAATCACAAAATGTTAAACTTCTGCTTTTCTTCACACTTAAAACCTCAATGTTCTACAGAAGTACTGACAGCTGGATAGCAATCCTGGTGATATAGCTCCTTACTACTCCACATAGCTTACTGTGGAGTAAAGGCCTAAACAGCCTTCCTTGCCTCTACTTTCCCTCAATCCACTCTGTCTTTCATATTGATTGAATCATCCTTCTTTATACAGAGATCACTCCCCTTAGTGGCTCTCATCTTGAGAAAAGTTCTAATTTTCTGTCTGGAATTCAAAGCCCTCCAGGATTCAACAACACACTTTTTTCTCCAGCTTTGTCTTCCTTCCAGGAACCCCTGTTCCCGTCAAATTAGGCCATTCTCTGCCTTGAACAAGCATGCCTCTGCACTTTTACCACCATCCATGCCTGTGTTTATACTATTCCTCAAGTCTCAAATGCTGTCCCATCCCCTACCCCTTTACTGCCTGTCGCAGTCCTACTCAGTTTTAAATATCTATTTCCTCGAGTCTCTCAATCTTCAAGAAGACTTTCCCTGATTCCCGACCCCCTCCCCACCATTTGGTAATGACCTCACCTTAAGATCCTACACAACACCTACTCTGTCCCTCTGATGCTAGTTACTTTATGTTGCATGTTATTATTATTGGTATTGGTAAATACGCCTTATCTTAGATTGCAAGCTCTTTCAAGGACCATGTCTTATCTGGATTTCGTTTAAGGACCAAGCTCAGCATTGTGGACATAGTAGGTCCACCAAAGTTGGCTTGTTTAGGGACATTCTAACATAATTAGCTATTATGAAAGGCCTGAATCCAGACCTTTCCCCATCTGACCCCATGGAAGACTTACTGAACTGAGGAGGGGTACCGTACCCCTGTGGGAAGCCTTGGGGAGGGGGAAACCCTCCTGGAGGTGTGGATACGATGTATGAGGTAAAAGGAGGAGGCGGAGGTGGAGCTCCCCTTCCTGCAGGAGGTGGCCCATAACCACCTGGAAAAGCAAGGAAACAACATGGTGAGAGGAGGGGCAGAGAAAAGAATACACCCAACTGTACCCATCCCCAACCTACATGGGCTTAAAATCCACCTCGTTTGACCTTTTCAGTCAGTGAAGGGGACAGGACATTGGCGTCCTTAAGATCTAATCTCAGTTCTTATTAACAAGCAAGTGCCACCATAAGCAACTCCACTTGTCTGAGTTTGTGTCTTCACTCCCCTTCTGTAAAATAACCTACTTCTTCAGGACACCCAGCCAGGTCACCAAGGTGTTTCAGGACAACGGGGTGAAAAGACTTATTAGGCTGACTGAGTCGGAAGACCTCAGCTCGAGTTAAGGCTCTGCTACTGGCCTGACAGGTGGCCTTACACAAGTCTTGTCACTTTTCAGAACCTCAGTTTCCCAATCTGGACAATGAGCTCAAAGGCCCCAACCTCCCAGCTATAACAGATCATAATTACAAGACCCCAAAGGAACCTCCTTGGACCTCTCCCTATAATAAAGAGCAACAACCCAGTGCTCTGCTCTTTTCACATGTAGTATCATGCATTAGCTAGCCATAATGGTATTTTATCCCCACTGCAAATTGTTATTGAAGGTCTTAGCTTGACTATCTCCTACAATTATAATATCCCTATTTCCTGACTTTCAAAGATCTTTTCTCAGACTTCACAACAAAGTGCTCTTTCCTCATGTAATACTGTGCTTTAGTGAAACATGATGGTGTCTTATCCTCCTGCAAAGGACATAAAGTTCTTATCTCCTCCAATGTCCTTTGCACATAGGTGTTTAATAAATGCTCAGTGACGGATCAATTGATTGTGAAATCAACATCTTTCCAGCTACTGTGAAATGCCATAAAGCAGTTCTGACATTAATTTGAAGCCATAATGTTAAATGATATTTTGTCCTCCTTACTCCACTCTGCCAATATAAACAGCCATCTCCCTATGCCAATTTTTAAAACATGCTATTTGTGAGGCTGAATTCCCCAGTAATTCTGTAACCACTTTGTCTGATTTTTTAAAAAAAAAGGGCTACTTACCAATAGCCTGCCCTGCTGGCACCCACATTCCTAAAACAGTGAAACAAACAAACAAAAAAATGATTGATGCTCCCCAAGTCATGAGGTGAAAGTCATTTAAGTAGCAAATCCTAGAAGGCACTTTAGTGTCATTCAGAAAATGAATCAAATTCAAATTCTATCTAATATCCAAGGTAAGCTTCCAAACTAAAAAAAAAAATTACATGTCTAGGATTTAATTATAAGCACTTCAAATATGCCACTAATGAGACCAAATGGTTTTCCTTTTGTTCATCACTCAGGGATTTCAGGAGCATTGGGGCATAAGGAAGTTCTATTGTATTCTACAGTATTCAGGGTTTGGTTTTTTTTGTTTTATTTTTTTAAAGCAGATCACTCCCTTTCCCAGCATAAAGTTTCCTGTGTGGCCTAGACAAGAGTGATGAGAATGAGAATCTGCTTTTCTTCTCTGCTGTAGGTAAGAGATGGCTTGTGTGTCTACCTGGATTCAACAAGAATTCTCCCAGAGAGCTAAAAGGAAGGACCAGATGTTTGTTAACTACAGACAGTTGGAGCCATCTTAGGATTGGTAGGACAGGCAGAGGGATTTAACAGAGAAAGTACTAGATACAGACTCACCGGACCTAGGTTCAAATTCTGGCACTGCAAGTCACTAGCCTTATTTGACCAAGAGTCACCTGACCTTCCCAAGCATTAATTTCCCCATCTATAAAATGAGGTTAGTACTGATACTCCTTTCCTCACTGCCTTGTTACTTAAGTAGAATTTTGGAGCACTATAAAATATTCCTTATGTAATAAATTTAAGCCAATACTTATTCCAGAAATGCACTGAGAGCATGAATGCCATGTTCCCTTATTGTGTTTAACATATTATAAAAACATCAAAGCCATAGCTGTGTCTGCAGAGTTAACTATGGAGGAGAAAAAGGGAATTAACCAGTCCCTTTCTGCACGATCTAGGACATCACAACTTAGAAGTGCTTGTAACACCCCACTCCCACCCCTCAGTGGGAAGTTTATCCTGCAGAAAAATGTGTCTCCTTTACCTGGCAGAACTGAAAACATTAAGTCCATATCTTATAAAACATTAACTGTTGAGGAGAACTACTTCAGAATGAAGATGAACTCTTCAACATAATGTATGAAATTCACAAAGGTGGCTTAAGCCCAACTGGGGCCTTCTAGAGAGTAAGGGCCACTCCCCCCCCAGCAATGTCCTTCTATTTGACCTGAGCAGGTGGCCTTGTTAGATCAAGTGGGAAAAATTAGGAATGCAGTTTTGACTAAAGATTTACTTTGGAAACAGAACTGGTGACTCAGGTTAAGGACTGGAATCGATTTCATATCAGGGCTCTTATCTGCCCCTTATTCTCACCCAGGCAATTTATTCTAACCCCATCTAACTGTAGACTTCCTTCTTGAGATACAACACCAAGACCTGACCAAAGTTGTAGTTTTAATGTATTACTTTGATTTTTAATGGATTATGAGTTTTAAGGATTACCTTGCTGCAGTGATTTGGATCAAACTGACCATTTGGAGTTGAGGAAATTTCTAAAGATTTTTTTAAAACCTAAAAGCAAAGAAACTCAAAGACAACTTCTAAGATGTGATCTGCTGCATTTCAGATTTTGACAAAGACTTAGTTTTGTGTCTAAAAATAGCAACAATTCACAGAAGAATTCAAATGGGGAGGAAGGGGAGTGGAAGGTGGGTGTGTGGGTGGTAACCATATCAAGATAAAATAGCAAGTACTCCTAGTGATGCCTGGTGAAAAGTCAGAGCTTTAGACCGAGGGTCCAACTGAAAGGAACTGAATGGAGGGGAGGGGGGAAAGACATACCCACCTACTGACTAAGAAAACCACAAATTTATGGTGCATTGCATTTTTCTTTCAGGCAGTGGGCCACCCAAGTTTGACACCTCTGCAGTAGACAGGTCACCCATAACTATTTAACTACTCGTGTACCTTGATGGGACTTAGATGAGAATGACAGTACCTTGTGGGCCATATCCCTGTTGCCAGGTAGGAGGGGGCTGACCTGCCCAACCATTGGCGGCATTTGGCATGAGCCTGCTTCCCCACTGGCTGGCACCTGGCTGTCCTGGGACTTGGCTTTTGCTGTCTCGAGGTTCTGCACGTTTTACCTCCACCTAAACAAACAGAATACCAATTTAAGAAAGATGTTGTGGGTTAATACACCCCCCTTCCCTTTATATACACCCTTAGTTACACTTACAACTACACTTAGCACCTTATGACTTAAATCTAAATACTTAATTATAAAACTTATTTAGGCCAGTAGATTGTTTTGCTTTGCTTTTTTAATGTTTCTCAGGTACAATAGATGCAATTGTAAGACACAGCAAGTCCTACACATGAATAAGTATTTAGAGCTAAGAGAGTTGTTAAATCTTATTTCCGATATAATAAAAGGTCATTGGCTTTCCTACTTTAAAGCAGCAGTACCCTCTTTCAATAGTCTCTCACATTAAAATGTGCTCAGAAATCTGAGGTGTGGTCTTTTAAAAAGCCATCCATTAATGTTCACTTTCAGACAAACCATCCTGGTGAGCAGGGTCACCTTCTCGCTTGGAAGAGAGTTCTTTACTGAATGAGGGCACTAATGCTTTAAACCATTAATGACACTGGTTGTTGCATTTCGAAGCTAAGCTAAGCTTAAAAAGCCCACCCAGTCTGCCTGCAATTTCAGCTCTGCTCATACCTGAGAAACACAAGTCTAGTTTTGTTTGGTTTGTTTATATTTTGTTTTGTTTTTAAACTTAGGTTTTAATTTTGTTTAAATGTCTAATGGAAGATAAAGACTTACCTTCCCCAGGCTAAGGCTTAAAGAATCTCAATTAACTCAAAATAATGTCAGAGGGAATGGATGTGATAAGAGAATCAATCTTACATTACATCTAACAAAAAAGTAAACAGACATGCAAATAAATGGACAGTGGAATCAGTAAGCAAAATCTTCATACTGTGTTAGGTCAATAGCCCAGACCCCGCTTGTTGGGAACGCTCACTAAGCCACACACTTTATTGTCAATAATAAAACTGAGTGGCTTGGGACAGCTGGGGAGAATGGAACTTGACCTACTTCTGCTAAGCTAGACATCCAAAATCAAGCTCTCTCCTCATAACAATACTTCCCCCCACCAAAAAACCTCACCCCAAATCCAATTTTTTATTTAATGCATCTCTCTGTACTCATGTCTTCAGAATTCTTTTTTATGATAAATTTTAATGGGGGCCAGTATACAAAGGAAACAAATCTGAATCATCAATGGGGGCTTCGCAATAGTGCAGGCAGGCATTTTGTATTCAGAGTTCTGTCTGCTTTGCCTTACAGGCCCAGCACAGGGACAAAGGTTTAGTACTCCCCGCCTTTCTGCTAATGCCCCAAGGGCATTATACATGATGGTAACAAAATCTCTGTGAGCTGAAAGGATCTGCTATATAGCAGAACCAAGGGACTTTTTCAAAGAACTCAAATTAATGAGCCTTCACACACTTTTCCTTAGGGGAATTTGGTTCCTGCTTACAAAGCAAAGTAGTTCTTGTAATTTAAAATTTTTTACCCTTAATGATGGAACATATAGATGCAGAGTCACCCCAGCAATACATTTTTAATCACCAAATGGGACTTCGGGTATTTTAAGAGCTTAATATAGCCACTAAATAACCAATGTTAAGAACGGGAAAGCGAGCATTCCACTTGTCTAGATAGCTTGATTTTGACCTATGTATAAATGGGAATTTCGATTGCTTTAGACGTCCAGTCCAAGAGGTGGACTCCTTAAGCAATATATGCTTGCCCTTTTTCAGATACCTTTGCCTAATCTACACGGTGAGTGAAGTAACCTCAGAGTGTTATTTAATCATGTTTGGGATCAAGCTTTCTCAAAAATCACTGTTTAACATCAGCAGAGGGGCCTACCGGGACCCGGCTAATCTAGTAATTCAGCAAAACACCTTCTGCTCCATATATAAAGATTACACTTTTTCCAAATTATAAATGTTCAATACCATGTCACAGTACCTTAAAATATTGAACGCAGACTCCTTTGAACTTGTGTTCATAATTGTCATGCATCCTTGCAATCTGTATGCTAATTTTAAACTTAAAAGCTTCAATGAATGTCAGTACAAGATATATTTTTTTTCCTGTTTTAGGTAGGTTCAAATAGACTTCATTAAAACTTGGACAAATTCTAAACCACCTATATATAAAAATAATCACAATACACTGAACTGTATAAAGAAATTTAAAATTTTAACACCATTTTTTTGAGGGGGACTAGTGGATTGATGACATTAACTACTACCGTCATCAAAATATTTTCACCATCAGCCAAAGAAATGCCTATGAGACTAAAGACAGAATAAATGCTCTGCATTTAAACTGAATTAAAAAAAACAAACAAACATTTCATGGCTCTGGGTTATAACCAGATCAGAAACACAGGAAAATATTTGGCACTGTTACTGAAATGGACTACACCCTAATGCATTAATAGGATTTTGTTTTGTTTTTTAGGGCAGACCAAACTCAACACAAATTCAGATCCTATGGTATCTGGTACTAATAAGGAATGCATGTCCCAGTTATTCATTTTAGAGCTCCTTTTCTAGAAATCGTAAGGATCCAAGTAAAATGAAGATTTGGGTACTGATTTTGCACAGATGCTCAAATAGGCTCGTCTATAGATGGTGTTCAGTGTTCACAGTGGAACAGAGTAATCAAAGGGGCTGGGGTGGGGCAGGCCTTTAATTTCCTACTACTATCTTCGTGTAATGGCAACACAGTATGAAGATATAACAACCAGAGGTCACTTAACTGCATTGTGGTTAAATACTATAATAAAGTCTGTGGGTTTGTACCGAGGTTTCACAGTAAGTGACCCAATTTTAAAAAACCAATCCTTCATGATGTTTCATTATTGCTGTCATTTTTAATTGTAACTTGGGATTCTTAAAGGCTCATCTACTCACTTATCAGGTCAAGTGCTATACAATTTGAATATGAAATCCACATCTGAAGGAGTGGTATCTTAAACCGAACCTTAGACAACACAGAGAGTTCACTGGAAGCCAGACTGAAAACACAGACTCGGACTAAACACCTTTCCCTCCTGTTGAATTTCCCACTCGTTAATTTTTTGTTTTAGGCATTCGACATTCAAAAGGAATTCTAAGAGAATGGTGTCACCTAGCCAAAGGAACACGTCTTAGGGTAAGTTGCGCCAAAACTTCCTGAAAAACTAGTATCCCTTGACTTTTTTTTCTGCCAAATGATCTACTTTACTCAAGTTCCCTAACCTTCCCCTTCCTGTAACAAAACCATCAACTCTACACTTATTTACCAGTGAAATCCCCAGTTGCCCAAGACTTGGTTTGGTCTTAAGGTAAAATAAAACTACAACTACACACTTTTTTGCCCATGATGTCGTGAAAATGCATGTTGACAGCCTGGTCCACTGATTGTTCGTCCTCGAAAGTAATAAATCCAAAACCTAGCCAACGACGAAGAGTGAATCAAGGTAGCAGGGTGTTGTGACACAAAACAGGATGATGAACAGTATTAGGGGCGGACCAAGGGATCAAACAAGGGTTTCAGATAAGCCAGGTATGTTCATAAAGTTCAGAAAATATAGTAGCCATTGAAGAAGTACCAAGGGCAGGGTAGCTCCGAGGGGCTAAGATTCTCAGCTAACAAAGTGCATTTGCAAAACAAAATATACATGTTTTAGGTTCATATAACTGGCTTGATATTGTTAGGTTTTACACGGCTAGGAAGCAGGCTAAATTGGGAAAAACCGGTCATGGAACAAGGTAGCTCTCTTTTCTGAACAACTATCATAGGTTAAAAACTTAGAGGGAGTCTACACTTTGCTCTAAGAACTAGTCGAAAAACAAAAAGCTAAACCCTACCAACCGTGATGAAAATTAACCAATCCAAATTAAAATAGGAGAAAAATATCCTTAAGAGTAAGGGAATACTTGAATCATGAAGTGATTAAAACTTGAAGGTCTTTTTCTATAAACCTAAGATTTCACCCTATCTTTTCACTGAATGTATCAGATGACATTCTGTATGGGGTTTATGTTTTTTTGGGGGCCACAAAGATCACTGGGATTTAAAGCCAGAAGAGCCCTAACCTGCTAACTAATCTACCCTGCTCCCCTCCCTTTACAAACAAGGGAACAACCTACACAAGGTTACAAAGGGAGTTAAATGGCAGAGCTAGGACTTCAACCCAGATCTTCTGATTCCAAACCCAGTTTTCCTTCCACTCTAGTCATTGCCTCCTATATACTAAGTGTTCAAACAAAAACCAAGTTCCTAATGAAGGATAAGAAATCTTGTCTAACAACCATCTGCAAGGGCTCCTGGACCATGACAAAAGGAAGATAAATTGGGCATGTGTAGTCTGGGTGTGTGTTTGCTTTTCTGAAACCCAAGATTTTCCACCTTGGCTTGCATTTTGCTTTGCAGCTAGTGCTGACAGCAGCCATATATATATATATGTATTGCTCTAAAGCGTTAAACAGAAACACAGTATCTATAACAGTTAGTGCCTCACTAAGCTTCCCCAACTCGGTTGGGGAAGCCCAAGGAGGCCTATCAAAGGAGGTTATATATAAAATACACAAAGATACAGGCCAAAATGGATTCCAGCAGGTCAAATTCTGCTGTCAGCAGCAAGAGCAAGAGGCATCATCAAAATTTTAAAAATTAAATAAAAATCAAATAAAAAAATAAAAAAAAAAAAACTTGAGCATTTCCCAAACACAAGAGTCTGGTGGTATAAACGAAGTTTGGTTGGTCTGTGATGAGAGCGACCATCCAATGGAAAGCAGCATTTCATCACAATGTATTTATCTGTAGTGAACTGGAAAGCTTAGCAGCACTGCCAAGAAGACCCTCTCAAGTCTCTGCAGGGATCCTGCATCAGTTTAATATCAGACTCCCCTCTAGATGCCAAGAGGAGAACAGAAGGGAGCACTCGCCACCTCCAGAGATGGTCCACTGACTCTGTTCACAAAAGAAAGACTTCGAGGAGATAGATGCCAAAGAACTTGGAAGAAAGATGAAATTCTCAAAGAATTCAATAGGGTACCAAAAGGACCAAAGATAAGGCTATATACATATATATATGTGTGTGTGTGTATATATACACATACATACATACATATATATACATATACATATACAAACACACACATATTTCTTTTGCTTGTTTGCTTATGGATTCTTTTGGAGGAGGGAGAGAGAAAGACAGAAAGGCAGGTGAACGTTTACCAAAACACACCTCCTGCTGGCCAAGAAGGCGGGAAAGAGAAAGCAGGAAAAACTTATTACTTGTCTGGAAAGCAGTTTAGAGTATATTTAAGAAGGGGCTTAGGACAAACTCAAGCCCTCAAGGATTAGTAGAATTTATGTGCAGTCAATAGCAAAGGTCTAAACAAAGGTCTAAAGGTCTAAAGGGGAAAGGCTGAAATTATAGATTACCAGGATCACTTCAAGTCCAGATTACTTCAGGGAGTAAACAAAAGTAGATGAGGGAAAGCTCAGACTGGAGTTACCTGGGACTTCAGGATATTTTTAACGAAAAACCACTGGTAAGACAACAGGCATGAAAGGGATGTGGGAGAAGGCTTATGAAGCTGAATTGACAAAGATTATCAGCAAAGTACAGTTGGGAATGGTTTTAGGATCAATTTGATTTACAATTTTCATATATATATATATATATATATCCATATCAATCAGCAACATGACCATATAACTGAAGGGATGAAATCTGAGGTTCAAAACGATGAAGGTAGCAAATACAAAGGAGGAAGGCAAAAGTTTAAACTGATATGCAAAGGACAAGGAAAACTGTAAGGTAACTGAAGAAGGTAATTCAGAGTAGAAATGAAGGTTAGATAACAAGGTTACGAACTTGAAAAGGGAAAATACTCAAATAACATTATACTATGAACAGTGAGACAGGGAAGTTCTATCAGGAATAAATGCATCTACTGAATACAAACTACAGAAATTTTGTTTGTTTGAAATAGCATTAATGCATTACATGCAGAACATTGTGTACAAGTAGAGTTTCATCGTATCACAGAAATTCAGAAACAATGCAAAAGGTTAGAAAATCAGAAGGTTGTTCTCTAGGGTCCACTGCTCTTTCTAAGGAAGGGAGAACTTGACAAATCCTTTTATCTACCTTACTTTTTGGATGGGGACAGACATAGGAGGACATAAAACACACACAGACAGACAGACAGAGGACACACAATACATACAGGGAGGCCCGCACCCACATACACACCCACACCCACACACACACCCTCTTCAGTTTAAGGATGTTATTAAGCTGGGCAACACACACACACCTTCAGTTTAAGGATGTTGTTAAGCTGGGCAATTGTCTTCTGTATTGGGGGAAGGGAACTCAAATGTCAGAGACCTGGAATGGATATCATGGGCCTATCGTTGTTTTAATTTGCCTAAGCTGTGGAAACTACCTGTCTATTTAGCCATAATCCAGTGTGTTCTCTATTTATTTCTGGTACAGCTAACCAGTATTACCAAAGTCTCAAAACCCTTCAGCCTCAACTTCTAGGCACTGCTGCCTAATTCTATAACTAATAGCCATCTATCCCACCTTTTAACTGATTGCCTCATTCTCTTATTTTAGCCTCCAGGTCCCAATCAACTAGACAATAAACAATAACTACGGGCTCCTCATCATGACAGAAGGCAAAGGTTATAAGAGTAAAGGGACCTGATCTGAAAACAGTGATTTGAAAACAGTGAACTCACCTCACTCTTGTTTGTGTTTACTCTTTGCAAAGTTTTAAGTGGATGAACTAGTCAGATAGAGAGTAGAACTTTAGATATCCCTTTTGCTAAGCTATTGCAAGATCAGGGTAAATATTCTGAACAAATATAAGTGATGGAGCAATATGGTTAAAAATAGTATTTTCTCAAACTCCAGGAATGTTTTAACAAAATATATAGTTTCAATTCTTTTTAAATGGGCAGCAGCAAAGAAGTGGCAAATTTCAGATTCTGGAGACTCCTAGAACAGATTTTCTAAAGATTGCATCTTTCAATAAGATTACATCACCGACGAAGAAGCTGAACAGAAAAATCTATTGAAACTTCGTTTACACCCCAATGCAGACAAAGCCCGTCCCTCCTCTGACTGTGGAACTGGCCTGTACCTGTGTGATATAATTTAACACCTAGGGAAGAGAAATCTAAAGAGATATCGTTAATCACAGTCAAACAATTCACAAAAAGAAAAGAAAAAAAACAACTTACTTAACATTACTGTACTTTTACTATGAAACACTTGAATACGTTTCTAAGGATGTATGTCTAAATTAAAAATAAAACTAAGACTTAACAGCTTAATAAATATGAAGTGAAGAATACATTACATAATAATGGAGTCAGAGGAGAAATGAAAGTTCAAATGGCAAACTATTCTCCAGCATGTATGGAACATGCTACAGGGCAGTTGGTGCAACTAAGCTTAATGCAATCATAAAATATTGCCTCAAATAAATATTCTGCAGATGGTGGATGAAGTGAATGACATGGCAATTATTTCAGACAGACCAAAACTTACAGACTGGTTCACAAAGCCTGTCCAAAAGTGATCCACTAACCAAAAACAAGGTGGGGTTATGGGAAGGGGAAAGGGAGAGGAAAAGACTGTATGGGGGCAACAGTTACAATGACCCCAACCCATCCCCAAAACAAAAAACTAAAAACCACGACACAGAAACTGTGTCTCTGTCATCCCAACTCCACTAATCAATTTGAGGTGTGCTTTTGAGCAACTCAAAAAGTTTCTTTTTGCACCAGCCTCATGTTAAAACCATTAGACTAAACAACCCTCCCAAACAGGGGAGAAAAAAAAAGAACATGGAATGAATTTGTTTCCATCTCAAGCAGATAATGTATACCAAGGGGGTTTGGGGGGTAGGGAATGGATAGGTGGGGTGAAGATAGGGAAAGAACCAGGTGACAGCATGAAATCACACTTCCAAGTACGTTCATGTTGACTTCAAACAGGAAAGACAGGTCTTAAGCAGGATCAGTTCACCACAGTTAAAAATATCTACAAATCTTTCTACATACACTTAAAAACAGAAACCATGTTGAAATTCTTGTCAGTTTTTAAAACTTCAATTCAAAAGAACTAGAAAAAAAAAGGAAAAAGAAAAAAAAGAAAAGAAAAAGGAATGCATAATGTCTGACCTTAAAAAGCACAAACACACGTAATGGATTTGTACATGAAAGACCTACATTTTTAATATTTGTCTCAAAATCTTTGAGGCAATGTTTAAAAAAAAATCTAGCTAATTTTTTTCTTTGGATGGTGTGAAATAGTTTGCCATCTGAGCAAAAAGAGAGGATGAAGAAGTTTCAAGGACAAACGAGATCAGCCTTTACCTCGAGGCCTCTGCTTCTCTGCGTCATAGATCATGACAACTTCAGTGACCTGAAAAAGAGAAAGGAAATTCCACTAACCATGCTGTGCAGGGAGGGTGGGCTGGTTACAAGATGGCAGTAGGCCAGGCCAGGACACAGTCACATCAATAGAAGACAAGTACCTGGGGCTGACTTAGAACTTCTCAGCTAAAATACAAATCCAGAGAAAAATGACTACTTAGGGTCACTTGATCAGGAGATAAGAAAGTTCAGCACTGCCCAGAAAGGAGGGCAGTCTAAAACATACACCCATGACCCATCTCATGGGCCAAAACTGGAATGCAAATATTGCCCAGAGATTGTCCCATGTGAAGCATTCTGACACTGTGAGGGGACACCTAGACAGTTGTCTCAGTCAAACTCCACATGAAATCCCTTTAGAGACAAGGGCCCACTAGGCCGGCCAATCTCCAATGACCTCGGAGCAGAGGAGTATGCTGCTTTCTCTGCTTGTTCTTTGGATATTTACACTGCATTTCTCAACTTCTGAGGCTCCCTCATAAAGGCACTAAATCCTGGGCTGCTTTGAGTAATCACAAAATCTGCGAGCTGGAGTGAAATCATTTAGCCTGCCTTTAAAAAAAAAAAAAGATTAACAAAAATTACAGAAGGGAAGCCACAGAGCTTTAGGGTTCTTTGCACTGTGAACCACCATTATAATTGTTTTAATGCAGAAAACCCATTCAAAATAGGGAAAAGATTAAAACAAGTTCTATGCAACTTAGTAGAGTTTGGGGAGATGATCTGAAGAGAGATTATTTATACATGTCATATCTCTCCCTAACAGACTTGAGACTGTCATCGTTCATCTCTATCTCCCAAGTTCATAAAAGAATATTAAATGAATATATAAGTTTATATAATTCACCTTTACAAAGTGCCACCTTAAGGTTTACAAAACACTTTCTCATGACAGTTCTGTGAATGAGGCTAGTACAAGTATTTCCATTTTATAGATAAGAAAGTAAAGGCTTAGGGAATTAAGAAACTTGCCCAGGATCAAATAGTTATGAAGAATGTGAACCAAGGTTTTCTGACTCTGACCCTTAGCAAATACTTGCTGAACTGATGATCTTAATTTAAGACTAGAAATATTAGTTTCCAAGGTTGTGTATCACTTAACTACAATGCAGTGATACACAAATGTAAACCAATCTTCACACCACATAGTCACTATGTTAGAATAGGGTTGGGGAGAGAGGTAGAGGGGGAAGGACGGAAGGGTGTGGGGATTGAAAACTAATACCCTTGTGTGTTTCAACCTTGTATTAGGAAGGCAAATTGGATAATCTGAGTTTCACTCCAAATTACTATGCTCTGCTAAATTTCTAAACAAGCAGCAAGATAGCTAAAAATTTAGGAAGCAAGAAGCAAGGATTTGTTCTCTTGGTTGTTAATAGCTAACTCTTGGACCCAGAAAGTTTGCCAATCAGAGATATTCAGGTTTTAGGATGTTTTGTGCTACAAGAGATCTTATAGAGATATATGTATGTAGCTCTAAATACATTCTGCTGCCTCTGTAAGATTGAAAACAGGTCTACTCAGAAACAAAGAACATGCCAAAAAGGAAAGAAGTGTCCCTAATAGAAATCTAAATGAAATGACATTCATGTCCATTGGCATTAGTTGTTGTCACAATTAAAACTGCATAGAACTCATTCCACATAGTCCACAAAACAACCTCCAAGTTCTCAGAAACGTGCTACGGTTTAGTTTAGACCTGGCCTAAGAGCTCATTATAGAGAGCTGGTTCATACACCAGAGGCCAACTCTTGGAAGCCAAATGAATTTAATTTCTCTGAAAATAGGCATAGCCCTATCTAACGTTGTTAATTAGTTCTGCAAAAACAAAATGTTAGGTGAAATGTTACAGGGTGTAGTTGGTGCTCTAATTAGACCATCTGTTTTGTATGTCAGGCAACCAGCCAAACGATGAGGTTCTGTGACATTACAGTGGCTCAAACAGGGCTATGCCTGTACCATCTACTACAACAAAGCCATTATAATCAAACAAATCCTTAAAGAGTCTGAGACCTGCATTTCCAAAAGCACCTCACCCATTTGCCAACTGCAAGAAGGCAGAGGCTTAGGGTAAACCTGAACCATTAAAGCACTTTCTATTTTCAGATAGGACCAGAAAGTTAGATCACCAAGAATGGTGTAAGGAACACTGATGCCACCGTGGTTTATTCATTTCAAGGTAAACAGGATGGGGAGGATTGAGAGGTGAGCAAAAATAAAATAAAAATAAATTAAATGGAAAATGTTTGAGCAAAGAGCTACTACCAATTAAAGATGCATCTGACTGTCCAAGATTACAAATATAACCATGATTCTGTCTGTGGGCAAAGAGAGATTTAAATACCTTAATTCAATCAAAGCAACTAAAATAAGGGGCAATGTTGTCAATAACAAGCCAATACCTGCTGTCATGATAAATGACTCACCACTCCAAATTTCTTGAAGTATTCCCTGAGCTCCGTCTCGCCGCAATTGTGAGGGATCCCACCAACAAAAATTTTATTTGATTTATTGTTATCACTCCTAGGACCTTTCTGCTGTATCAAGGAAGAGAAATTGGTTAGTTCATACTGGAAATTCTTCACAATTCTCTTACCTCAGCTATATTATTACATAAAATATTCTTCATTCATATATTGGCCCTAAGTAGTTTAGGATTCTAAATTACCAAATTTCCTTCCCTGCTAAATCATTTGGGCAAAGGGGATACATGAATCCTTTTCCACATCTCCAACAGGCTAGCTTCTGGTCTCTACTTGAAGACCCCTAATAACAGAGTAACATGTTTAGCAATGAACTTTCAAACCCCATTTTCTACCAAGTCAGATATTTTGTTAATCTCAAATCCTTTCTTAACTTGGAAAGGAACACAAAAAGTATTCAAATATACCAATTTATAATTATGCAATATGGCACAATATGGTGTGTAATATAGTGTGTAACACTGCCACACTTTAAAGAGAAAGCTAATCTACTGACAGCCCACCTGAGTAAAAGACAAAAGATTTAGCCACTTCAAATAACACAAAATGTCTTTTGTACAATTGTACTCCAAAAAGTACAAAAAGTACTCAAAAAGAAAGTGGGACTATGGATTGGCAAACTAGTCTTTACCTACCTAAACTGTGCAATTATCAAGGCAAATGATCAGGGCTTTAAGCATAATCTCCATCTAATTACTTCAAAAAATACTTTCTAACTCACCCAGACAATCTATGATTTTAACTGTTGATTGTTAATTTAACAAAATCAGTTATTCAAGAAAACCATACTTATTTTTGTTTCCTTTAAATATAAAACTTCTGCCTAGCTCAAGTTAAATGTTAAAGGTACTGTCTCAAAAAAAACAGTTCTGAAATTTAAAATTATTATTACCATCCTTATTTAGTGGCTACCTGTTAAGGAAAATTAAAAATAATTTCTTCAGTCACTTCAAAAAACAATTAAAAGTTTATCTCTGTACTTATTATACAATCTACAGAAGGCCATCATACAAGGTCTCTCTAATTTTCCCTGCTCTACCAAAAGAAGCAACCTAAGCTGCTCAGCTTGTTTTCCATGAATGGTTTTGCTTTCATTCTTCTGTAGCAGAGATCCAGAGAGATAGGTATCTAGTATATATACTGTCTTACATTCCTGCCTTTACAAAAAAGGGACAGTGTTTAAACCAAAACCAGACTTACACCGTTTTCAACAGTGATGGCTTGCAACAAACAAGGCAAGCTAAGAGTTCAACAACCATTGCTTATGAGATATGACAAGTGAATTTATATAAATCAACAGCATAAAAAGAAAGGAAAACCAGAACATTAGATCATTAAAGACTAAACTGGAAGAGAAGAATTTGATATTAATGTTTAATTGGGGTCATAGGATTAAACAGCTGAAAGGGACCTCCTAAAATCACCTAGTCCAACCCTCATTTCACAGATACTGACTCCAAACTAGTTAAGTGATTTGCCCTAGGAAACAGATGGCAGGATAGAGATTTGACCCATGGCTTATTACAGTAAATCCAGTGTTCTTTCCATTATACCACACTGCCTCAGGAATGTTAATATCCAAATTCATGAACCTAACCCCTTGAATGCCCCATTAATGGTCTTTCCTTCTAAATTATGGCAAAAGCCTCATGAACAGACCAAGAAAAAAAATCTCTATCATCCAAGGATCAGTTTGGCTAAGAAGAGAGGCTCACCACCCAAATGGTGGCCACAGTAACTCATTAATATAAGGCATAAAGACCTGTGATTTGCTTTGGTGAAAGGAATGCTCAGATTAGAAAATCACAGTCCTCTGAAGCAGTAAAGCATCCCTTACCAATTATGGTATGCTTTCACATCAATGATCTCATAGCACCATTAAGTGTGAACAAAGTCCAAAGCCCCTTTCCTGCTTTAGCTTTATATATACTTGTCTCCCTCATTAACATGTAAGATCACAAGTAAAGATTGTTTCATTCTTTGTACTTGTATCCCTAGTGCCTAGCACAGAGCTTGGCAAAAAATAGGCATTTAATAACTACCTGGCTGATAGACTGATTGAACATCCTTAACAAGTTCAGTCTTTGTGCTTAAAGAGAGCTAGTAATGGAGAACTCAGTGTCTTTACCTCACCTATGAGATAGCTAATGCAGGCAGGCATCAATATTTTCATCTTATAGATACGAAAAAAGGCATAGAGCAAATGACTTGTCCAATTATTTATGGTGAAACCAAGACTCAATGCTACATCTTCTCATTTCTAGCCCAATTCTCTTTCCCTAAGATCACAAAGTCTGCTACAAATACTCAAATACATTTTTAAAATATCAAGACTACAAATGAAAGGTTCTATAGCAAAGAGTCAACCAATGAGATGAGCTTACTAGACACAGCTGATAGGCCTAAGCCAACTGAATTACACTCAAAAAATGCTCCAAAAAACACTACCATATCAAAGGGCAGCCAGGTGGCACAGTGGATAGTTCTTTGGCCTTAGAGTCAGAAGGCCCTGAGTTCAAATCCAGCCTCAGACACTAAACACTTAACTAGCTGTGTGACCCTTCACTTAACCCCAACTGCCTCACCAAAAAGCAAGAAAACTACCATCTTTAGTTTATAAAGCAGTATTATCCTGAAAAAAAAAAAATCAACACATTAATTCCACCTATTTAAGATAACAGTCTCTTGGCTAATATAACTGAGTCACTGAAAACTTAAAACAACTTTCCAAGAAAATAAATAAAATGGTGGAACAGAAGGCTCAAATACATTTCATATTAAACTTTAATGTCTTCTATCCTAGACTAGAATTAGAAGTTAGCAGAAGTTTCAGGCTAAAATAAAACGTGTGTTGGGGCAGCTAGGTGGTGCAGTGGATAGAGCACCTGACCTGAAATCAGGAGGACCCGAGTTCAAATCCAGCCTCAGACCAAACACTTGACACTTACTAGCTGTGTGACCCTGGGCAAGTCACTTAACCCCAACTGCCTAAAAATTAAATAAATAAATAAATGAATGAATAAAATAAAATGTGTGTCAAACTGGATAGGTGTGTAAAAGCTAAGACTGAGAACAATGCTCAGAATGAAAAAATTGAATGGCTTTGAATAAACTTTGAATTATTCAAACATCAAACTGGAGAGCCTTCCTTTACTCTGCCATTATCATTTATCAGAAACATATTTTTCATGTATAACTTCAGCTGAATTACTTCCTCTAAATTCTTCTTTCTAGGTTTACCAATATACCTCTACTCCCCACTGCCCCACCTTCATTTCCCTTACCCATCCTTCCTTTGGTCGTGTTCTTTCTGGCTGCATTCCCCGAGGTGTGCATGGCTTTGGGTCAATCTGTAGGAAGTTTCAAACCAGCTAGTTGTGAATATGCAGACTACTTTCTCTACAAAACAAGATGTTAGCAACAGCAGCCAGTGGCAAATTACCACAACCTCACTGGGTTAATTTACCATATATTATTATTACAATAACTGATGTGAGAAATAAATCTCATTTTTTTTCTTAATTTAATCCCAATTTTTAAAAGAAAAAAAAAACTAACATAAAAAATACAGTTTCCCCATACAGAATTAACCCTAAGAAATGATTCAAAGCAAACAAAAAAGGAAACTTACATTGCGGCCATCTAATGTATGTGGTCTGCTGGCCAGCACTGTTCCCACACAATTGGGATCTTTAAATTTGACAAACCCAAAGCCTCGAGACTGGTTGGTTGTTTTATCTTTCATGATAACACAGTCTACAACTTCTCCATATTGGGAAAAGTAGCTGCGCAGAGTTTCTAGTCAGAAATTAAAAACAAAAACACATAACTAGTGTTAAGCATTTATTCTCAGCGGTTACCTGAAAGAATAGCGCTTTCTATAACTTAGCAACCTGAACTCTTCCATAACATCTGTAACTGCATAGTAACTTAGAACTCTTTATCTTGGCTACCCTTGCTGTTAAGATTTGGTGATTTTTGTCTTTTGGGGGGAGATAATGAAAGGGGTGCAAGGTAAATACACATTTTAGTGATCTTCTGTGCTATGGAAAAACAGTAAGCATCTTATCAATCACAACGATTGAGAGAGAGAGAGAACATTGATTTGGGACATCAGGAAATCAACATGAAGGGAAATATTTAACAATACAACTGGTCCAAATATTGTACTTGCTTTGTGTATCTCATATAGCCAAGAATTGTCCTGCCTTTAAAAACCTACCATGGCCTTTTACAATACCATCTAGGAACATGAAGCCTATGTAACTCCACTTTATCTTTTGATATGAAAATGAAATATGACAGTGTCAGCATAGTATTCTTACCACTCCTCTATCCCTCAATCATAAGCGCACTTTCAAGGAACCTAGTTTTTTAAATCACTAAAGACATGTTTGTTTGTTTTTTTAATGGAATCTGAGAAACAAAAAACAGATTCTGAGAAACAGAAAACATACTTAGAGTCAAAGCTTTAAAATTTGTGACCTACCTTGTGTTGTGCTCCAGTCAAGGCCACCCACGAAGAGCTTTCTGTAATTCACAGAATAGAGCATTATGGTTAAAAACATTTGCGGCCAAACTTAATTAAAAACAATCAAGTTGACAATGCTCCAACAAGATAGCTCATGGTAGTCGGGGTGTAAATTAGCAGGGCAGTAGAGAAGCTTCTAATGCATAGCTATTATAACCCATTACAAAAACCTTTGTTTGGGCTTATTCCTGTTTTACCTAAGAAACACCTTTAAGAAATTAATATATTCAAAGTTTTTAAAATTTGAAACTTTATATTACATTTCTACTACTACTACAGCATATACATAAACAACTTGTTTAATGTGCTATGACTGTGCAAAGAAACTACAATGAACATTTATTAATAAGCATCTACTATGGCCAGAGCACTGGGCTGGGCATTAAAGAAGATAAAAGGTTTAGAAAACATGGTCATTACTTCTTTCTCAAAACCAAGTTGTATAAGGCAATCATGGCACAAGTTCTAGATGGAGGTAAAGTGTGAAAATCAGTGAAAAGAATGCTGTATTTGGAAATCAGGGAACTTGGATTAAAATATTAGCTATGCCATCAATGTGACCCCTAGGGAAGTCACTTTACTTGTGTAGGCCTGGTTTCTACATCTGTAGAATAAAGGGGGTTAGGACTGATTAAGTCTCTTAAGGGTCCTTTCCTCTTCAGATCTAAGATCTTTTCCCAAAAGGCTTCAAAACGGCTATTCAAGTCAAAGTAAATCTCTCCCTGTGCTAATAATTGTTATAGCTCATATTTGCATGACAATGTTTACTAAGAGCTTTCCTCAGAACTGTGTGGAGTTTAAAAGTATAAAGATTATTATATTCTTTTTACAGATAAGCAAACAGGTTAAGAGGTTAAATGACTTGCTCTGGATCATCTGAGTTCAAATCCTGTCTCTGATGCTTATCACAAAAATGATTCAGGTAAGTGGCATTTTTTCTTGCCCTAAGTTTCCTCATTTGTAAGATGAGATTGGGTTAGTTTGTCCCTGAGGTCCTTTCCAAAACTAAATCTAGGATCCTATGATCCAGTTAGTCCTTGAATCCACAAGGTTTTCTTGACTACAAGTTCTGTACTCTTGCCATCAAACTAGTATTACACTATAGCAGCGACTCAGTATAATTGTTCCAGAGGTAGAAAACCTGGTTCTTTCACTCAATGTATTGGTTTGAATAATAATGCACCCCCAAGTAGAGGCCAGACCACGAAAAAAGTATATAATAAAAAAAACACCAATTATACATCACAGTCAGATTCTACATACAGCAGATTAGATAAAGTACTACCTACCTACATTTGTACGAACAATACCTTTATGACCTTGAATAAATGACTTAACTCTTCTAGACGGCAGTTCCTAATCTGTAAAAGGAGGGTCACCAGCCCTGCTGACTTCCCTAAATCTACTGTTAGGATTAAAGGGTTTTTTTTAAGTGCTTTGAAAAACTATTAGCGTATTAAATATTAATGTCTGCACCTTAATTAGGGCTCCCTAAAGAAACTATCTTTCACAACACCTAAGGCATCAAGGTGCTTATTAAATATCTGAACTTTAAGTCCCATATGATCTTTTCCTTAGAAATAAGGACAATCCAATAGTTAATATGAGACCAGAATACTGGGAGGTAGCATGTGAGAATTATATGATGATAATAACCTACTTCTAGATGGGTAGATGAAAGATACTTGGAAAGTTTTAAGCATCAGTGTTCCATCAGCAATGATGGAGAATATTTTAAAAAAAAACTTTAATAAACAGGTATTTACCTAATGTGGAAGTTCACTAACATCTTGCCTGATTAAAGATCTTGCAAGATAACTGTTGATCCCATTAACTCTACTCAATCTTATTACTGTACTGGGCCTAATAAACTGGCAGACTGCAATTAAGAGAAATCCCTTTGCAAAAATGAGTGGAATAGCACAATTTTCAGGTGCTCTTTTCTACTGCAGTTTACATTTTCTCACTCTCTAAGGAGAAGTATTTAAAGCTGGCATGTGAGAGAGACAATTCTACCGCTGTTAATACTGATGCTTAGTATTGTTTAATAATACACTCAATGCGGGAAGAAAGTAACAAGGATGTCTGGGCATTTCACATGATAAGGCCCCCTTCCACGTTCCAATTGTGAAGCCAAAGGTTTTTCAGGAAAACATATGGGACAAAAAGTCATAATGGTGATCCAATTCTGGCCTCATTAACTTAAAAACCACCAAACTCCCGTCCATACCATTTCTAAATTAGGCCAAAGAGAATGCTGAGCTAACATTTATTTTCTCCCTATTTACCAATTACCCAAAAGATGGCCACCTATTTGTCTTCCAGGACCTACAGTAGACTGCTGCGACACCATTTAAGCAATAGCCATTTATACTATAATCATGAGATCCTCTATGTGGAGCTTTAAAATCTAGTCTACTATATTCAGAAATCACAGGTGGGGGAGAAACTTTGCATGGTTTCAAAAAAAAGGACTAGTAGTTATACTTGATGTTTCCCAGGAACAAAATCTTTAAAGCATATTCAAAACACTTCGATTAACTTTGAAAAAATACCAACTTCCTACTAAGTATTACATCCAACAAAAACAGTAACTTAACAAGCAGGTGCTCCCCACAAGTAATATAATACTTTACATACCAGAAGAACAAGTTTGGCCAGTTAATGTTCCAACCATCATTATTTAAATTTTAAAACTTAGGTGCCAATGCAATGTCAGAATTTAATTTTTGTTTTGGTTCTTCAGACAGTAGGTCTTATCATGTCCTGTGTTCAAAGTCTCAACAGCTATTGTTTATACAAAGAAATACGATTATTCTAAAGTCATCAAAATTTATATTGTGAACTCATTTTAAAACTTTCAGTTCTTGTGGATAAAGAAAACCTTCCTAAATGGCACCTGACCTACTAAAAACAATAACTTACATATAAAGTAGTATTTTATAGTTTACAAAGCACTTTTCTCACTACTGTTCCCATAAGGACAAGTATTATTACCCCCCACTTTATTATCTCAATCTGCTCAGAAAGAGATGAAATGAAGCCTCAATAAGAAAGTCTTCGTATGTTCAGCATTTCTCCATCCCGTTTACCCTTGTCTTTGCTGCACTAGAAAAGAGTATACGGGGAAATATTTCTAACCTTACTGAGATCCTCCCAGTATAAAACAGGGGAACTAGAATGGCCCTTAAAGATTCAGTTAACCCTCTCATTTTACAGATGATAAGACCAAGGCAAAGAAAACTCAAGAAGTGACTTACCCAAGATCACACAGGTAATAAATGTCAAGGCTGGGACTCAAACCCAGGTCTCTGACTCCAAACTCACTGTTTTCTGTTACTCCAGGCTACTGCCCCACTTTTTATAAGATGTGTCTGCCAGAGTAACAAAATCACCTCTAGAACTGAGAGGCAGAAATTGGATTGCATGCCAAAAATCAAAATATTCAGTATTAAAAGATTCTACTAAATTTTTATCAATTCACTATGTAAGCAGTAGTTGCCCTTACATTAATAAAAGACTGTCACTGTACTAACAGGTTTAGTCCAAAAACAATGGCTTCACATGATACTGGTACAAAGCTTTCATGTGGTATCTAAAAATTGGACTATACAGATTAGGGCATTACCAAAGGGTACAATCCTTAAATCTAAGGATGAGCCTAAAATTTGGCCTAGATCGGGTAAAAGTCATTCATTATGACCTGAGGAGGGCTCCTTTGAAGCCTAAAGCTAAGTCAGTGATCTCAACACAAAAGAAGCACAAAAACCACCAAGAAAATTTGCCCTCCAAAGCTCCCTTCAACTTTCTGTTCACTCAGAGGTCAAATCTGGGGTTGGAATTCCTCACCCCGTGGGACTAGACAGTGCCAGCTTACTGGTATTCAATCTGATATTTCACACAACCCAACCAATACGGTATTCTACCACCTAAGTACTTTCACATCCATTATCCACTTGATCCTCCAAATCACCTTGTAAAGTAGTATAAGAATTACACCCATTTTACAGATGGGGAGACTAAGGTTGTGACTTGCCCAAAGTAACATGAGGTCACTGGCAAAGTTAGTAATCAAAGTCAGGTTTTCTGAGTTCAAAGACTTTCTATTACATCAATGCATAGACCCATTAGTTGAAATTCATACTTTCCCTGATAAGTGAAATTGGAATAAGATTATCAGAGATTTGCACGGGCAGGGTTTATTTTCAGGGATCCATGGGATAAGGAGCACCAAACACTGTACTTCTCATTAAGGCACATCCTCAGCTATTTTATTTTCTAGGAATGACAGAACAACTGAACTGGTGATGGGCTAGCTATCAACGTTTCTGATCTGACATAACCATTGCAATTCTGTAGTAATGAGTGATTATCTTCCTATCTCCCTACAGCTCAGCACAGTGTTCCATACATATTAAGCATTTTTCAAATGCTGAATTGAGTTGAATATTCAAACTACTAAGAGACTAAGTAAGAGTAGGTAGAAGGGCCTTATTTGGACCTAAGCCAGTCAGAAAGGTCTGGGTTCAAATCCTGACTTCACTACCCATGAGGGAGCTCCCATACACACAGCAAGTCACTTAGTTCTGGGCCAGGCTCCTCTTCTGGAAAATGGGGATAATTCCTGCTCAGCCACATGGGGATTTGAGGTACAAATGAAAGAATGTATAAGAAAAGCCCTTTCAAAAAATGTTAAGTCCAAGAGAGATCACTGAAAAAGGTGAGTCCTTTGCCAGTTATCAGTTATGTAAGTCACAACTATACCAAGTTCAGAGGACTAAAATTTTTGCCTGGCAGCAGGATGATGCAGAGGATAGAGTACTGGGTCTGGAGTCAGGAAGATATGAGTTCAAATCCAGCCTCAGACACTTACTTAGCTATGGGACCCTTAAATTTGTCACTTAACATCTGTTTGACCCCATTTCCTCAACTGTAAAATAGGGATAATAACAGCATCTTCCTTTCAGGATCAAATGAAATAATATTTGTAAAATGCTTAATACAGTGCCTGACTCACAGATAAGAGCTATATAAATATTATTCCCTTCCCCTAAGATTTTTGCCAGATTCTAATTCAGTAAGTAAATGTATTGAGCTAATTAACCAGCTATTGCTTAACACTAAGACATCTGACTAGGATACCATAAAGATTACAGGATTAAAATAGCTAAAAAGGAAATACTGTGAAATTGTAAATATTGGAAGGGCTCTAGAAAGATAGATACACTAATGTACTGTCAGCAGAAGTGTCAACTGGTCCAACCATCCTGAGAAAGAATAAATGAAAAACCACTAAAGTATGCATACTCTCTGACCCAGCAATACCACACTGGGCATATACAGCCTCCAAGGAGGCAAATGACAAAAGGAAAAGATACCCTGCAGGCAGCTGGTGGTACACTAAGCCTGGAGTCAGAAAGACCTGAATTCAAAATTGGTCTCAGACACTTATTTTTTGTGTGATTCTGGGTAAGTCACTTACCTGTATTCTCAACTGCAAAATGGGGATGATAATAATAGCACCTACCTTGAAAAGTTATTGTGAGGGTTAAATGAGGGTTATTTTATGAAATAAAAGTATTTAGCACAGTATATAAAAGTATATAGCACAGAAGGTACTATACAAATGCTTATTCCTTCTTTAAGGAGAGAGAAAGAAAGATAGATCACAGGTGCCTATAAACTGGGAATGGCTGAATGAATTCATGACATGAACACAATGGAGTATTATTGTGCTTCAAGAAACTACAAACATGAAGAATTCAGAGAAACAGAAAGATTAAGTTTCTATCCAACAAAAAAGAAAGCAGAAACATTTGAACAATGTACACAAATGAACATAACAATGTAAAGGAAAACACTAACTTCTGTTTTCACACAAGTGAATTGTGGGCAACTGAATAATCTTGACTTTGGAGGATAGATAAATAAGCATATTTGCCTCACTTCGACAGAGGTAGCAGATTACAAATATGCAAGGAGACATATTTTGTCAAACATGGCCATCACTGAAAAAAGAGAGAAATCTGACCACCAGAAGTTTATTCTCCGATTCGGATGATCAAAATACATGACGTTCCCAATTTACAGTAGCCCAGTGTTGGAGGGATCCAATTTCATAAAATGTCAGAGCTGTAAGCCATTTTACAATGAGGACAACAGATACCTATAAGGGAAAGTAGCTTCCCTAAAGTCATAGTGATATAGCAGGATTAGAATATCCAAGTACAAACTGCTTTTGCACAAAACCATTAGAGATAATCTAGTCTAACTAACAAGCAGTCAACTACTTTCTGCCTGAACCCCAATGATTAAACCCCCAAATCCCTTACGCTTTTTTAGACCTACCTTGTCAAGCTATCAAAATCAGAGTATTCCACTTCAAAACCACATCCTTTTTTTTTTTAAACAAACATCACATTTATCAGCGACAAAGAACAAGTCCTAAAAGCCAGGAGGAACAAAAGAGTACCAAAGAATTTGGAAATGGACCAGGACCACAGCAAGGTATTCTACTTTTATCCCCAGGGTCTAGTACAATGCCTGGCACACAGTAAGTGCTTAATAAATGTTTGTTGATTGATTGGAGGGAAGTTTCCCCCACAAAAAATATCAAAGAGATCAGACCAGAAACCATGAGACCAGACCTTGAACAGGATCATTTTCTAGTTAAGAAAACCTTTTTAGAACTAACTTTAGGTCTTCTGTTTTCATTTTGTCTTTGTCCTTTAAGGTTTATAAGTGCCTACGAGATGGTTACTGTTTTGTTTCTAACATTTCAAGAAATGGACTTTTGCTACTAATCTTGAGAAACCATGCTGTAATCTAATTTTTGCACTTGTTATTTTTCTAACATTCAGCCTAACAGAATCGTAGACTTTTAAGAGCTAGAAAGCCTGTAAAAGAGACAGGTGAAAGGGACACTACAAAAAGAATTTCAAAGTCTAAAGGCAACTAAAAGATCATGCAATCCTTTCTGATTTTAAATATGGGGAAATTGAGACCCCAAAAGGAAAAGTGACAAGATTTTGGTCACCAACAGAAAATCTCAGCCTTCTATGTCCTAGTTCAGTATTCTTTCCATTCCAATTTCTAGACTTTCAAGTTAACTTCATTATTCAATTATGTCTCTTCTGCTTTGTTCCCCTTTTAATGTTTAGATCTTTCTATGATCTATAGACTGATACAGCCTTCTTGACTATTTTTTAGTGAAGCTAACACAAATGCTGCTCTTATCTTCCCTCCAATTAATCTTCCCACTTCCTTATTTCTTCAGATTGTTTGGAGTTCCCTCCAAATTCCCTAAGACTTATTGATCCAAGGTGACCCAATGGAACTCAGTTTGCTTGATAAAATCTCAACAGCTGCTTCTCTCTCTAGTCCCACCTCAGTAAGGCACAGCATGAATGGTCTCCAAAACACGGTCCACCAACCACCATGCCAAAGAGAGTTATCTGTAAACACCCTTAGGCCTAGAGTCAGAAGATCAGATCTTTGCCATTTGCTAAGCCATGTGACCTGAGCAAGTTATATAACCTCAAGGAGCCTCGATTTCCTCATCTGTAAAATGGGGGGGAGGTGATATTCACACTATCTTTGAACTCTTAGGACTTAAAACTGAGCAGGCCCTTTGAGCACATCTAATCTAACTCTCTATTTTGTAAAAAGAAAAAAAGAAAAGAAAAGAAAAGAAACTGAGGCCCTGAAACCAAAGTGACTTGTTTAAGATGACATAATTATACTTAATGGCAGAGCCAAGACCAGGACGCAGATGTTCTGCTTCCTGATCCCACACACAAGGCTGCCATAACTGCATTTCTCTGCACTTATCAAGCTCCTAGCCAGCCCTCCTTTCTCAGTTTGCTCCAAATGAAGGATGTAGCTACAAAAAGGTAATTCCATCTGTGTACCTATGCCTCAAACACACGCCTCTAATTAACACATTTAGACAACATGTTGTCTTCTCCAAAAAATAAAGATACTATAAGCAGGTTTAATACCAATCCTTGGAACATCTTCCACAAAAAAGGAATCCAACCATTTACAGCTACTTTAATCACCCCAAATAGGCAGGGAGCACAACCTTTCAGATCCATCTGAAATGTCACTTAAAAGATGCAAACTCAGTAAAATGCATGAAATTCTGGAATGAAATAAGTTAACCTATTCAAAATTTAAAACTGTAGCAATCCAAGATTCCTTATACTTTCCTTCCAAACAAGCCCAATATTTAGCCTTTGAACAATACACTCCATGAAGCAGAATTTGATTAATGATTGTAATCAGTTTCAATTCTCTAACTACTCTAAAATTAGTAAAGGCAGCTCATATTTCTATAGCACTTTTAGATCTGAAAGACACTTTCCTCACAACAAACCTGTGGTTTCATCTCCATTTTGGAAGAAATTGAAGCTCATAAGCAACTGGTTCAGCATCACGCAGCCAGCCAATTGCCAGAGGGGGGCTGGCACCCAGGTCTCTTGATTCCCAAGTCAAGTGTTCTTTCCATTAAACCAACAAACAGTATTCAGAATATTTACCTCACAGAGCTGTTATAAGGAAAAAACTTTGTAATCCTCAAAGCACTATGAAAATAAATTATCAAAAAGAACACGAACCATATTTTCAAACAAATTCAGATGATCGAAAGCTGTCCAATTCCATTTGAAGAACACCAGTGTAGTGGTTTTTAAACTAGGCCTATTAATTCTCACAGGCCTCCAAAGTCAGGACTTAGTAACTTCGAGCACCACTAATCTGGTTAGTAGCACTAACATGCCAATACACACAATGGAGTTATTTTTTAAAGAGGAGAAGTTGATGGATCTTCTCATTCACTAAAAGGAGAGAATGGAAAAATATGGCAGAGAAAATGGAAGGTCCATTTCAATTTTCTCTACTTTCAAATACTACAAAGTAGACTTCATGAGAAGGTGAAGAAGAGAATCAGATTTATTAAAGAGGAAAGTTATCAAGAACAATTAAAACCAATTAAGTTCTGAAACTTGGTTATCTGTTTAAACATGAAAAAGTTAAATATATGACTTTGATCCCAACATTAAACAAACTCCCACACTCAGAATTCACCAAGCTAACTTCACAGAAATTTAAAGAGCCCAGTCATTAGCATATTTTAAAAGGGGCACAAAGGTTTTTGAGAGGTAATATAGTGCAAAGACTCAGGACTTAAAATCAAAAGACCTGAGTTTTTCTCATCCCAATTCTGTTTTAACTACTCTAAGGCTTTGGGCAAGTTATTTAACACTGCTAAGCTCCAGTTTCTACCTCCATAAGTGAAAGTTAATAAATGCACAACTTTAGAGAGTTGTTTTGAGGAGAAAAAAAAACCAAAACATTACATCAAAACTTTACCTGTTTTAAAAATCACCTAATTCATGTTGACTCAAGATATCTAGAAGAAATATGCTATGTGATCACAAACAAATCACTTACAACCTCTTAGTTTCTTCATCTATAATATGAGATGAGAGGCATTATGCTGTAGTGGTGAGCACCAGCCTAGAAGACTAAAATACCTAGGTTCAAGTCCTACCTCTGATCCATATTAGCTGTGTGAAACTGGGAAGGTCTCCTCCCAATACTCTAGGCAACTCACCTAAGGATCTAAGTTGCAGACAAGGTGCTGACCAGCTTTCATAGAGAGTATTTCCTCACCCAGGAGTTCCTTATACCAATGAAACCATAGGTCCAATCCCTCACCCATTCCTAAAATGGGATAATACTTGTACTATCTACTTTAAGGGCCAGTGAAGAAAGTAATTTGTAAACCTTCAAGTACTCTAGAAACATGACTCACTATTGAAAAGTTCAATGACTGTGTGAAAATTGCACCGGAATAAGAGAAGCAAGACCTCTGGCCTGTTTTATCATCTACAGAATGAGACTGGATTAAATGATCCCAAATAATCACAGGCGTAGCCATCAACATTAATCTGTGTTGGCCTTTAAGGTTTACAAATGCTTACATAGCATCATCTCATTTGATCTTCACCAAAATCTGTGATCCCAAACCTAGCTATCTCCATTTAACAACAAAGAAACTAAGGTTTAGGAAAGTGAAGGGAATTATTGTTATTGCAAGTAATAAAACATTTCCATTGTAGCACTTTCAAGTCTGTTCAGCATTTTTGCCTTGATTCTCTCATCTGAATCTCACAACAATCCCATCAAGCATGTTCAAGACAGAAATATTACGCTTTCCATTTTGGAAATGGGGAAACTTAGCTTCAAGGAGGTTAAATGACTTGGCCATGTTCACCCAGCTAATCTCAACTCTCTCCATATTCCAAGTCCAGAGATTTTTTTCCCTACCCAACTACATGTTGCTCCTCTAATACAGCTAAGTTCTCATCTAGTTCAAAAATTCTACTATTCAGATAAGTACTACAGATGGTTTTAGACTCAAAGGTCAGTAAGCTCCCACCTGCTACTTCATAGCTGGATAACCATGGGCAAGTCTAACCTTGCTAACTCTGTTTCTTCAATTAGTATGTATGGCTCCTACTTCAGGTAGGAATTTACATACTTCAGGTAGTGTTTTGAGGATGAAATGAACTAATATATGTAAATTGATCTCAAAACTTTAAATCACTGTCAGTTATGAGAAAGAAACACAAAGGCCTTAACTTAATCTTGTAAAAATTAGGCTAAGATATGGACAAATTTCTAAAAACTTTAGGCAGATTAAGAAAATCCTACACTTACTAGCTGTGTGACCCTGGGCAAGTCACTTAATCCCAACTGCCTTAAAAAAAAAATCCTTGCTGGAAAATGTAAGAAAAAGACAATCATTCAACAGAATGAGGCATAGAGGAAGACTGCCTTAGTTCATGTAATCTGTCCAGTGGTGCTGAGTGCCACTGCACGGAGATCAAAGATCCACTGGAGAAGTTTCTAAAGTTCACTTCTGGGTTACTCTTTTACCTATCAGAAGAGCTTTAAAGGTTTCAAGTGGTCATGAATTTCTTTTTAAACAAACACTTTTTTATACTATGCAGGTGGCCCTGTCAAGAATCTTCTCTCATTTACCCCACAGGAAGGTGCATTTCTATATTGTACTTACCACACAGGGGTACTGAGAGACTTAACCAATGTCTGTAAATTGCTTTAACAATATTTTATAATGCCAAGACTTTGCCCAATTCTCTAGAGATTTTCTGTCAAATATTTTTTCACTATACAGTAAGGGGAGGGGACAATGTATCTGTCAGAATGCACCATGTGACAACATACCTCTTTTATTTACTGTATTAAGCAAACAAAACTAATGTTCAAAACTCTTTGGCCTTAAAGAATTCAAAAGACCTCTTCTGAAATGAAAACAAGAAAACCTGGCCACTTCACTATGCCAAATACAAATTCTTTTAAAGCTCTTTATGAAGCAAGAGTCAACTCATTTTGAAGACTGGAAACCCTGAAAGCTTTTTCTCTGCAAACTAAATCTACCTTTACTTATTTAGAATTAAATTTTCTGGATCTATTGAGACAACTTATTTTCAATTCATTTAATATTAGTGAGAGATGGAATTAAGGTAGGACAAATACTTTCTCCTACTACCAAATTTGTGCAGAGATTCTTGAATTAAAAACTTTCTGAACTTGATCTCAGCCCAAAGACGTGCTTCTTTTTTTTCTTGGGCGGGGACCCCCACTATAGATAAAGATGTTTGGCGTTTCTCCCACTGTCTCCCCAATCCTAACTCAAACAAGTGAAGTTACTTTCAAACATCATGCAAAATAACAGAAATCAAAGAGCTCTGAAAAGCTAAAGGCACAATGGAAGAAATGAAAGGTGAGTGGCACAAAATATTTCAAAGTTCCAAAGGACTCTTCGGTAGAGCCACGGAGTCAGAGAAACCTCTCAAGTCTTCCCCATGGTAAGGGTTAGTTCCTTCAGCCTTACCACGTGGGTTGCCTGGCATCACATCTTCCACTTCCTCCTAGCCTAAACCAATGGGATCTTAGGGGCTCTCAAGTAAGTGGCAAGCCCTATTTCCTCTGGGATCTAAATTTGCTTAACACTTTTACCTAACCTGGGAATAAAAGCAGGAGCCTAACTCCAATTCAATGGGAACAGCCCTAGAGAGGGCGGCAAATAGTAATGAAAACATCGGTAGAAGAAAGAGAGAATTCAGCTTCCTAATCCTCAGCCATCCAGGTCCCCATTCCGGACAAATCAAAGGTGGCACTCCAAACTAGACGGGAGAGCGGCAGCCCCAGGGAAGCTGGGAAATGGTGGCCAAAGGTACCCCAAGAGATCGTCAGATTAATAAACCAGTGCTCACCCCCCCATTCCCCAGCTTGCCTTCCTCTCAAAGTTGGGGAAAACAACCTCTACTGCCAGGGATCAACTTCACAAACACGCTTTAACTTCCTCTTCCTCCCCATCTCCAGATACAACAAAAGGCATGCCCCCATCTCCAAACTATGTCGGGGGTTGGAGGATACCTCTTGAACCTCCAAGCCGTGAGGTTAAAGAACCAGCTTCATAACTCACTCCACTCGGCATAAATCGCCCCTCACCCCAAAATTAATGGGGCCGACCCAGCATCCAGAGCGACTGGCAATCGGTGCCCTAAAGCAGGCTGGGGACAGGTGCGAGAAAAGCAGCTTCATAAGCCACTTTACCTCCCGCGGCCCCGATAGACCAATGGCCTCCCCCACACCCCAAATTAAGAGGCGGCCCCGGGGCGGCTGGCAAATGGTGGCCCAGCCCAAGGTGCAGGCGTGCTCCCCCCCCCCCCCCCCCCCCCCGGAAAAACCAAGGGGCCCCCCCCCCCCCCCCAATGGGGGGGGCGCCCCCGGGGCGGCCGCCAAGGGGGGCCCCGCCCCAAGGGGCGGGGGGCCCCCCCCCCCCCCGCCCGCCCTGGAAAAACCAATGGGCTCGTCTCCTCCAAGTTAATGGAGGCAGCCGCACGGGAGGTGGCAAATGGTGGCCAAGCCCGGGCCGGGTCAGGGAAGGTGGGCGGGGAGAATGGCTGGAGCTCCCGCCGGGAGGAACCAAGGCGGCTCGCCCCCCCACTCTGCCCCACCAAGGTGCCGGGGCCTCCCCAGGCTGGAGAGGGGGCCCCCCGGTAAATCCGCTCCCAGGAAGAGCCCGACCTCGGGCTCTTAAGCCTCCAGTCCTCGAAGCTCAGGGAACCAAGAAGAGGCCCAAGCCAGCTTCCGCCGGGCTGCCTCGGCCTCCCGGGACGGAGGGGGGGGGGCCTGCCCCGGCCCTCGCCGTGACCTTGAGGCGGGTTGTGGCAGCAGGCCCGCGCTGGGGGCCCGGGGCGAGGGGGGGACCCTTGGCCGCCGGGGTTTCCGGGCTTCCCTCAGGGCCGGGCTCGGCCGAGCCGGAGCGGGAGAGAAAGAGGGAGCGAGGGTGGGAGGCCTGCGCCGGGCCTCTTACCCGATCTCATCGGCCCCCGAGTTGTTCATGGTGGCGGCGCTGCTCCGTGCCCCCCCCCCCCGGGCCTGGGCCTCGCTCCCTCCTCCGGAAGGTCACAAGCTCCCGTCGCCCTCTCCACAGCCCCAGCCCGGATCTGCGCAACGGCGGCAGCAGCGGCGGCGGCGACGGCGGCGACGACGGCGGCGGCGGCGGCGGCAGCTCCTCCTGCCTCCTCCCCTCAGCGCCAACGGTCACCGCGCGCCCCCGCGCCGTGCCGCCCCCTTCGCCGGCGCTGCGCCCGTGCGCGCTCCCGCGCGGGACGCCGGGGGCGGGGCCAGGGGCACGTCGTGCGTCCTCGGCGCGCTCCCCCGCCCTCCTTTTTTCTTCCTCCTCTTCGCGTCGGCTTCACTTTCTTCTGACTCCCTCTTTTTCTACCATGTGCTCTCTCTTTCTTTTCTCCCTTTCTCCTCCCTCATTACTCCTTTTCTCTTCTCTCTCTTTGCCTCCTCTCTCCTTCCTTTTTCTTTCCTCTTCCTCTATTTACCTTCCTTTTTTCTCACTTAGGGTAGTCAATATGGTGCAGTGGAAAGAGTATGGATGAACTCTAAAAGTCGGAGGACCCCGGTCCAGATCCCATGTCTGATCACTTTTGACAATTCATTTAACCTTGGGCCTCAGTTTCTTCATCTGTAAAATGAGGGAGATGGACTAGATGGCCTTCCCCTCTATCTCACTTTCCTTACATTCACCTCTCCTCCACTTTTTCCTTCCTCTTTTTCTCTGTCACCTCCCCCTCTTCTTTTCCTCTCTTCACCACCTCTATGCACCCTCTCTCTTCTCCCCTCTCCTCTCTCTTTTTCACTGCTCTTCCTTTTTTTCTTCAGTGTGACCAGTGATGAATAATCTCTGATCTCCTGGAGCAGATCTGTTCATGATCAAGGACGGAAAACAACTAAGCCCCATTCATTTTTCCAGGCTAACCCTCGCAAGTTTCTTCTACTGGCCCCGTTATGACCTGGTCCCAAGTACCTACCCCTTGCCCTCATGTCTGAATTTGTTACTATCCTTTCTTACTAGAAGGTGCTATTCAGAATGGGACCCAGTACTCCATGTTTGACCCAATCAAGGCCAGAGAGATTATCACTACCCTCATTTTGGACACTAACCTACGAATGGGGCATAAAGTTGAATTAAGCTTCTTGGGCTCATAGTGAGTGTGCTGCAGTACACTAATACCCCCAAGGCATTTTTCTCTCCTGTATATGGTGATCATACATTTAGAGCAAGAAGGAATCTAGGAGGTCATATAGTTTAACCCCTCATTTTATGGATGAGAAAAGAAGAGAGTTCAAACCGGTCTGAGTAAGACTTGAGCCTAGGTCTTTTATTCCCCTGTACCCTTTTTTCTCTATTCTTTCCTTCTTCTCTTCTCTGACCAGCTCTCCCTCCCTTTCTCATCCTCTCCCCATCTGTTTTCCCTTCCTCTTCTGCTCCCGCTTTCCCTAGGTTTCTACTTTTTCCTTCCCCTCGTCACTCCCTCGGTTCTTCCCTTCCTCTCTCTTCCCCTCCCCCCGCCCTCGCTAGCTCTGCGCGCGCCCGGCGCTAGGCCAGTCGCGGGGCAGCCTGGGAAATGGAGTCCGCCGCTTCTCGGCGCGGGCCTCCTCCTCGCCCTGGCCCGAGCTGAACCCGGCCACGTGCTTGCAGACAGGCTTGGCAGGGCGCGCGAGCTGCAGCACAGGCTGGGGAGGAGGGAAGGGAAGGGAAGCGGGGCCGGGTCTGTGCTCGGAGCTGGGGGTTTCGCCAGAAGAAGAAGGCACCCGAGACCGAAACTCCAGAGAGGGGGGAGAAGAGAAGCCAACCAGCACTGTCCTAGACACGGGGGGTAGCAGACAAAGAGGCCGCGGAAGAGCGCCGGATCGTGCAAAGAGCCAGCTTTAGAGTCTGGAGGACCGACCGGCGGGCCATCACTCTGTCACCTTGGCAGCTCCCTTAAAGTCGCTGAGCCTCAGTTTCCCCATTTGGAAGGAGAAAGGGATGGAGATAGAGCAGGGGTTCTTAACCTGGGGTCCAAGCGTCAGGGAATAGGTTTCAGGGAGACCTTGAACTTAGTTTAAAAAAAAACCACCTTTATTTTTGCTAACCTCCAAATGAAATTTAGCGTTTCCTTCAATTATTGAAACCCTTATAACAAGAAGAGGTCCATAAGCATCACCACATAGCCAAAGGGGTCCCTGACACTAAAAAGGTTAAGATTCCCTGGGGCTAGAAACTGGAAAGGACTTTAGGGGTCCTCCGGTCCAATCCCCCCACCTTAAAGCCGGACGGGAAAAGCAAGTGAAGCACTTTAAGGTACCTTCCCGCTCCCAGATTAAAGGTCCTGAGACCCTTCCAGTTCTTACATTCTCTAGGGAAGTGGTTTTCCTTTGGACCTGTGTCCTCTTCTGTGAAATGGGGACAATGGAACTCACCCTGACTCCCTCGCCTGGCAGTTAGGGGAATCGAAGGAGAGTGTATTGAAAAAGACAGTGACTGGATGTAAAATACTTATTAACCTTCGAAGGATATTCAAATGTTAATTATGTGATCAATCAATCAATCAATCAACATTTCTTAAGCTCTGTTATGTGCTAGGCACTATGCTAACCTTGGGGTGGTAGTGAGATGGAAAAGACTTCTTTAAAGGGCTGCAGAATTCCAGTGTGGGTATACAAGAACATATGTGTGTACATACACACAAGGTACACAAGTGCATGTGTGTATACATATATGTATGTGCACAGGTGTATATAGAATGGTAAACAAGGGAGGGGCACACACATATACACCCCTCACTATGGATTGGTATATTTGTGTGTTACTCTCTTATTGGCCATTTTCAAACTGGATCCCCGGGGAAACATCTCAAACTCAATTTGTCTAAAACTCCAGATAGGTAAATAGATGTAGATGTGCACTTGTATACCCCTTTTGCTCTATGTGTGTGTGTGTGTGTGTGTGTGTGTGTGTGTGGTCATTTTGTCATGCATTTTTCTCAGTCATTAGGCATTAGTACTACAAATACTACTGTGTGCAGAGTCCACAGAATGTTTGGTCATTAAAAAGAGGTCCTCACCCCGGAAAAGTCTGTCCTAGATCTTAGGCTAGAGATGGGGAACCTGCAGCCTGGAGGCTACATGTAGCCCTCTAGGTCCTCAAGTGCTGCCCTTTGACTGAATCCAAGCTTCACAGCACAAATCCCCTTAATACAAGGATTTGTTCTGTAAAACTTGGACTCAGTCAAAAGGCTGAAATCAAGGACCTAGAAGGCCACTGTGGCCTTGAGGTCACAGGTTTCCACCACACACACATGTAGGCTCTGCCCCTTACAAAGTATGTGACCTTGGATAAGTCAATAAATCCATAAAAAAAAACCCACATTATTAAGTGTCTATTATGTACACTCCAGGCCTCAGTTTTCCCATCTGTAAATGTTGGCTAAAGATCCTCCTTGCTCTGAGGTTTCTCCCAGCTCTGACATTTGGTATTTAAGACCCTTCCATGTGTGACCCTGGGCAAGTCACTTAACCCCAATTGCCAAAAAAAAAAAAAAACCAAACCCTTCCAGTTATGACATAGCACCTAGAGAGCTAGGTGTCACAGTAGTTAGAGACCTGGGTCTGGAGTCAGGAAGTTTGTTATTGCTGTTATTTGGTTGTTTCAATTCTGTCCAACTCTTTATGACCCCATTTTTGGAGTTTTCTTGGCAAAAATACTGGTTTGCCATTTCTTTCCCCAGCTCATTTGACAGATGAGGAAACTGAGGCAAACAGGTTAAGTGACTTGCTCAGGGTCACACAGCAAGTAAGTGTCTGAAGCCAGATTTGAATTCAGGAAGATGAGTCTTCCTGACTTCAGGCCTGTGACTCTATCCACTGTGCCGGCCTAGCTTCTGGAGTCAGGAAGACCTGAGTTCAAGTCTAAAATCCATCCTTAGACATTTATTAGCTGTGTGACTCTGGGCATGTCACTTAACCTGTTCACCTCAGTTTCCTCAACTATAAAATGGTGATAATAACAGCATGTACCTCTCAGGGTTTTTATCTCCTGGGGAATGGCTCTTCTATTGGCCATTTCAAACTAGATCCCCTGGAAACATCTAAGACTCAACCTGTCCAAACCAGAATTCCTGTGCTTCTCTCCTAAAATCCACCCTGCTACCAAACCTGCCACTTTCTGGCAAAGGTTCATAATGGCAGCTTTATCTCTCCATTGCCCATATATCCAATGAGTTGCCAGATATTTCCCTTTCTACTTCCGTAACATCTCTTACATCTGCCTGACCCCTTCTCCTTCCTCGCATAGCCACTTCTTTTTTTTTCCTTTTTTAAAATTTATTTTGATTTATCAATAATCACTTCCATATGCTTTTGAGTTTAAAATTTTTCTTCCCCCTCTTCCCCACCACCCTCCCCAATATGGCACACAATCTGATATAGGCTATACATCTACATTCATATTAAACATATTTTCACATTAGTGATGTTGTAAGTAAAAATTAAAACCAATAGGAGAAACCATCAGAAAGAGGAAACAAAACTCAACAGAAGAGAAAAAAAATAGCAATTTGACTTCCATAGTTCTTTCTTTGGGTGTGGACAGCATTTTCCATCACAAGGCCTCTGGAGATGTCTTAGATCCTTGTATTGCCAGAAAGGGTTAAGTTTATCAATATTAGTCATCACACAACGTGGTTGTTATTGTGTACAATGTTCTCCTGGTTCTGCTCACTTTACTCAGCATCAGTCCATGCACATCTCAGGTTTTTCTGAAGTCTGCCTGCTCATCATTTCTTATAGCACAATAGTATTCCATCACATTCATATACCACAACTTACTCAGTCATTCCCCAATTGATGGGCATCCCCTCAATTTCCAATTCTTTGCCACCACAAAAAGAGCTGCTATGAGTATTTTTGTACACGTGGGTCCTTTTTCCCTTTGTGTGATCTCTTTAGGATGTAGCCCTAGAAGTGCTACTGCTGGGTCAAAGGGTATGTACATTTTTATAGACCTCATGTAGCCATTTCTTTCAGGCCCCTCACCTCCTCTCACCTGGACTCATTATTGATCCTCTTGCAAACTCCAATCCATCCTCCACACAACTGCCAAAGTGACTTTCCTTTACTACCAATCTGACCATCTCTGTCCCCTACTCAATAAACTCTGGTGGTCAGCTAACCTAACACCCCTGGAATAAAATATAACCTCTTTTTGTTTTTAAAGTCTTTAATAACCTAGCCCCAATCTATCTTTCCAGTCTCATACATTGCACCCCTTTATGCACTCAACAATCCAACAAAACTGTCTTTTCTGTTCTGCACACCTGGTACTGTTTCCTCCCTCCATGCCTTTGCCCTAGCCATCCTCCATGCCTGGAATATACTCCCTCTTCATATGTGTCCTGTCCACCTCATAGAATCTCTTACTTCCTTCAAGAGGCAGCTCAGTCATTACTTTCTACATCATTACCACCTCTTTATAGGATCACAGAGCTGGAAGTGACCTTTGAGTTTATCTAATCCAAATGCTTTGTTTTTTTTAGAGGTGGGCAAACAGAAAAGTTAAGTGACCTGCCTAAAGTCAGACAGGGATTAAATGACTAAATCCTCTAACTCCCAATCCAAGGCTCTTTCATGAAAACTGAATTGCATTCCTGCATGAGTACCCCAGCTCACACCATTTCTACACACTCACAGATACCCAACCTTGCCCTCCCTAACCCTCTTCCTCTACCCAAATACCTACCATCTGAAAAATCCTAGCTCAAGTCCCAATTCTTGGACACAGCCTTCTTCTGAACTTGGAAGAACACAATTAAGCACACTTTGCTTTTCATTATTTGCTATACATAATAACAAAATTATAATTGCAGGAATGAAAAGGATCTTAGAATATGCATGTCAAAACTCAAAAGGGCCTTACAAGGTAAAATGTCAAATCTGAGAGGGTCCTTAGAACACAGAATGTCAGAGCTGGGAGGGCCCTTAGGACAGGGGTTCTTGGGAGCCAACCTTGGAGCTGGAAGTGGACCTGTGGCTGAGGACAGCAGCAGTCCAGGCAACTGAGAGCCGGTTGTGGGAACTGTCCCCCTGAGAGAGCAAGGCTGATGAATGTGAGATTCATCACAAAAAAATTATCAAACGTTAAAGGTCTCCATGCCATTGTAGTATCAGCAGGCACAAACAGTCTGTTATCCAAGGGGTCAATGATAATGCTCCAGACTAGAGCAGGCTTTGAGGCCTAGCTTCCTATCTACTTTTGCACATGTTACAGAAAAGATCATCTCAGCAAACCTGGACTTTCAAAAAAACCAAAATATCATCTGTTGCTCTCTAATGTGCCAGGGTGTCCAATCAGTCTCCATTAGTGGTGAGCTGATTCATAGTTAGCAGCTGGACTAAGTCTGGTAAACCTAGAAAAGGGCTCCAAATTCCATTGTTTGAAGAGATGAAGCAGGTCAGAAAAGGTCTGCAGACCTCCTTACAGTGGCCTGACCTTGTTGCATTTGTTATTAGTATCTCAGGTGAGAGCAGTCCAGCAACCTTGAATTTATTAAAGAATAGATCTCTTTAACACACTCAAAAAAGACAACTTTCCCAATTTATACTGAAGAATGAGATTTTATATGTAAAATACATAAATAATATGTTATAGTATAACAATATATTCTAACATAATATAATATATTTTAACAATATCACTATAACAAAATATTCTTACATAATATATTTTAATGTGACAATATAGTATAATGATAAATAATAATATAACATGGCATATGTTTTATAATATAACAATATATACATATAAAATACATATACATATATACATAATTTTTAAACTGATGGACTGTTGTATTAAGTTTTAGACTCAATTCATGTATAGTATATGATTTCTGAGATCACTCAAATGGTTCAAACAGGACTCACCACATAGTGAGAAATGCTTATTGACTGACTTACTGAGTGAATGGTTCAGTATATCATAGCTGTCACAGAGTTTAGCTCAGTCACACTCAGGGATGAGATTCTTGTTTCAAGGCTCCTCACTGATGTGGTATCTCGATCCAGGAGTCATTTAAAGCATACAGTTGTATAGATCCGGGTCCCAGGCCCAGCCACAGCAGCCTGCAGTAGTAGGCTAGGCCACTATTTATCATAGTATTTATGCATTTCTTAAACATTTAACATGTATAAAAAAACTGCTACCATTTTCTTGTTAGGTTCCTATCTTTTTTTTTTTTAATGTATCACTGAAGAAGTAGTGGATAGGAATAAAACCAGTGCAATCACTAACTACCCCCTGTTTATATCATTGTGAGTGTATTTTACTTAAAAATATATTTTTACTTAAAAAAATCTCTCATTTTATCTTCATGACAACCCTGAGAGCTAGACAGTATTATTATTCCCATTTTACAGATGAAGAGAATGAGGCAGAGATTAAGTGACTTGCCCACGGTCACACATTTAGTAAATTTCTGAGATTTTACTAGGATTGAGGTATTCAGGACTCCAGTGCCATAGTGCCCCTACTTGCAAAAGTATGAATTTTAACAGAATATTATTAACATGCTTCCCTTTCAGAGTACTGTATGTTTGGGGGCCATCTCTAGTGGTCTTGATCTCCATCTTGCCACTGGACCCAGATGGCTTTAGAGGACAGAGTGAGGCTGGTGGCTTTGCATAGCCCTCCCTCACTGCAATCCAATTCACTGGCATGTCATGGCATCACCTCCCTGATGTCGTGGTCCTCTTCACGAACAAAGGACAAACAAACAACTGTATGTCTAAAAAAAATCTAATACTCAGGATTGACATGTGCCCTCAACTGTCTGTAACTAACCAGTATCATGATTTTTCTTCTCTGTGTACAATTTAAGTGTGAAATGCAGTGTCAAGCTTTGGCTTTTGATATTTATGTAAATATAATAATGGGGCAGCTAGGTGGCCCCGGAGTCAGGAAGACCTGAGTTCAAATTCAGCCTCAGACTAGCTGTGTGACCCTGGGCTAGTCACCTAACTCAAATGCCTTTAAAAAAAAAAAAAGTAAACACGATGATATAAGAATTCTTATTTTGGGAGCAGCTAGGTGATGCAGTGGGTAGAGCACTGTCCCTGGAGTCAAGAGGACCTGAGTTCAAATCCAGCCTCAGACACATAACATTCACTAGCTGTGTGACCCTGGGCAAGTCACTTAACCCCGTTGCCTAGCAACCCCTCCCCCCCCCCCAAAAAGAATTCTTATTTTCTTTTCCTGAAAAAAAAAAAAAAACTACAGGGACTCTTCAGCTGAGGTCCAAGACTTTTTTTTTTCCTAAAAAATTATTTTCATATATATATATCTCATAGGATCTAACCTCTAATTGGACTCCCTATGTGTTTCCCTATGGATTCCTGGAGGAAAATGTGGGTTGTCTTCTGCTGGTGCAGGGACCCAGTGGGCTTTTACAGTATTAATCCAGAATAGAGAGGCGTGGTGAGCCTTATGGAAGAGGGGAGAAAGCAGAAGGCCCCTTGCTGGTTTGTGAGCACAACCCTAATCCATTTGCCATCTCACCTGGGGTCGAGGTCATTTCCAGCAGATCTCAGGTTCTAGATCCCTTGTGGACAGAGCACCAGCTCATCTGGGAAATTCTGGAGGGGCTTCTGGGAAAGGTGACTTGACCTGTCCTTTTAAGTGGATCTGTGATTAAACCAGAACTTCGGGTTTTGTTGCAGCACCTGGAACCAAGCTGTACCCAAGTGGAGGGAGAGGGTCAGGACCCTGGGGGTTTCTGCATAAAAACTCAGTAAGTGTGGCTCCTCACCTGAAGAGTGAGGTCCCTAATGCCCTTGGGACAAACCCCATGTACTCAGGAAATTATGTATGTTTCCCTTTGAGAAGAGAAGTTTGATTTTCTTTTCTTTTTTTTTTTTAGGCAATAGGGGTTAAGTGACTTGCCCAGGGTCACAGAGCTAGTAAGTGTCAAGTGTTTGGTCTGAGGTCACATTTGAACTCAGGTCCTCCTGACTTCAGGGCAGGTGCTCTATACACTGCACCACCTAGCTGCCCCTTGATTTTCTTTTCTTAAAAAAGAAATTGCTTTGGGGTTGAGAAAGACCTTTTTGCAAGCAACCAGATAAGCATTGAACTGTTACAGGGATTCTTAACCTTTTCAGGAGCCTGGTGAAACCTATGGGGCCCTTCTCTGAATCATGTTTTTAAATGAACAAAATAAAATATATAGGATTTCAAAGGAAATTAATTCTACTGAAATACAGTTATCAAAATTTTAAAAACCCAAGTTCATAAACCCCTAGTTAAGAACTCATCATCTAATACAATTTTGGTTTTGCTTAATTAAAAAAAATTCGAACTTCAGTACTTAAAGAGCATTTCTATATATACAACAGAAAATATGAATCTGTATTTCATATGGTTTGCTTTTAAAAAATTATTATTATTATTATTATTTTAATATGGAACAGGACTTTTAGTGCACATGGCCAAATCACCTACAATAGAAGCTACTTCCACCCGCATGGTAGGGAAAGGCAGGAGATCATCTCTCAGAAGAGCCCTGCCCTCTCCCACTTGGGCTCCTTCATCTTAGGTGATTTGGGCTTGTGGACCAAAGCCCTGTTCCATATTTAAAAAAAAAAGGGGGGGGGGTTCTCATTACAAATACATTCCATGTGTTACTTTCAAAACTGTCCAGCTTGTCTATGTTTCCTTCTGAACTTCCATTGTCTTCTGTGCATTTTATTTTACTTATTTATTTATTTATTGGTGAGGCAGTTGGGGTTAAATGACTTGCCCAGAGTCACACAGATAGTGAGTGTTATGTGTCTAAGGCTGGATTTGAACTCAGATCCTCCTGAATCCAGGGTCGGTGCTCTATTCACTGTGCCACCTAGCTGTCCCTTCTGTGCATTTTTTAAAAATGTAATGACCCTCTTTGTTCTTTTCTTCGCATCAATATTTCTACACCTTCCCCTCTCTAGCAACCTTCTCTCCATTTCACTTGGCAACCCAAAAGCCAAGAGAAAGAAATTTCTTTCCGCATCAATTCAAACTACCCAAGATTCTCTGCAATCTTCTTTTTAGCCATTTCTTAAGGTACAATAACATTCTATTACATCTTCCTGCAATTCAGCTGTTCCCAAGACTGATCTAAGGCACTCCCTTAGATTCTAGGTATTTGCTTTCCTTCCCTTCTTCTTTTTAATCCCCCACCCACTTAAGGATCAGGGAGTTTGTTTTGTTTGCATCTATTTCTGCCCATTATTATCTTTCTTCTGCTTTTTTTTTTCATTTTTTGCTTTTTGGTGAGGCAATCAGGATTAAATGACTTGCCCAGGGTCACACAGCTAGTAAGTGTCAAGTGTCCGAGGCTGGATTTGAACTCAGGTCCTCCTTACTCCAGGGCCGGTGCTCTATCCACTGCCCCACCTAGCTGCCCCTTATTATCTTTCTTCTTAACCACATGCCTCTATATTTCTATTTCCCTGCTGAGTTTAATATATTTCTTCAACTGTTTGTATGTGTATTTAAGCCTTATTTGTCTATTTAAGATGACTGAGGTTCTCTGATGCCTGCTCCCCCTCATTAGACTGTGAACTCTTTGAGGGTAGAGTCTATTTTTTTGTCTTTCTTTGTATCCTCAGAGCTTAGCACACTGCCTGGCCCACCATAGATGTTTAATAAACTCTAATGACTAGAGGAAACTAGGTGGGTCAGTGGAGGGAGCACAGGGCTTAGAGTCAGGAAGACCCATCTTCCTGAGTTCAAATCTGGTCTCAGACACATGTTGTGACACTGGGCAAGTCACTTAACCCTGTTTGCCTCAGTTTCCCCACCTGTAAAATGGAAATAATAATAGCACTCACCTCCCAGGCTTGTGATGAGGATCAGATGAGATAATGTGTGGCAAAGATAGTTTGCCATTTTCTTCTCCAGTGGATTAAGGCAAATTGATGTTAAGTAACTGGTCCAGAATCAAACAGTTAGCAAGTGTCTGAGATCAGATTTCAATTCAGGTCTTCCTGACTCCAGGCCCAGTGCTCTATCCGCTGAGCCACCTAGCTGCCTTTGCCTGGAATAGAGTTTGCTGTTCTTTGATTGTTTCAGTTGTATCTACTCTTTGTGATCCCATTTGGGGTTTTCTGGGCAGAGATACTGGAGTGGTTTGACATTTCCTTCTCCAGCTCATTTGACAGATGAGGAAATTGAGGCAAACAGGGTTAAGTGACGTATACAGGGTCATATAGTTTTTAAGTGTCTGAGGCTGGATTTGAACTCATGAAGATGAGTCTTCCTGACTCCAGGCCTAGCGCTCTATCCACTGCACCACCTGGCCACCTTTGGCATATAGTTGATTGGTTGTTCTCTTTTGTTCTTTTGTGTGTGTGTGTGTGTGTGTGTGTGTGTGTGTGTGTGTGTGGCAATGGGGTGCAGTGACTTGCCCAGGGTCACACAGCTAGTAAGTGTCAAGTGTCTGAGGTCAGATTTGAACTCAGGTCTTCCTGAATCCAGGGCGGGTGCTCTATCCACTGAACCATCTAGCTGCCCCTTCTCTTTTGTTCTTGAAGAGGACCAAAATGACATTGATGGGGATGGAATCTGAATCCCTAAAAGGAAAAGACCATGTCTTTGGGATCTAGACATCAAAAAGGAAAAGCCTTGGACTTTCTCACAAGGCCTAATCTCTGGTTTTTGCCTGAGGCTATAACCCTATCAATTGGTTTTTCATAAAGCCAATCTCCCAATTCTCTGCTACCTTTAGCCCTACCTCCCAATGGTCCCAGGACACTTCCTACCCTTAGTCTTCTCTAGGCTCCATTCTCCCTTGGCCACTGGTCCAGGTCCCTGGCATTCTTTTCACCCCAGCTTACTGGCCACTCCCATCCAGATCCTCCTTAGACCCCTCCTCCAGTCACCCCAGACTACTTGGCCACTCCTAGATCCCGCCCACAGTCTTTCTGTATATAAGCGCCATCTGGCCTCCATTCAGGTGCTTGGATTCTTCACATCTGGCCTGCTTGCATTAGGGATACAAATGCTTAGATTCCTTAACAGTCTGGCCAATATGGCAGATTCTCTAAATCTCACTCCCCACCCCCACTGATGTTCTAATAAACCTTGTCTTTGGCTGAACGAAGGCTTGGGTGGAATCCATTCGAGCAGGACCTGTGAGTTGTGATTTTGGGGTCCCAGCATCCCTAAACCTATGAACCTCAATAACATCACTATGTTAGAGTCAACGTACAGTGTGTCTGACTATGGCCTATCAGACCAATACAGCTAGGAAGGCTCTACCATAGGTTGGGCACAAATAGTCTATATGAACATTTGGAATGGAGATGTCGCTGCATTTGCACTCACATTTCTTTTGAGCTACTGCAGTTCTGCTTTGCTCTTAGAGCACAGCACCTTCTTTGATGTGGGCACATCATGCTGAGCGGTCCTGTGCCAGTGTCTCCCATGTCTCACCATGTATTCCAAAGTTCTTGAGAGAGACCTTGAAAGTGTCCTTCTTCTTGACCTCCATGTGAATACTTGCCTTGTGTGAGTTGTCTGTAAAATAGTCGTTTTAGGCTGAGAAAAATGATTATTTTTCTATTATTAATAACCAAATTAGGATTGAGGTTTTTTCCTTTCTATTTCCTCATTCAAGGACCAGTCCTTGTAGGTCAGTCAGTCTCTGAAGGACAGGGCTGATGATGAGATTGGCTTAATCCTCAGGGAACCTTCTCCTCAATCTTGGGCAGGACCCCATCCTACTAGGACAGCTTACTTTTGATTAAAGTGTAAATAGAATCCAGTCTAGGTGAATTCCAGCCCTAAAGCATTAGGCTCGTGACCTTGAAAAAAAGCACCCCCCCCCCACACACACACACTCACCCCACACACTCCCATTGTTCAATTTGAGTGGTCTGGTTGGAGATGGATTCTTTTGTCTGGAAGTGCTAGAGGCTTCCTACTCTCATGGTCAAGTCAGATTCTCAGCAGGAAGAGCTGAAGACTTTTGTCCCACCTCATTAATATGCCTACCCCTTCATTAATTGTTCCCCAATTAAGGTTGATCTCTACCTGTTGGAGCACCTGCTTTTCCAAAGGTATTTAAGCATTCAGGGATCTCCATGGTTTTGTCTTTGGTTACCTAGAAAGAACACTGACTATCAGTTTATTGATTATTATAGTCTAATTAATTCAAATTAATTATTATAGTCTAATTAATAAATTGGTTATTAATTACCCAGAAACTCTGTCTTTTCATTCGTCACAAGGCAAATGTGCTTCTGGCATTCAAACAACACGGCCAGTCCATCAGAGTCGTGCTCTCTGCAGTAGAATTTGAATGCTTGGCAATTCAGCTCAAGAAAGGACTTCAGTGTCCAGTGCTTTATCTTGCCATGTGATCTTCAGATTCTTCTAAGACAATTCAAATGGAAGTGATTCAGTTTCCTGGCATGACTCTGGTAGACTGTCCAGGTTTCACAGGCATACAACAACGAGGTCAGCACAATGGCTCTGTAGACCTTCAGTTTGGTAGGTAATCTAATACCTCTTCTCTCTCACACTTCAGAGCCTTCCAAACATTGAGCTAGCTCTGGCAATGTGTGCATCAACCTCATCACCTATGTGTACATCCCCAAAAAATATACTGCCAAGGTAAGTGAACTTATCCACAGCGTTCAAAATCTCTCCATTTGCTATGATTAATGGCTTCATGTATGGATGGTGTGGTGCTTCCTGGTGGAGAACCTGTTTTCTTGGTTTAATTGTTAGGCCAAAATTAGCACAAGCAGCAAAGAATTGATCCATACTGTTTGATCCCCGTCTCAGAATGCATTGAGTGCACAATCATCTGCCAACAAAAAGTCACTCACCAACTCTCCTTTCGCTTTAGTCTTGGCTCATAGCCTTTTCAAGTTAAATAATTTAGTATCAGTTCAGTAGCTGACCTTGATGCCATTTTCATCCTTGTTAAAGGCATCTGACAACACTGCTGAAAACATCATGCTAAAAAGCAGGGGAGCAGGCACACAGCCCTACCTCACTGCACTGGTGACTGAGAAAGCACGAGAGCATTGTCCATTATCCGGAGCCCGTGCAAATATGCCATAGTGGAACTGGCGAACAATACAGATAAACTTCTCTAGACAACCAAATTTTGCCATGATTATCCACAAGCCCTCACAATTAACAGTATCAAAGGCTTTGGTCAGAGCGATTAACATTGTATACTCTCTTCTACTCCGGGCATTTCTCCTGGAGTTGTCGGGCAGCTAACACCATATCAACCCTTCTTTGGCTCTTGCTGAAGCCACACCGGCCCACATGTGGATGACCATCTTCCAGGTGAAGATCAGCCTATTAAGGAGGATTCTGGCAAGAATCTTGCCAGCGATGACCAAAGGAGAGACCCCCCTGTGATTGTCACAGAACAACCTATTTCCTTGTACTTTATGGAGATGGACAATGGAGGCATCCTTGAACTTGAATGCGGGCATACAGTATGCACTTAATAAATGCTTGTTTCCTCACTGACTAACTTCCCTCTGTGTTTGTATAATCTTCTTCCTATGCACCCTAAATTATGAGAAATAGCAAGTCCTCCTGCCTTACTGGAGCTGGAAAAGACCTTAGAATAAAGAAGCTTAAAATGTTAGAATTCTCTCATTTTGCAGATTTCCAGGGAAACTAGAGAATGTAAATGTATACAAATTCATGCAGTGAATGAATGAATGGCAAATGGAAGACCTAAACCATTCTGACATCTGAGCCAGGATTTTTCCTCTACCTTATTATGCTTCATCTTTAACAAGGATATTTCTAAAACATGTTAAGGTTAATGATGCACATTCCTCACAATGCTAATATAATGGTGACCCCTATCCTAGAGATGAGGAAACTAGGGATCAGAGAGGTCAAGAGTTTTATTCAAAGTCACACAGCAAGTAAGTATCAGCCCAGCTCTCTAGGACCTACAACAAATGTGCAGTGGGAAATTGTCCACTCATTTGATCCATGATGCATTGGCCCAGTTTCTTGACCCCTGTGAAAATAGAATCAAGAGAAGACATGATTCAGAAAGGAGAGGTGTTCTGAGAGTTGCAGCCCTCTCACTATGGGGCCCACACTTTTCCACTGAAACTAGATGTTACATGAGGCATTCTCCTGGGACAAGGTAGGCATATAGGATGCCTCAAATCCCTCTAGAGAACAGAGAAGGGAAGGGAAGAGTGACAGAGACACCTAGTGGCCTCGAGGGAAATGAATCATTGAATTATCCAAGCTGGTCTACTTTGGAGAACTATAAAAAGAAGAAAAAACATTTAAGATGTTTCTACTACGGGCAGAGAACTTTTACGGACAATGTGAGAGGTATAAACTTTAGGTAAGACATGATCCTTACCCTTCTAGCTCTGAGAGAGAGAAAAAGCTTTTATATAGTGCCTACTGTGTGCCAAAGTATTTATAAATTCCTTGACCTCCTTAGATTTTATAGAATTTGTAGATTCCTCATTTGCTAAATGAAGGCAGGTTGGGGTGGGTGTAGATCAAATGGCCTCTAGATCCCTTTCCATTCTTTTTTTCCCCCTTTTTTAGTGAGGCAGTCGGGGTTAAGTGACTCGCCCAGAGTCACACAGCTAGTAAGTATCAAGTATCTAAGGTCAGATTTGAACTCAGGTCCTCCTGACTCCAAGGGTGGAGCTCTATCCACTGCACCACCTAGCCACCCCAAACAGTTAGTCTTTCTTTGGAAGGCAATTAGGATTAAGTGACTTGCCCAGGGTCACACAGCTAGTAAGTATTCCCTTCCATTCTTGATCTATGATCTTATAGTCTGGGGTGTGTGGGGTGTTCAGACAACTAGCGCCTCTTGTGGGAGGGCTTGCTAAGTCCTTTCCTGGACTGCTCAGCCACCTTCGGTGTCTACCTGATTCATCCAAGTCTCACCTGTAGCTCCAAGAAGCTGCAGCATGTGCAGCATCCATAGCCTGGTAAACTGTCTCGGCAGATGGGCTAAACCAGGTAACCAACAGGCCTCAAACCATTCTGTGAGTTGGGGGGGGTGTCTATCCAAGCATGCAAAGACTTTGCCCGGTGGAATGGGCAGATGAGAACAATTTGTTCCAACGGCCATGAGGGCGGCTGAAACAGGTGATGTGGAGCACTTAGAGCTTGGTCAGACATCAAAGATGCCATGGTCATCCACTGCATCCTCCGTCATCATCGGCCGTCTTGACTTTTGTCCTGCCACTGGACTCTGATGAGTCAGGAAGAAAGAGTGAGGCTGAGGACTTTGTGCAACTCTGCCTCACTTAAATCCAGTTCATGCACGAGTGAAGATGTCTTCACATACTTGGGGTAGACATCCCCCTCACTCACAGAGAGGTGTGAGGCCTGTCGGTTACCCTCAACCTGGTTTGGCCTGTCTGCTGAGACTGTTTACTGCACATGCTGCAGCTCCTTGGAGCCACAGGTGAGAATTAAGTGCCAGGTGGACCCCAAAGGTGGGTGAGCAGCCCTGGAAAGGGCTTGGCAGGCCCTCGCACCAGAGGTGCTAGTCCTCCTGAGCACCTAGGGCTTTAGCTGGTACTTGAAGGAAGCCAGGGAAGTCAGAAGGTAGCGGGGAAGAGAAAGAGCATTCCTTGTGTGGAGGACAGCCAATGAAAATGCTTGCAAAAGGGAGATGGTTTGTCTTGTATAAAGAACAGCCAGAAGGCCAGTGTCACTGAATGACAGAGTATGTGGAGGGGGGTATGGTGTAAGAATACTGTTGGTGGGGGCAGCTAGATGGCACAGTAGATAGAGCACCGATCCTGGATTCAGGAGGACCTGAGTTCAAATCTGGCCTCAGACCCATAATACTAGCTGTGTGAAACTGGGCAAATCACTTAACCCCATTGCCTAGCCAAAAAAGAAAAATGAATACTGTTGTTATTTGCCCTTTGTTCATGAAGAGGACCATGACATCAGGAAGGTGATGCCATGATTGGAGAGTTAAATTGGATTTAAGTGAGGCAGAGCTATGCAAAATCACCAGCCTCACTTTGTCCTCCAGAGCCACCTGGGTCCAGTGGCCAGATAGAGATCAGGACGACAGGAGATGAAAACCCCCCCCCCCCCCCACCTTAAGAATACTTGAAAAGCAGAAAAGGGCCAGATCATGAAGGGCTTTAAAAGCATTTGATCCTGGAAGCAATAGGAAGCCACTGGAGCTTACTGAATAGTACACACAGATTACATTTATGTAACCTGCCTTTGTGATGACACTCTCCACAACAGGCAAGGGGTCTCCTCGCCTCTGTTTGAAGGCCACCAAGGAACGGGAACCCACTGCCTCTCTAGGCAGCCCATTCCACATATCAAAGGCTCTTATTGTCCTAAAGCTCTTCCTGACATCCAGCCAAGCTTTTTCCTTTGCAACTTCTATTTATTGTTGGTTTGTGGTTTTTTTTGGGGAGGGGGGCAGGTCAAACAAAAGAAATGAAAACCATCCTCAATCATCCTCCAGGATAAATGCACCGAGTTCTTTCAGCCAATTCTCATGTGACAATAGCCTCAAGACCCTTATCTTCCTAGCTGTCCTCTTCTCACATGATGTGGTCTGATGCTGGGAAACTTCAACGCATATGCTGACACTCTCTCAAATACCTCAACTTCCCAGTTCTTCAACTCCCATGACCAACTCTTCCACTCCACTTCATCTACACAGAGATGGCCCATCACTCACAACGTTCCACTTCCGTGTTCATGAACTCCAAACTTCGCTTATCTGATCATAATCTTAACCCCCTAAGTCTGTTCCTCATCTTCACCATGATCTCTAAGCCCTCCATCCTTCAGGTCTTTCCCAAGCCATTACCCTGCGTTTGCTACGCTCTCCTCCCTGCCCCATCTCAACCAATTCATCTCTACACTTTAATCCCTTGCTCCTTCATCTTATTACCAATCATACCTCGCCAAATCCTAGCCCTGGATCTTCCACCTTTGCTCCCATTCACTTGCTGCTGAAAGTAGGTGAAGAAAATGCAAAATTATGCTGATTAGATCCATCGATTCATCAATCAATCAATATCAATCAATAAATACTTATTAAGCGTGTACTATGTGCCATACACTGTGCTAAGCACTAGAGATACAAAAAGAAGAAAAGACTCTCCTTGCCCTCAAGGAGCTTATATATTTATGTTGCTTAATCTCCACGGGGCCCTCACCACAGCCCACTATTTGGATCTCCTACTTAACTATAGCAGCCATTCTAAACCTTTTCATGTCATCTCAAGCTTCCTGTGTCACCCACTTTCCTCACCCTTTTAGCTGAGAACCTTGATTCATACTTCACCAAAAAAAATTGAAGCCATTTGCTGAGACCCCCCTCTTTTCTCCTTTTCATCTCATATCACTTGAATTCCTTCCCCCACTATCTCTTTCACTCCCCTCTTATAGGAAGCTGTAGCCCCTACCAAGACATACACAGAAACTATAGTGAAAACAACTGCAAAACATTCTAAAGAAATACAGATTGAAAAAAAGGGAAAATGACCAATATATACAAAAAATATTTATAGCAACTTATTTTTATAGTGGCAAAGAACTGAAAACCAAGGGGGAAGATGCACGTCAATTGGAGAATGGCTGAACAAATTATGGCATATGAATTTAATGATATGCTATTGTACTGTAAGAAATGACAAAAGAGACAGCTTTGGAGAAACCTGGGAAGATTTTCCTGAATTGATGCAGAGTAAAGTGAATAGAACCAGAAGAACAATTTATATATAACTACATTGGAAAGATAAACAACTTTGAAAGGACTCTCACTAATGCAATGACTATCCAGAGGACCAATGTGAAAATATTCTGCCCACATCCTAATGGAGAATTAGTGGATTTAAGATGAACAAAATACATATTTTTTTGACATAGCCAATATAGGAATTTGTTTTGCTTGATTATTCATATTAGTTACAGGGATTTTGTATTTCTTTATTTCCAAAGGGAATGGGTGGGCTAGAAAGAAAATAAATCCTTATGAATTGAAAATTTAATTTAATTTAAAAAATAAATCTAAGATCCTGAAACAGAGAGAGAGAGAGAGAGAGAGAGAGAGAGAGAGAGATGGCCCTTCTCATATTTTCCAAAGCAGCTTTTTCAAACCTTCTCTTCTCTCCTCAGATCCCTCCCTCTCCCTCTCAGCAAAGAAGTTGGTGTCCTACTTTATCGAGAAAATGGGAGCAATCTAATTGGAAGATACTTCTTCCCCCCATTCCACATCTCAACACCCCATCTCCATTATCTCTCACTTCCTTCTTCTGTGCTCTAGCCTCTGTTAAAGAGGTGCCTTCCTCTCACCAAGGCCAACCCTTCCACTTGGGCTCTTGATTCCATCCCCTCCTGACTCTTCAATCATGCTTTTTCATTCTTTCATCTTCTATTTCTTCTTATTCACTGGTTCCCTCCCTGACATCTTCTAACAAGGCCAGTCTCCCAAACCTCAAAAACAAAAACAAAAAACCCATGAGAACATCTTATTCCTCTAAAGTCTCATCCTAAATCTCTTCTCTCACAAACTCTGATAAATGACCCTCTCCCACATTTTTTCACCTCCCACTTACTTCTCAATCCCTTGGATTCTGTTTTCCAGTCACACTACTCAAGGTAAAGCAAGGCAAGGCCACAAACAACTCAACTGAAAATGTTCTTCTAAAAGCTGCCAGTAACGTGTTACTTAAGAGACTGCTAGGTGGTGCAGTGGATAGAGCACTGAGCAAGCAGGGGGAAAGATCTGATTCCAGATCTGGTCTCAGCCTTAGTTGTGTGACCCTGGGCAAGTCACTTAACCCCTCTTGCTTCAGTTCTTCATCTGTAAAATGGGGGACACACTGGAGAAGAAAATGGCAAACCACTCCAGCATCTTTGCCAACAAAACATGTAGCTGTCATTTTTCCCCTCCCCTTTTCTTCTCTTCTCTTCTTCCTTTTCTTCTCCTCCTCCCTTTTTTTCCCCTTGCCTCCCTTTCCTTCTCCTCTCTTCCCTTCCTTTCCTCTTTCTTCTCTTCTTTTCTCTCCTGCTCTCCCTTCCCATTTCTCCTATTATCCCCTCCCCATTCTCTTCCTTTCCCTTCTCTCCTTAACCCTCCTCTTATCCTTTCCTTTTCCTTCCCTTCCCTTCCTTTTTCTTCCCTCCCCTTCCTTTCCTCTCTCCTCCTCTCCCCACTCCTTTTCCCTCATTTTCCTTCCTCTCCCTCCCCTTCTCTTCTTTTCTCTTCTCCCTGTTTCCCTCCTCTCCTCTCACCTTCTCTTCTTTTCCATCTCTTCTTTCTACACTTCATCTCATCACCTCCCATAGGTTCATTATTATCTTTATAGGGATGATTCCCAGCTCTATATTTCCAGCTCTAGGCACTCATTAAGGACCTGCAATCATCTCCATTTGGATGTCTTGTCAGAATCTGGGATTTAACATGCTAACAAAGGCTCTTCCTTTGGATTCTACGCTAGACATCCTCTGTGTAAATGGGGAACACCTTTGGCAAACGTGTCTCCCTATTTTATTCCTTACTTGATATTAATAACCAGAAAGGAATTGATCAAAGTTATTTTCACTGTTGCATCTTTCAAGAAAATGTATATACTTTTTAACATCTAAATGACAGATTATGCTTTTCTTCCTAGAGAAGTAGGATGGTGTAGTGGTTAGAGTGGTGGATCTGGAATGGAGAAGACCCGGGTTTGAATCCTGCCTTTCACATTTACTTGCTGTGTGATCTTGGGCAAGTTACTTAACCTCTCTGAGATTCAGCTTCCTCATCTGTAAAACAGGGGTAAGACCTGTGGTACCTGCCTCTCAGGGTTATTGTAAGGTGCAAATACATGTAAAACTGCTTTTCAAAACTTCAACAGAATTGTTCTTTCAGAGCCATTTCCCCCTCGGGGTGCTAGAAGTACCCCCTGAGAGGTTGGGAAGTATCTTTCTCTAATGTTATTGGATTAAGCCCCCATTCTGCTGTGTTCTCCCCAGTGTTAGATACGAGTGATCCATGCTTCAGTTCCATTTAACAAATTGACGTTAATTCAATTTCACAAAGGGGGTATTTCAAAGGTATAGCCATAAAAATACTAACATTTCCCTCTAACACCTGGGGTCTGACTCTGGGGAGAGTGGGCTCAGGCTTAATGCATATCTTGCATATCATTCACATCTAAATTCCATATCGATGCCAGAGGAGTCCATGTCTCTGTTGCTAGGGGCTGCATCCTGAAGGAGGCTCCTTCCTCCTTGGGGCAATCATGCTGGACTGGCTCCAAAGTGCAGCTTTGGGTTTCACTCCCAGACTTTCACCTTCAATCTCCTTCACCTAAAACAAAAGAAATTAAGTGTCGAGACAAAGAACCAAAGCCTGCATTCACAGACCACCTGTTGGCCTCGGATGGGGTGGGCCCAAGAGCTCTCTCTCTTCTTACAACATTGTGTCTCTTTTCTCACTGGACCCCAACCAGACAAGAAGGCAAACCAAATGAAGGACTAGATTCTGGTCAGCTGGTGCCTTTTCTAACGCCACCCTGATTCTGGCTAAGCAGACAATCAAAAAACCTCCTCTTCATCTAAATCAGAGCCCATTACAGAATGTCGATACACGCTCCCAAGTCCTGGTGGAGACCGCATAGGTTCAGGATGACTGTGCTTATTGGCCAGTCCTCCATTACATAAATGTCCATCATTCGCCCCATCCTATCATCAGCTTCTGTGTTTTCCTCTCCTCTCACCATTAGTCTGTATATACGGTATATGGATATGGATATGGATATGGATATATTATGTACTGTATACATGTTGTATGTGGTGATGCTGTTTTCCTACCAGAATCTGAGCTCCTTGGGGCTAGAGACTTTTTCTTACTTTCTTTTTTTCCTTTGCATCCTAGCATAGTGCCTGGAGCATAGGGACAGAGACTGGACCTCTAATTTCATAAGTACGGGGAGCTCAGGAGGCGAGGAAACTTTCTCTACCAACTTGGGCACCTTCTCCGAAACTTTGAGTCTTAGAATGTTGCCCAGAGCATTGACAAGTGAAATGATTTGCTCCCACAGACAGAATGTGTCAGAGGGAGGGTTGGAGGTCAGCTTTCTATCCACTTTGCCTCTTTGGAACACAGTAGTCACTTAATAGATGCTTGTTGATGATTAAACTTTAAAACTTTCAAATTAAATTAAATTTTAATTAAACTTTTAAAAAATTAATTGATTAAACTGGCACTTTGCTTTGTGGAACCCAATGATTTTTATGACTTGCAAACAATCACAGTGGAATCTTATATTCTCTGCACAGGTCAGTCAGTTATATGACCGTAAAGATGTGCCATAAAATATTGTTTGCAAAAACATGGATGAAGTAGACAAAGGATGCCTAATGTCCAGATTGTTCTATATGGTTGAATGGATGGCCCAGAACGCTTGTCTATCAGTACAAGTATCAGGGCAGCTAGATGGCGCAGTGGATAGAGCACCTGTCCTGGAATCAAGAGGACCTGAGTTCAAATCTGGCCTCAGGCACATAACATTTACTAGCTGTGTGACCCTGGGCAAGTCACTTAACCCCATTGCCTAGCGCCCCCCCCCCACAAAAAAAATTCTCTATCAGTACAAGTATCTTGGACAGATACTGCAGTGGAACAATGAACTAGGCCTGGAATGGAATAGGATTAAGAAAGCAAATTGGATAGCGCTGGGGAAACAGCACAGTGCTTTTAATGACCCCAAGCCTCTTCCGGGAATAAAAATCCCCTTTCCAAATGCTCCATCCATCCATCCATCAATAAACATTTATTAAGGGCCTACTATATGCCAGACCCTATGCTAAACTTGACTGTGAATCGTAGAATACTATACACTCTATAGAATCAGAATTTCTGGATGCCTGAAAAGCAGTTGAAAGATGCATGGTGGGCATAAATAATAATGATACACAGCATTTATCTCATGCTTTAGGTTTGCAAAACACCTTACAAATGGTCATTTGATATTCATGACATCCCTGGGAGCCGGGTGCTATTATTATCCCCATTTTACAGAGGAGAAAACTGAGGCAGACAGAGGTGAAGTGATTAGTTCAGGGTCACACAGCTAATAAAAAGTCCGGGGTCAGATTTGAATTCAGGTCTTCCTGACACAAGGTCTAGAGCTCTAGCCACTGTACCACCCAGCTGCCAGCGGTGAAGAATGATACATAAGATGCAAAAGATCATGAGGAATGCATGACTACAAAAGGAGGTAGATAGGTCACAGAGTGTAGGAGAAAGAGGAAATAGATGGTCAGCCTGTGTGTTTGACGAAAGACACTTAGGGAAGGATCCCCAGCACACAGGGTAGACCCCAGTCTGGAAGATTCATGGGAGGCTGTGGACAAGACTGGCCCAAGGGTGAGAACCAAGGGATCGGGGAATTTTGAAATGTGAGTCCCTCAATAACTATCCAGTCCAATCCTCAATGCCTCCTATAGCATGTCCTTCATTCCTTCTTTGCTAGAGGAGCTCCATGGAAGAGGAGTCCACTTCTTCAGAGGTAGCCCGTTCCCCTTTGAAACAGCACTAATTATCAGTGGGTGGTGGGGAGGTGGTAGCTGGTCTCTGATCAATTTGTTCTCCTTCCCCAGTAGACATAATCACAAAAAGCAAGGGGCAGGTATTCATATGTTAACGAGACTATTGTTGTTGCTGTTCAGCCATGTCTGACTCCTCATTTGGGATTTTCTTGGCAGAGATACTGGAATGGTTTGCCATTTCCTTCTCCAGCTCATTTGACAGATGAGAGAACTGAGGAAAAAAGGGTTAAGTGACTTGCCCAGGGTCACATAGCTTGTACGTATCTGAAGCTGGATTTGAACTCAGGGAAATGAGTCCTGACTCCAGGCCTGTCACTCTATCCACTGGGCCACCTAGCTGCACGAGATTATTATGATATTTGACGAATGTGGAAATGTTTAACGTGATTGTACATGTATAACCGATATCTGATTGCTTGCTGTCTTGGGGAGGGGAAAGGAAAGGGAAGGAGGGAGAAAAATTTGAAACTCAAAATCTTACAAAAATGAATGTTGAAAACTATCTTTACATGTAATTGGGAAAGAATAAAATACTATTAAGAAAAAAGAGATTATTATGATATTAATTTGTTAATATTAAGTTACTAACATGTTAAAGAGATAACACCTTGTATCTCATTGCAAAGTATGAAAAGGTTTCTTTTTAATTAGACTAGGGGTTGCCAGCCTGGGGTCCAGGAACCTAAAAAAACTTGTCTTTTATTTTATGCATTTAAAAACATTCTGAATGGGGGTCCATAGGTTCTACCAGACTGCCAAAGGGGTACAGGACATAAAAAAAAGGTGGAGAACCCCAGGGTTAGAGGGGCAGCTGATTGCCTAAGCCCTACCATTCCTTTCTGAAATGTAGAATTTTTGTTGATTGAATTGGAAGGTGCAAAGCCATTGGGTGGAACAAGATTGGCCATACCCCTGGTGACTCTTCAAAGGCTGAGCTTACCAGCTCTGGAGTCCAGTCCAGAACCCAGCCTCTTCACCTCTGGGTATAGGGGAGTGGAGGTGAAGGGGATTTCTTCTCTTCTCCTTCTCCATTGGCCATGGTAATTCGACCAGTGTTGTTCATTTGTTTCAGTTGTGTCCAACTCTTGGTGACCCCATTTGGGGTTTTCCTGGCAAAGATACTGGAGTGGTTTGCCATTTCCTTTTCCAGATCCTTTTATAGATAAAGAAACTGAGACAAGCAGGGTGAAGTGACTTGCCCAGGGTCACACAGCTAGTAAATGTCTTGAGGTCACATTTGAACTCAGGAAGATGAGTCGTCCTGATTTCAGGCCTGGCACTCTATGCACTACGGCACCATCTGGCTACCCTCTCTCCAGTAGGAGATACCAACTCTATCAAGGAACAGAAACACAGATTCTCCATGCCGACACAGTCCCAAAAAAGTCACAGAGATGCATCTCTCAGGAGTAGACTTCTTGCAGAAAGAAGCAGGCAATGGACTAAAGAGAAAATAATTCTATGGTGGCAAAATATTGGAAATTGAGGGGATGCCCATCAATTAATTGTTGTGGTATATGATTATGATGGAATACTATTGTGCTATAAGAAATGATGAGTAGGCAGACTTCAGAAAAACCTAGAAAGACTTACATGAACTGATGCAAAGTGAAATGAGCAGAACCAGGAGAACATTGTACACAGTAACAGCAACATTGTGGAATGATCAACTATGAATGACTTAGCTCTTCTCAGCAACACAGTGATCTAAGACAAGTACAAAGGACTTATGATGAAAAATGCTATCCACATTCAGATAAAGAACTGATGGACTCTGCAGAATGAAGCATACTTTTTTCACTTTCTTTATTTTGTGTGTGTGTGTGTGTGTGTGTGTGTGTGTGTTTCCTTTTGGTCTGTTTCTTCTTTCACAACTGTGACTAATATGGAAATATGTTTTATATAATTGCACATAAATAAACTATATCAAACTGCCTACCGTTTTATGAAGAGGGGAGGAAAGGAAGGGAGAGAGAAAAATTTGAAACTCAAAATCTTGTAAAAATGAATGCTAAAAATTATCATAAGGGCAGCTAGGTGGCACAGTGGATAGAGCACAGGCCCTGAAGTCAGGAGGACCTGAGTTCAAATGTGACCTCAGACCAAACACTTGACACTTACTAGCTGTGTGACCCTGGACAAGTCACTTAACCCCAATTGGCTATGAATAAATAATTAATCAAATAATTAATTAAATAAATAGATGGATAAATAAATAAATAAATTGAAAATTATCATAACATACAATTGGGAAAAACTAAAATACTATCAAAAAAAATCTTCCTAAAGCACATCTAACCGTGAATCAAGAGTCTCCAGTGGCCTCCGGGATAAAACACAAACTCCTCAGTTTGGCATTTAAAGATCTTCTGACCCAAGCTATTCAGATTTATTTCACTACGATCTCTGTCACGCACTCTGTTCCAGCCAAAGGAGACCAGTAACTGTTTACCAGACTCACGATTCCATCTCCTCTCTCTATGATTTTGCATAGGCTCTCCTACATGTCTAGAGTGCAGAGCCCTCTTCCTCTTAGACCCCCAAGGGTCCTTTGAGGCTCAATTCAGAGGCTACCTCCTGCAGGAAGCTGCTTCCCTCTTCCATAGTATTTAATGATCTTATACACTTGTAGACTCCAGTAAGACTAGGTTTCTCGGGATCATAGGCTAGGATGGATTTTTTTTTTAAATTGTAAATTCTGAAATTAACACTAAATAAAGCACACATTTCCAAATACAGAGTAGACTAGGAGAGTATAAATGAAACTACAAATCTCTGTGATCTCAAGCTTGCTTTTGCTCTAAGTATATAATAAATTCAGCATGTAACTTTCAAAATAAATAAATAAATAAAGAGAACATAAGCCCCAGAGGTTCTCTTTGCAGCCTCAAGAGGCCCAGATCCAGGCTGCCCACCTTCTGGCCCCTTTACTCTGGGGCCTCCCCAGCAGGTCATGCAGTGGATAGCCCAGGATCCAGGTCTTAAGTCTTTGTGCTCTAGTGTCCTCTGGAGAGCTCCAGGGACCACTCCCACTAGACCCTCTTCCCTCTTCACCTCCTCACCTGACTCTTGAGGGCCAAACAGCATCACCTCCTGCCATTAGGTTGAACCTCTAAGAAGAACATCTTTCTTTCTTCCTTTTTTCTTTCCTTCTTTCTTTCCTTCCTTTCTTTCATTCTTTCTCTTTCTTTCCTTCCTTCTTTTTTTTTTCTGGCTAAGTAATGGGGTTAAGTGACTAGCCACACAGCTAGTAACTGTCAAGTGTCTGAGGCCGCATTTGAACTCAGGTCCTACTGATTCCAGGACTGGTACTCTATCCACTCCACCACCTAGCGCCCCTCCTTCCTTCTTTTCTTTCTTTTTCTTTTCTTTCTTTTTCTTTTCTTTCTTCATTCCTTTCTTTCATTCTTTCTTTCCATTCTTTCTTTTTCCTTCCTTCCTTCCTTTCTTTCCTTTCTCTTTATTTCTTCCTTCCTTTCCTTCCTCTTTATTTCTTCCTTCCTTTCCTTCTTTTCCTTCCTTCCATCTTTCCTTCCTTCCTTTTCTTTCTCATTCCCTCCCTCTCTTTCTTTCACATTCATTTTAAAATTTTGAGTTCTAAATTCTCTCCCTCCCTCCATTCTCTCCCCCACCCATTGAGAAGGCAAGTAATATGATACCAATTATACATGTGAAGTCATGCAAAACATATTTCTTTATTAGCCATGTTGAAAAAAGACAATAAAAAATAGAAAGTGAAAAACAATATACTTCAATCTGCACTCAGTTCATCAGCTCTTTCTCCGGAGGTGGATAGCATTTTTCATCACAAGTCCTTTGAAACTGTCTTGGATCATTGTATTGATCAGAGTAGCTAAGTCTTTTACAATTAGTCATGGTTACAGCTTTGCTGTTACCTTGTACGATGTTCTCCTGGTTTTGCTCACTTCACTTTGCATTGGTTCATGTAGGTCTTTCCAGGTTTTCCTGAAAGCATCCTGCCCGTCATTTCTTACAGCACAATAGTATTCCATCACAACAATATAGCACAACTTTTTCCCCAGTTGATGGGCGTTCCCTCATTTTCCAATTCTTTGCCACCACAAAAAGAGCTGCTACAAATATTTTTGTATGTATAAATCCTTTTCCTTTTTCTTTGATCTCTTTGGGATACAGACCTAACTAGTGGTATTGATGGGTCAAGGGTAAGCAGTTTTATAGGCATTTGGGAGCAGTTCCAAATTATTCTCCAGAATGGTTGGACTAGTTCACAATTTTACTTCCAATGCATTAGCGCATAATTTTCCTACATCCTGTCCAGCATTTATCATTTTCCTTTTCTGTCATATTAGTCACTCTGGTAAGTATGAGGTGTTACCTCAGAGTTATTTTAATTTCCATTTCTCTAATCAATAGTAATTTAGAGCACTTTTTCATGGTATTGTTAATAGCTTTGATTTCTTAAGAAAGACTTTAAACTGTATAATCCCCTGCCTCCTTCACTGGACCTCCATCTAGCCACTGATTATCTTTGGGGATTCATTCCTTACTGGTTAGCACACTCCCACTCCTCCACACTCTCCCCATCCCAGTGATTCTGGGATCCCTCAATCGCAGGTACACAAAACCCATTTCTCTATCACCAACTGCTTGCTTCCTCACTTCCATACCCCTCAACCCTACCACCTCAATATCCCTCTCCAGATGTACCCACCTATTCCACTGTGGTCTCTGGAATTTGCTTGGAATTTGTTACTTAATGGAGATCCCTGCTCCATAGGTAACACATTTATTTTCATCTCAATCTTTTTCCTTTCTCACTTCCTGTGTCTTCTGGCTCACAACGAAACGTGGTTCCCTCCTGATGCTACAGCCTCCTGGCTTCCTTCTCTGGCCTTTACTGCACTCATACCCTTCCCCACGCACGGGTCATGGTGCATGTTGAAGAGAAAAAGATGAATACTGTTCTCTGCATTTCAAGTTTAAGACTGCCAGAAACAATTTTTATTAATTTAACATTACCTCGTTTACAGGTCCTTCTGGTTAAGAGAGAGAAATATCCAAACTGGCGGGATCTGTCTCTCTACCCCAAGACAAGTTGAGGTGACATTTTTAGGAATCTTGAATGAGGAAAGCATATTCCCACTCCAGTGTTTCTGGAAAATCTGGCAACTAGACACATTCAGGGGACCCCTTAACATTCCTTAAGTTGAAACTTGGGTTTAGCATTCCAGAACAACAGTCACAACTTAATTCCTTCTTTGACCATTCCTTTCAATGATTGAAAAGGTCACCACCTTATGAGCAATATCACTATCCTTTCCAAATGGAGAATCCTTTCTCCAATCCTTCCAATAATGTCAGAAGATGGGGAAGGCAAAGGGTCCTAACAAGATGAGGTATTCTTTGTTAAAAATTTGATTTTTCATCTTTTTTCTTCTCACTTTTCTTTATTCCTCTCCAAGCTCCCCTCCAGAATTTCTTCACTATTCCCTCTGTTTGACCTCCTCCCCCACTAGTTGGTTTTTTTTGTTTGTTTTTTGTTTTTGGTGAGGCAATTGGGGTTAAGTGACTTGCCCAGAGTCACACAGCTAATAAGTGTTATGTGTCTGACGCCAGATTTGAATTCAGGTTCTCCTGACTCCAGGGCCAGTGCTCTATCCACTGTGCCACCTAGCTGCCCCTCCACCAGTTTTTAAAAATATATATTTATTTATTTATTTCCCCTCAGTTACATGTAAAAACAATTTTTAACATTTGTTTATAAAACTTTGAGTTTCAAATTCTCTCCTTTGCTCCTTCCCCACCTCTACCCCTCATTGAGAAGGCAAGCAATTCAATATAGGTTATACATGTGTAGTCATGTAAAACATATCCATAATAGTCATGTTATGAAAGAAACATAGACCAAAAAAAAACTCAAGAAAAATAAAGAAAGTTTTTTTTAAAAGTATACTTCAATTTATATTGAGACACCATCAGTTCTTTCTCTGGGGATTGATAGCATTTTTCATCCCAAGTCCTTTAGAGTTGCCTTGGACTGTTGCATTGCTGAGAATAGCTAGATCATTCCTAGCTGATCATCGCACAATATTGCTGTTACAACTGTTGCATTGCTGAGAATAGCTAGATCATTCCCAGCTGATCATCGTACAATATTGCTGTTACTTTGTACACAGTACATTTCACTTTGCATAAGCCCATGCAAGTCTTTCCATGTTTTTCACAGAGCATCTTGCTCATCATTTCTTATATTGATGGGCATCCCCCCAATTTCTAATTCTTTGCCCTCAGAAATGAGCTGCTATAAATATTTTTGTACATGTAGGTCCTTTTTCTTTTTTTTTTTTTAGATCTCTTTTGAGACATAGACCTAGCAGTGGTGTTGCTAAGGGCATGTGTGGTTTTATAGCCCTTTGGGCATAGTTCCAAATTGCTCTGCAGAATGGTTGAATCAGTTTACAACTCCACCAACAGTACACTAATGTCTCATTTTTCCCATATCCCCTCCAACATTTGTCATTTACCTTTTCTGTCCTAATAGCCAATCTAATAGGTATGAGATAGTACCTCAGAATTGTTTTAATTTTTCATTTCTCCAATCAATAGTGAGTTAGAGCATTTTTTCATATGATTATAGACACATCACCTGAAAACTGATCATATCTTTCGATCATTTATCAGTTGGAGAATGGCTCTTATTTTTACAAATTTGACTCAGTTTTCTGTATATTTGAGAAATGAGACCTTTATCAGAGAGACTTGCTTCAAAATTTTTTTCATAGTTACTATTGCTAACTGTGTTTCCCTCCATCCTATCCCCCCTTCCCCGTTTATTCTATTCTCTCTCTCCTTTCACCTTCTTCCACCTCAAAAGTGTTTTGCTTCTGATCACCCCTTCCCCCAATCTGCCCTCCCCATCATACCCCCCTATCCCTCTCCCCTCCTATTTTCCTGTAGGGTATGATAGATTTCTATATCCAATTAAGTGTGGATATTATTCCTTCTTTGATCCAATTTTGATGAGGGTAAGGTTTACTCACTTGCCCTCATTTCCCCCCTCTTTCCCTCCATTGTAAAAGCTTTTTGGGGCAGCTAGGTGGTGCAGTGAATAGAGCTCTGGCCCTGGAGTCAGGAGGACCTGAGTTCAAATCCAGCCTCAGACACCTAACACTTACTAGCTGTGTGACCCTGGGCAAGTCACTTAACCCTGATTACCTAAGCAAAAAAAAAAAAAAGCAAGAAAAAGCTTTTTCTTGCCTCTTTTTTGTGAGATAATTTACCCCATTCTACCTCTCTCTTTTTCTTTCTCCCAGTACATTCCTTTCTCACCCCTTAATTTTAGTTTTTAGATATCATCCCTTAATATTCAACTCACACCTGTACCCTCTGTCTATATATACTCCTTCTAACTGCCCTAGTAATGAGAAAGGTCTCATGAGTTACAAATATCATCTTCCCATGTAGGAATGTAAACAGTTTAACCTTATTAAGTCCCTTATGATTTCCCTTTACTGTTTACTTTCTCATGCTTCTCTTGAGTCTTGTATTTGAAAGTTAAATTTCTCATCAGCTCTGGTCTTTTCATCAAGAATGCTTGAAAGTCCTCTATCTCCCACTAGTTTGTTAGCTCCCTTTTCCATGTTGTCTTCCCCCATCAGAAGGGAAGCTCTTTGAGGGAAGAGACTTGTATCTATATTCTCTGGTTTAGCATGCTAGCTGGTACCTAGTAAGCACTTAATAAAGGCTTATTGATGTGACTTGATCTTTAATCCACTACCTTAAGTAAGGCCTTTTGTTTTTGACCTAAGCTAGTTTAAAGGGACTTCAAGAATGGAAAAGCTTTTTTATATCTAGAGAAACCAAAAAGGAGGTTTTTAATGTGCTTCCACAACAGGGGAGTCAGAATACTCCTTGGTCCCCATTGCTACTTCCAGACAATTCTATACCTAGCTGGCACTCAGCAAACTCTCCTTTGAGATTCATGCTATTCAAATTGATCACACAGTCTAGCTTCTGGTGGCTGTGATAGATGCCCAAGACATTTCCCAGTTCCTCAATCTACTCATTTTCTATGACCTACTCCTCCATCCAGGGGCACCTAGGTGATGCAGTAGATAGAGCACTGGACCTGGAGTCAGCAAGACTCATCTTTATGAGTTCAAATCCAGCCTCAGATACTTACTAGTTGTATGACTCTGGGCAAGTCACTTAACCTTGTTTGCCTCAGTTTCCTCATCTGTCAAATGAGCTGGAGAAAGAAATAACAAACCACTCTAGTATCTTTGCCAAGAAACCCCTGATGGGGTCACCAAGAGGCGGATATGACTGAACAACAACCCCCCCTCTATTCCACCTCAGCTACCCACAGAGACGTCCATCCTCTTGGTCTTACCATTAGCCACAAGTGTTCCATGTTCATGAATTCTGAAATTCTTTTATTGATCATCATCTTTTATCGTTTCATCTTTCTCTCTGCTTTACAACCTTTAGTCTTTAGTCATGACCTCTAATCCCCTCCAATCCTCAGTCAATTCTTTCTCAGGTCATCACCTTCATACTGGTTATATTCTCTTCCCTGCCCCAACCAGTTCAATTATACATCATCAACAATACTTGAGTTCCTCGCCTCCTTAGTTTACTATCAAGCTTGCCCTGCCAAACCACAAGCTTGGCTTACTACCACTGTCCCCGACCTTTGCTCCTATTCATTCACTGCTAAACTGAGTTAGAGTAAGTCACAAAACCATATTGATTTGGTCCACTGAAAACTGATGTTACATAAATCTCAAATGGTCCCCTACTGAAATAAAGCAGTTCTTTCACACTCCCCTGATCAATAACTTATCCCACTCACCACAAGGGCTAGCTATTTCTTTTTTTTATTAGGAAAATGTTCCCTATGTTTTAATATTGGTTTTAGGAAGAACTTCCCCTGTCTTTTTTTTTTTTTTTGTTAGGGCTATCTATTTCAACACTTGTTATCCTTCCTCAAGCTTCCCATGGCACTCCCTCCCTGACCCTCTCAACCTTCCTCAACCTTTTCTCGTACTCATTGAAAACATTGAGGCCACTTACTGAGAGTTCTCTAGTCTTGCTTCCTCCTCTTTTCATGTCAATCATCTTTCCCCCACTTTCCATCTCCTCCTTCACTCGTTTCACATAGAGAGGTAGCGCTTCTCCTTGCTCAGCAAACCTTGATCAACATGCATCCTTGACCCCATCTCATCCCATCTTCTCCAGCAAATTGCTCCCCCATGACCTGTGCTCTCTCAGATCCTTAGTCTCTCTTTCTCTCTATCTAATGGTTCCTTCCTTTCTGCCTACAAACACACGCATGTCTTTCCTATGCTTAAAAAAACTTTCACTTGATCCTACCATTCCTTCTGGCTATTTTAAAAATATTTTATTTATTTATATAAATATATGTATATATACATATATATACTCACATATACCGTACTATGCACACACACACACACACACACACACACACACACATATATATATATATATAAACATACTATTCATACCTCTATTGATCAGTTCTTTCTCTGGAAGTAGATAACATCTTCTTTGGTAAGTCCTTTGTAGTTGATTTGAATATTTATAATACTCAGAATAGCTTGGTCATTCACTGTTATTCTTCAAACAATATTGCTGTTACTGTATTCAGTGTTCTCTTGGTTCTGCTCATTTCACTCTTTATTATTCCATGAAAGTCTTTCTATGTTTTTCTAAAATTAACCAGTTCATCATTTCCTTTTTTAAAGTTAATTTATTTTTAGTTTTCAACATTCACTTCCATAAGATTTTGAGTTTTAAACTTTCTCCCCTTCCCTCCCCTCCTCCTTCCCCAAGACAGCATGCAATCTGATATAGTCTCTACATATATAGTCATATTAAACATGTTTTCACATTAGTCATGTTATAAAAAAGAATTAGAACCAATGGGAGGAACCATGGGAAAGAAGAAACAAAACAACCAAAAAAAAAAAAAAGAGAGAGAGAGCAAATAGTATACTTCCATCTGCATTCAGACTCCAAAGTTCTTTCTCTGGATGTGGATAGCATTTTCTATCATGAGTCTTTTGGAAATGTCTTAGATCATTGCATTGCTGAGAAGAGCCAAGTATCAAAGTCAGTCATCGCACAATGTGGTTGTTACTGTGTACAAGGTTCTCCTGGTTCTGCTCAGTTCACTCAGCGTCAGTTCATGTAAGTTTTTCTAGGTTTTTCTGAAATCCGCCTGCTCGTCACTTCTCATAGCACAATAGTATTCCATTACATTCATATATCACAACTTGTTCAGCCATTCCCCAGTTGATGGGCATCCTCTCAATTTCCATTTCTTTGCCACCACAAAGAGAGCTGTTATAAATATTTTAAACATATAGGTTCTTTTCCTTTTTCCTTCATCACCTTGGGAAATAGACCTAACAGATTGGGTCAAAGGGTATACACAGTTTTATAACTCTTAGGGCAGAACTCCAGATTGCTCTCTAAAATGGTTGGATCAGTTCACAGTTCTACCAACAGTGTATTAGTATCCCAATTTTTCTACATCCCTTCAACATTTGTCATTTTCCACTTCTATCATTTTAGCCAGTCTGATAGTTGTGAGATAATATTTCAAAGATGTTTTAGTTTGCATTTCTCTGATCAATAATGATATAGAGCGTTTTTTCATATGACTATATATAGCTTTGAATTCTTTATCAAAAAACTACCTATTCATATCCTTTGACCATTTATAATTTGAGGAATGACTCATATTCTTATAAATCTGACAAAGTTCTCTATATGTTTGAGATATTTTCTGATGTTGGCTAGTGGTTTAATTTGTACAAAACCTTTTTAATTTAACGGAATCAAAACTATCCATTTCACATCTCACAATGCTCTCTACAGCTTTGATGAGGTCTAGATGTTTAGGGGTGCTAGGACCCCAAAATCACGACATGTGGGTCCTGCCCGAAAGAATTCAACACAAGCCTTCTTTCAGCCAAAGATAAGGTTTACTAAAGATCCACCCACCATATTAGCTAGACTCTTAAGGAATCTGAGCACCTGTGAGCTATTGGCTAGATTGTAAAAATCTGAGCATCTTAATTGAGACAAAGATGGATTTTACATACAGAAAGACTGTAGGAGGGATCTAGGAGTGGCCAAGTAGTCTATGAGGTAAAAGAATTCCAAGGACCTGGATCACAAGGACAAGGGAGAATGGAGTCTAGATAGGATTAAGGGTGGGAAGCTGCCTGGGGCCTTAGGGAGGTAAGACAATGGAGAGCTAGGCTAGGTTAAGGGTAACAGAATTGGGAGATTGGGTGTAGTCACAATGAAAGGCCTCAGGCTAAGGCCAGAGATTTGGCCAAGTCGGGAAAGTCCAGGGTTTTTCCTTTCTGGGGTCCAGATCCCATCCTCATTAGCTTGATTATTCATAATTTCTTCTACTATCCATAAGTCTAGGTAATATGTTCCAGGTTCTTCTAATTTACTTATGATCTCTCCCTTTATGTCTAGGTCATGTATCTATTTTGACCTTATCTTGGTAAATGGTGTAAGATATTGGTCTATACCTAATTTTTGCCTGACTACTTTCCAGTTTTCCCAAGTTTTTTTTTTGTCCCAAAAGTTTAAATCTTTACATATGCCAAACACAATTTAACTATAATTGTTTACTACTATGTATTGTATGTCTGCTCTCTTCCACTGATCCACATTTCTATTTCTTATCCAGTACCAGATAGTTTTAATTACTGCCTTATAATAAAGTTTAAGGTCTGGTACTGCTAAGACCTTCTTCTTTTACATTTTTTTTTTCATGAATTCCTTTGACATTCTTGATCTCATCTAATCTACTTCTGATCACTGCCTGCCTTATCCTCTCCTCTTGCCTTCCTATTTCTTAATCTCCCCATCCTTCTAAGTCCCTCCCTTACCCTCTCCCCTCCAGTCTTAATTTGCATACCCTTCTAAGCTTCCCTCCCCTATCACTTCCCCTTACCCTCCTGTTTCTCTATAAATTACGAGGATTTTTACCCTTTCTAGATGTGTGTTATTCCCTATTTAATCCAGTTCTGATGAGAATAAGGTTCTAGCACTACCAGTCCTCCAACCCCCACCTACTCTCCACTGTAACAGTTCTTCTATTCATGACTCCTTTGTATGAGATAATTGCTCCATTTTACCTCTCAATTTTATTTTTAGGATCATCCCATCATAACTCAACCCCAAACCTTCCATCTATGTATCTCTTTCAAACTACTCTAGTAATGATAACATTCTTTTTTTTTTAAATGATAACATTCTTAAGAATAACAGACATTTTCCCACACAAGAAGTAAACAATTTGACCTTCTTAAGTCCGTTATAATTGGTCTTTCAAATTTACCTTCTTGTGATTCTCATGATTCTTGTAGGCCATATTTTCTGTTCAGTTCTGGTCTTTTCCGAAAGAATATTGGAAAGTCATTTAATTCATTAATTATCCCTAGAATTGAGCACATTGTCCTAGATATAGTCTGACTTGGGTAAAGAACATTGATTCCTAGAAGGTGATTCTTTTCTTAATGCAGCCCAAGATCCCTTTAACTTTTTCGCTGCTATATCACTGTTGACTTATTTTAAACTTGTAGTTCACTAAGATACCCAGATCTTTTTCAAACAAACTGTCTAATCGTTGTCCCCACCTTGCATTTGGGAAGTCTGTTTTTTGAAACAGACTACTCTGAATCATTGGGGGAAGTGCCCACATGGATAAGAAAACTAACTCCCTGGAGGCAACATAATGTAATAGATGAATGAAATACTGGAGATATAGCCTGGCAGCCTCTTCTGCAGGTAGGGGCTACAGTCATAGGGACTGAAGACCCTCAAAAGTCATATCACCCAAGTCCATTTCAACATCAGAAACGGATATGATTTTATTAGTGGAACTGACATAAAGAGGTATTATCATCTGCTTTGCTGCCATACAATAAGGACTGTGAGTCCTTTCCATCTGAATCTAAACTGAAACCTTCTGTGTTGTCTTTCCCATTAGGATGTGAGCTCCTTAAGAGCAGGGATTGTCTTACTTTCCTATTTATTTGCTAATGATTAGCACACAGTAAGAGCTTTGCACGCAGTAAGTGCTTAATAAATGCTTTCTTCATTCATTCGGGATAAAGAAGACCTGGGTTCAAATTTTGCCCTCTGACATTGGGGCAAGTTCATTAACCTCTCCGAATGCAGTTTCTTTGTCTGTAAAATGAGGGAGTTGAACGAAATGTCCTCTGAAGTGCTTTCCAATTCTACGTCTGTGGTGTTAGGAGTATGGAAGGATGTGCAAGGTAGTATGGTGGGCACCGGTTCTGTGTGATCAGTAGAAGTTCAATAGATTCAATGGAATACAACCAACATTAATTGTGTCCACAACACTGTTCTAAGTGCTTTCTGAGGTGAGCTTTTTGCTCTTTGGGGCCTACTTTGCATGGTCTGACCATCCTCTTGGACTCTTTTTCGTGCCACATACCAGGCACACATGGGACCTTAGAAATCAATAGTCCCAGCCCTTTACTTGACAAATGGGGAGACTGAAGCTGAGAGAGGGGAAACAACTTGTGTAAAGTCATACAGAAAGTCGTTGGCAGAGCTAGCATCTTCACCTAGCTCGACTGCCTCCATCTGTAGTGTGCTTGACAGTTTCTTACACTTTACTTCCCCACGTGTACTCTTCAGCGCAGTAACACTGACCTCCAGGCTGCCGCTGCTGCTTGCAGTGGATAGAGCAAGGGCCCGTAAGTCAAGAAGGTCTGCGTTCAAATGCGGCTCAGATACTTACTAGCTGTCTAATCCTGGTCAAGTCACTTACACCCTATTTGCCTCAGTTCCTCATCTGTAAAAAATGGGACACATTGGAGAAGGAAATGGCCCACCACTCCAGTATCTTTGCCAAGGAAACCACATAGAGTCGGAGATGACTGAACAACAACTTGAAGGCAGAGAATGTATTGTTTTTGTCTTTGTGCTAGACACAAAGTGGACGCTTAATAAATGCTTCTTCAATACAACGGAATCGGGCCTCAGTTTCCCCATCTGTAAAAATGGGTTTATCATTCTTGCGCTCCCTACTGTAAAGGGCTCTAGGAAGGGGAGAAATCATTTCCATTCTTGAGCCCCTGCCTGGGGGGGAGGGGGGAGCTGCACTTCCCTAAGGTGACAGCCAGGTGTCCCCTTCTTTCCAAAGCCTGGACTGGGGCTGGAGGAGGGGCGAGAGCCGGGGCTCCCTCCTTCTCCCTACCCCCAGCCCTCTGGCTCGGTGTCTGTGCTGGGCTCCCCGCCCCCCCGGTATAAAATCAACTTCGCCAGCCTCTTGCCTCCAGAGTGAGGGCTGACTGCAGGACCTGATCATGAACGCAGACGCTGCCCCAGCGCCTATCTTCCAAACAGGAGAAGACTGCCGGCCCGCTTGGCAAAAGGCGGCCGCCGGCTACGATGAGCCCGACACGCACCTGCAGATCCTGGGCAAGCCGGTGATGGAGCGCTGGGAGACCCCCTACATGCACTCACTGGCCGCCGTGGCCTCCTCCCGAGGTACCCGCCGGGCCCTCCTCTCCTAGGCCGCCCTCGGAGCGGATCCAAGCGGTCAGCTCCCAGGGAAGCGGAGGGGAGTCAGTAGAGAACCCCAGCCATGGGAGGAAGGGAAGGGCAGGGGAAAGAAGGTGCAGGGCGGGGTGGGTGCAGAATGAAAAGAAGGCTGGATGGGGGAGTGCAAGGGCCTGAGTTCAAATCCTAGCCCTGCCCCCTCTGTTTCTGGCTGGGTGAACGGAGCTTGGACTGTCTTTAGGACCCTTAATTCCGCTAAATCTTGTGCTCACAAACTTTGAGTCTGTAAAAGTTACTTAACCCCAGTAGCCTCCCCCATCCCCTTTCCTCATTTGTAGAAAGAGGGGATTGGACATCTCCAAATCCCGAAGTTCAAGGACTTTAGGAAGTCCCAGCTAGAAGGGGTTTTAAGCCACAAGCCTGCTTGGCCCATTCTTCTAAAAAAACTTCAGCAGCTGCTCACTGGCTTTGGAGCCAAGTTCCAAGTCCCGTCTGCCCAGCATTGAAGGCCATCTTCAGTCGGGTGGGACAGGCTCTGCAGCAGTCAGGCTGGGATGCGGGGTTCTGCCCCTCCAAAAGAAGCCTTACACCTGCTTCTAAAGCTTCTGAATCTTTGCTCTGCTTGGAATAACCTTGCTTCCTTTTTGGCTTAAAGCCCAGCTGGTGTAAAATCACCTCCTCCAGGAAGCCCTCCCACCCCTTACCCCACCCAGTGACTTGTCCAAGGTCACACAGCTAGTGTCTGAGACTTACGAATTAACTCAGGTCGTCTGGACTCCAGGTGGAGCGCTCCATCCACTGCCTCACTTAGCTGCCTCCATGATCCTGTGTATTTTAATGCTCAGGGTTTGGGTCTTCTAGCTCCATAGCAGAAGAGATTGGAACTTATCCAAACTTTTCATTTTTATTTTCTGTATGGGTATATATGCACATATTGTCTCCCCCAATAGAATGTAATCTTGAGGGCAGAGATTGGTTTTTTTTTCTTTCTGTCTTTGTATTCCCAGAACCTAGCAAATGACTGGCCCATGGTAGGCACTTAATAAAGGCCCACTGCTTGCTTTGTTGACCTTGATATTTAGAGGGGAGGTGACTTGTCTTATAACATCCTCTATGTAAGAGGCAGAGCCTGGAGAAGGAAAACATAGGAACAAATGGTAGGGACCATGACTTTTGGGACCTTCTGGGGTACCCACAGATGGCCTATGGTACAAGGTCATGTTCTTTGTCTTCCTAGAGACTCTAGGCCTGGTTCTTTATTAGAGACTTTGTGAGGATTAATCTTTCTAAAACACTCCAGCTCAAACATCTTCCATGGCTCCCATTGTCTATAGGACAACGCTTACAATCAATCAGTTATGAGTATTTATTAAGCACCTACTATGTGCCAGGCACTGTAGGACTAGGTGCTAGAGATGATACAAAAACAAAGCATTCCCTGCCCCTAAGAAATTTTTATTCTATTAGGAAGTATTCTATCTGGGAAATCTACATGTACACAAATAATACATGTTGTTCGACCTTTGTTCTTGAACAGGACCAACAACATTGATGAGTTCTAGAGGTTTAGGGTTGTTGGAACCCCAAAATCATGACACTGTGGGCCCTGCCTGAAAGAATTCAACCCAAATCTTTCAGCCAGAGAAAGTTTGTTAGAGATAAACCATACAGGCAAGACTCTTAAGGAATCTGAACATTAGTGACTCCTATAAGGACGAATGGGCATGAGAAAATCTCAGCGTTTAAATGGGGGCCAGGGTGGATCTTATATATACTCAAGTAATTTTGGGTGACCAGAGGAGGGGTTGGGAAGAGGATCTGGGTGACTGGGGGAGGAATACAGGAAGAATTCCTATTGGAATGCTTGGGGGGCAGCTAGGTGGTGCAGTGGATAGAGCACTGGCCCTGAAGTCAGGAGGACCTGAGTTCAAATCCAGCTTCGGACCAAACATTTGACACTTACTAGCTGTGTGACCCTGGGCAAGTCACTTAATACTAATTACCAAAAAAAAGGGGGGGGGGAATGTTTGGGAGAGATTGGGAATAAATAGTGAAGGTAACTGGAAGGTGGAGGTTTGAATGGGGTGTGGATAAGATCGAAAGTGGGACTAGGGAGGGCTTTGATAGGGATAGTCGATAAGGAAAACCTTGGAGTGGAATATAGCCTCAGGTAACCGCTTCAGACTAAAGTGAAGTTTAAGGCTTTTCTGGTTCTGTAGATAAATGGGAGCCAAATTCTTTTTGGGGCAAGGGGCAAAGGTCTCGCTTGGGCCTATACCCCATCAGTATCATGAGCGAGATGTCTTGACTTAACATGAATTGGATATAAGTGAGGCAGAGCTGCACCACGTCCTCAGCCTCACTCCTCCAGAGTCTCCAGAGTCCCAGATCCAGGGTGTTGCAGTGGGTGACCTTGGCCTTTCTAAATTAAGGTCTTTCCCGGGTATCTGGTTGTCTGAGGCCACACCCATTCATTGACTAAGGCTAGGTAAGAGTTGAGATAAAAGATGGCACAATTTACCATCACAAAAATATCTGGGTAGACTTTCCAAGTTTCTGGCTGGAAGAGAAAACAGTTGCTTTTTACACTCATTTGTAAGCCACTGAGGCTTGAGTTGGGGCTATTACTGGCCATTTCATGAAAGTCAGAGTGATTGGGGTTTTAAGGTGGGAGTCCCAGAAACCTAGAAACTACGGAGAGAGAGAGGAGTGCCATGCTCCAAAGCTGGGATTTTCCTGAGGATCCCCTTGGCTTTACTCACTGGGGCTGACTTAACATCTGTCTGGACTTCCCCTTCCTTAGTAAGCAAAATCTTTCCTCCATTCTCCCAGCATTGTGAGCTGCATGGTGTTTTATAATGATCTGGGGGTGATTTTTTTGTTGTTGTTTTGTTGTTGCTTTTTGGTGAGGCAGTCGGGGTTAAGTGACTTGCCCAAGGTCACCCAGATAGTAAGTGTCATGTGCCTGAGACTGGATTTGAACTCATGTCCTTCTGACTTTAAGGCCAGAGCTCTATCCACTGTGCCACCTAGCTGCCCTTGGGAATAATTTTAATAAAGTTAGTGAGTCAAAGTCAGGTGCAAGGTCCCAGAATTTCCATTTTACAGGTGGAAAAATACCGTCACTGTAATTTATAAAGTCTTCCTGTGTCTGTCTCAGGTCACAGGAATTAGAATTTCTCGCCCAAAGAGAAGGGGGAGAAGAAAAGGGAAGGGAACGAGCATTTATTAAGCCCCTACTTTGGTGTCAGGCACTGTGCTAAATGCTTTACAAACATTATTTTCAGGAGTTACCAATATCAATGAAATCAGGGGTCCAGTCCTCAGCCCTTTATCTAACACTTGAAGGTTTATAAAGCACTTTGAATGTGATTATCTCATTTGAACCTCCTAACACAATACCATTGTTATATCAATTTTACAGATGAGGAAACAGGCCAAGCTAGGTTAAATGACTTTTCCAAGTGTATACAATGAGTAAGTGTCTGAGGCAGGATTTGAACCACTTGTCTTTCTGACTGCAAGTCTTCCATTCTATCCACCATGGGATCAAGCTGCTTTAGAAATAAGAAAAGGGAGGGGCAGCTAGGTGGTATAGTGAATGGAGTACCAGCCCTGGACACACTTACTAGCTGTATGACCCTGGGCAAGTCACTTAATCCTGACTGCCAAAAAAAAAGGGGGGGGGGGAATGAAGGGTTGGAGGTTGACTGACTTGAGTCATTAAACCCCAGCCTGGAAGACATGTGATTTGGGGATAGCATGGGAGGAGAGAGAGAAATGAGGAAGGAAAACATCCAGAATACTAAAGAGAATTGGTAAGAGAAGGGAGGGAAAGAGGACCAAACATTGGCTTCTTCTGGAAACACCACACAGGCACCAATTTTCCTGCACCCGATTCCCACCTAGAATTTCTTTTTTTTTCCACGCAGTTGGGGTTAAGTGACTTGCGCAGGGTCACATACTAATAAGTGTCAAGTGCTTGGTCTGAGGTCGGATTTGAACTCAGGTTCTCCTGACTTCAGGGCCAGTGCTCTATCCCCTGTGCCACCTAGCTGCCCCCCACCTAGAATTTCTTTAGGGAAGAATAGAACAAAGATTTATTAAGCACCTACTCTGTGCCAGGAACCGTGCAAAGCTTTTTGCAAAGTGGAGGGCCGGCATCATAGCAGTGTGGCTTGGACTTTATCCTGGGGGAATGGGGAGAGTTGGTGAAGTGGGAGTAGAGTAAGGGCAGCTCAGGGCCTGGGGCTGTCATGATTGAGGTGGGACAGACACTGAGTGGAACCAGAAAGAGGGTGAGGAGGCAGATACTTAACTCTGCTCTCTGTAACAGAAAGAAAAGACATTTCAGAGGCAGCGAGATGGTGCAGTTGAAAGGGCACTGTGCCCAGTGGCAGGAAGACCTGAGTTTAAATTTGGCCTCCAACAGGTACTAACTGTGTGACCCTGGTCAAGTCATGTTACCTCTGTCTGCCTCATTTCCTCTGCTGTAAAATGGAGATAGTAATAGCACCTACCTCCCAGAGTTGTATCAAATGAGAATACAATGCAGATGCTAAGTAAATAGAGGGAATTTGGTGGTGAGGGATGCTGGGGGTCAGGAAGGGCCTCATGAAAGAGGTAGTGTTTCAGCTGAGCTTTGAAGAAGGCTTTGGATTGATTCGAGAAAGCAGCAGTGAGGAAGGGGAACATTCCAGGCCTGGGAGGAGAGCCTGTATGTACAAGAGGCCAAGAGGCCAAGAGGCCAAGAGGCCAAGAGGCCGGCCAGTGAGCTCAGGTCTTCACGCACAACATCTCCTTTCAAGTAGGATCTGTTCATTTTTTTTTTCTTTAAAAGCCCGTCCAGGGCTTAACAATGTGCCTGACACATAGTAGGTGTTTAATCAATGCTTGTTTGTTGATTGATTAAGGATCAGCAAGTGGGTCCATTTGGCTAGCCTAGGGGTGGGGAACCTGCGGCTATAAGGCCACATGTGGCCTTTTAGGTCCTTAAGTGTAGCCTTTTGACTGAATCCAAATTTTGTTTTGTAAAATCCAAATTTTGATTCCTTCAAAAGACTGCACTTAAGGACCTAAGAACTTAAGGCTGAAGGTTCCCCATCCCTGAGCTAGACCGAAGGGTGCATGAATGGGCGAGAAGCCTGAAAAAGTGTGCTGGGCTTGGAATGTCACACAGAAAAGTCTGCTTTTGGTCCTAATCATTAGGGAACCACTGGAGGCTTTCATGCAGGGAAGTGAAGTGGTCAGATCTGTGCTTGGCTTAGAGAAAGAGGTGGAGAACAGTTGGGAGGACCAATCAGGGTCACACATGAAAGCACAGCCTTCATGATTTGGCCTCAGTTTACCTTCTATACTAACTGCTCCTTTACTCTCAGTTTCTAACAAATCATTCTTTGCTCGGACCATGCCCCTAAACTTCATCTCTCCTTTCTCTTTGCCTTATTTTTTTCCTCTCTCTCTCTCCACAGCCCAATACCTTTAAGATTAAACTCATAGCCCCACCTCCTCCCGAAGGTCTTCCCTGATTCCCTCAGCCCATTTAGTTCAGAACTCTTATTGGTGAATAAGTGAGCAGAACTGGAAATAGCAGATCAACTGGGAGGAAACCCTGGGAAGAGAAATCAAAGTGAGAACCTGGATCTCAGAATAGTCCCAGGGATGTGGTCCCTAAGGGGGAGAGAGACCCCCAGTTGCTGAGATCCAACCCCTGGGATACTCAGACTCACATCGTTACAAGAGTGGCCCTCACTGGGGAAGGGATCAGCACAGGTGGGGCTGGGTGGTTCCTCTTGTAGAGAGGTTATACAGGATGCAGACTCTGGACAATCTGAGTTCAAATCCTGCCTCTCTTATTTGCTATATTTGTGACCCCAGGCAGGTCATTTCACTGCTCTTAGCCTCGGTTTCCTCATCTATAAAATGAGGATGATAATAGTACTTCTCAGCATTGCTGTGAACCTCAAGTTAATATAAAGAACTTTGCAAAATTTAAAGTACCATATAAATGTGAACTATTATTACTGAATGAATTAAGGAGAGACCGTCAACATCTGTGCTGGTAGATGAAGGGAGGCCTGCCTGCCTTGCCAGCATCATCATGTGTTTGTGTATGTATATATATAGATTTATGAATATAACACGTTACACACAAATAGACACATATATTTGTATGTAATACACATGCAGTGGTATCTCTGTCCTAAGGGCATAGATTTCAGAAGTGGAAGGTACCTTTCAAGTCATCTAGTCCATGTCTCTCATTTTACAATTGAGGAAACTGAGGCCCAGAGATGTTAAATGTCTTGCTAAAGGTCACGAAGATAGTGATGAGCCAGAATTTGAACTCAGGTCTTCTGATTGCAAATCCAGCATGCCTTTCACTGAACTTCAATACCTCCCCAGTTAATAAAGGATCCTTTAAAGCAAAGCAACGGCAGAGACCAAGAGAAGCATCTAAATCTGAGAAAGCCGCAGGCATTTTTCTTCTGGCATGTGACTGAGGTTGCTGGCTTGCTGCCCCAGGGCTCCACTGTCCTGCCTTCCTGGGTGTGGGAGCACATGCCTGTCAATGAGGCAGCGGAGGTCAGTGGAAACAATGCTGGTTTTGAGTCTGATTATTTAGGTTTGAATCCGAACTACACCACTGAGTGACTGGCCATTTCACTGAAAAGTAATTGGGTTGGATTAGATGCCCTTTAAGGTCCCTTCCAGCTCTGAATTTTTAATCTTATGAGGCTACAGAGATACTAGGAAGGGTGTGTGTTTGTTGGAAGCTAGTGCATAGAGCGCTTGAACTGGGGTCAGGAAGATCTGAGTTCAAGTTCAGTCTCAGACGCTAGCTGTGTGACCTGGGGCAAGTCACTTAACCTTTCCAGGCCCCTGCTTCCTCATCTATAAAATGGGGATAATACTAACAGCACCTTCTTCCTAGGGTTGTTGTGAGGATCAAAGGAGACAATATTTGTAAGGTGTTTTGCAAACCCAAAGTGCTATATGAATGCTAGCTATTATTATCCCCATTGAAAAATTTCCCCTTTTCAGCTAGCTTCCAAAGGGAGATTTAGGGGATATGTCCAAAGTCCCTATTCTTTTCTCTCCAGAATCCAATCCCTTTCCCACTTAGACTAAGAATCTTTGAGGGGTGAGGAGCATGGGCTGGCTGGTTGTCCCTGTGTCAGGTGCTAAGAGAAGGACATAGCCCCTCAACCTGAGGGCCCCCCAGCTCTGACATTCTGGGTTCTAAGGGCTCTCCCTGTTCTGACATCCTGGGTTCCAAGGGCCCCCCAGCTCTGACATCCTGGGTTCTAAGGGCCCTCCCAGCCCTGACATTCTGAGATTCTCTGAGGCCAGATGAGAGCTGGCAGATAGGGATTTGCATAGATAGGGGAGGGCATGGGGGGGGGGTGCGGATTTGTACAATGGACAATGCAGAGGCAGGAATGAATTCCTTCTGTCCTTTAGAAACAGCAAACTACCCTTTCCCCTCCTCCTTGCCCCTGGGCCAATTCCTTCCAAGTAAAGGAAAGTGGGATCTGTCTGCAGTCCCAGCCCCGCTCCCTTCCCCAGAATAGCTTCTGTGTAAAAGGAGCCCTCGGGACCTAGGGCCTCCCACTTGTGCTCCCTTGTCAATCGAGGAGACAGGTGGGGGTTGGGGGGTGGGGAGCTGCCCCAGCCTGGGACTGGAGGGTAAACTAGGCCTGGAGAAACCCCTGGAAATAGCCAGGCTGAGGCCCCAGAGCTTCCTCCCAGAAGGTACTGGTGGCTTTGGGCAAATCAGCCCTCCCCAGCTCTGGTACACCTTAGCTCTCTTGGCAGTCTGCCTGCTGAGCGTTTCCTGACGACCTCCCAAATGTTCTCGGCCTGTTCCAGGCTCTGGAGAGAAGATAGATGAAAGAACCAAGGCAATTCGGTGTAGTGGAGAAAGCCTTGGCACTCAGAGCTGACAGACACCTTAGTGGTAATTTAGTTTGACCTTCTCTTACCAATGGGGATCCTGGGGAAACAGAATTCGAACCCAGCACTCCGCACTTGGTGAACTTTCCATTACTTTCTTGCCTCCTTGTGGCAAGTATTTTTATTCTTATTTTATAGATTGGGAAATGGAGAATCTGAGAAATTTAGTGACTTGTCCAAGAGCATGCAGAGAGTAAGGCAATGCTCAGCTCACTGTGCCACGAAGCCTCAAAGGAGTCGAGAGACCCATGCTCTAGTTTGAGAATGGGCAAGTTACATCTCCTGTCTGGGCCTCAGTTTACCTACCTGTAAAGTGAGAGAGTTGAACTAGACAATCTCTAAGGGATCTCCTAACTCTGACATTCTGGGTGCTAAGGGCCCTCCCAGCTCTGACATTGTGTTCTAAGGGCCCTCCCAGCTCTGACATCCTCGGTTCTAGGACCCTCCCAGCTCTGCCATTCTCTGCTCCAAGGAGCCTCTTAGAACTGCCGTCCTACACTTTCAAGTCCCTGTGAGCTCTGACATTCCTCCCCTTCACACATTCTCTTGCAGCCAACCTAGCCCCTATCTCTTCCCAACACACACAACACTCTACCTCTCCTGTGTCTTTGACATGCTTTCTGTTCCCTAGGGGCTTTCTTCCTCCTCTGCCTCCCACACAAGGCCTTTCCTGATTCTGCTTCCCACTTGTCAGAACTCTATCCTTCCCTCCTAATATTACTTGGTATTTTACTTATGTATATACATGGTGTATCCTCCGTTGAATATAAACTCCTGGAGGGCAGGCCCTGGTTTGTTCCTATATATCCCCAGTCTCCAATACAGTGTCTTACACAGACTAACCATTTCTTTCTTTTTTTTTTTCTTCTTTGGCAATTGGGGTTAAGTGACTTGCCCAGGGTCACACAGCTAGTAAGTGTCAAGTGTTTGGTCTGAGGCCAGATTTGAACTCAGGTCCTCCTGACTTCAGGGCCAGTGCTGTATCCGCTGCACCACCTAGCTGCCCCCAGACTAACCATTTCTAATGATTATTATTT
>NW_020949696.1:6169094-6173493 GCF_900497805.2 Vombatus ursinus
TGAGGGATAGATTGGATTTACTTAGGCAGAGGGTGAATGAATGGATAAAAGGGCATTCTAAAGCACCTACTATGTGCCTGGTACCATGCTAGGTGCAGGGAGGTGGGCAGGGATACTAATATAAAAGTGAGAGGGTCCCTGCCCTCGTGGAGTTTATGTCCTAATAGGAGGAGATGACCCAAGGGAGTGATGACAGAGAAGTTAATCTGGGTCTGGGCAGTCACAGGCGTGGTGACTGGAGCCACAGACCCGTCCTGCCTTTTTCCAGAAGCACTTGATTTGTTTCCTGTTCCCAGAGTAAGAATTAGAGGTGGGGTGGGGTGGGGTGGGGAGAATGCCTGGGATAGATGGGACTTGGGGGATGGGATGAAAAGAGAGGTCTAGGGGCAGTCGGTCCCCCTGAATTGGGTGGGTTTTCTGCTCCCTCACGATCAAGCTGGCTGGGCCCTAGGGCAGAGAGAGGAGGGGCTAAGACTTTCTAGGCTCTGGGAATGTCCAAGACAGAATTTCAGAGGTTATCTAGTCCAAGCCTTTGTTTTTCAGGAGACTGAGGCCCACTGACATCAGGAGACTTGTCCAGGGTCAGTCACAGAGGGAGTCAGTCATTGGCAGAGAATGAACTCAAAACTAGAACCCCGGGACAGCTAGGTGTTGAAGTGAATAGAGCACCAACCTGGGAGTCAGTAGGACCTGAGTTCAAATTTGGCCTCAGACACTTGACACTTACTGGCTGTGTGATCCTAGGCACGTCACTTAACCCCAATTGCCTCACCAAAATCAAAACAAAACAAAACCTAGAACCCAACTGAAAATTGGAACTGCTCCTCTCCCCCTTTCTGCTTGCTATTGCTGCCTCTCTCCTGTGGGGTGTGGGGCAAGCAGAGGGGACAGGAACAAGCTGTACCTGGTGAGCATGCAAAATTTTTATTGAAATCCACCCTCGGTTCCCACAAGATTGAGGGGATCGAGGGGGGTGGACTTTAAACTCCTCTCCTGCGGGAGATGCCTGGTGGCTTGGTGGACCCTGGGTCACTTTTCCCTCTGGCTCTTATCCCAGGGGGAAGGGTCCTGGAGGTCGGCTTTGGGATGGCCATTGCGGCCAGCAAGGTGCAGGAAGCCGACATCGAGGAGCACTGGATCGTTGAATGCAATGACGGTGTCTTCCGGCGGCTGCAGGAGTGGGCCCAGCATCAGCCCCACAAGGTAGCTGTTGGGGCTCTGCTGGGAGGGACATCTTGTCCCGCGTGGGCTCACTCACAGCATACCTGCAATGGCCCACTAGCCCTTGGGACGGCCTCTAGGGGGCTGTGGAAGGAGAGGAGGAATGGAAAGGAAATAAGTGTTTATTAAGCACCTGCTATGTGCCAGGCACTGTGCTAAGTGCTTTACAAATACTATCTCATTTGATTCTCACAACAACCCTGGGAGGTAGTGGGTGTCAATATCCCCATTTTGTAGTTGGGGGAAACTGAGGCAGACAGAGATTAAGTAAGTGTTTGAGGCTGGATTTGATCTCTTCTCTCTCCTGTTCCTAAGGTCGTCCCCTTAAAAGGCTTATGGGAAGAGGTGGTGCCCAACCTGCCTGATGGACATTTCGATGGTGAGAAAGCACAAAGAGGCCCTAGAGGGAATAAAAGTAACAACTACAACAACAATAATTATTATTTATGTATCGCCTGAAGGTTTTCAGAGCACTTTCCAAATGATCTCATTGTAGCCTCACAACAACCTTGGGAGGTAGCTGCTATTATCCCCATTTTATAGATGAGTAAACTGAGGCAGACCTGGGTTAAGTGACTTGCACAAGGGTCACAAAACTAGTAAGTGTCTGAGGTCAGATTTGAACTCGGGTCTTCCTGACTCCAGCTCCAACACTATTCGGTAGGACAGTTGGACAATTAGCCCTTCAGGAGGGGTGATAGGACAGCAGTCTGTGGGTAGGTCTGGGGATTCCTTTCACCAATGAAATGATTAGTCTCACTGCACAACTGTTGCCATTGCTTGAAATTCTGCCATTATGGTATTATCCCTTTGGGTTAAGGCAATGACTCTAGGAAAAACTCCTGCTCTAAGGCCCTTGGGAAAGAGTTAATGTATTAATGCTGCCTCCCTCCCCAGCCTTGTTGCTATTGGGAGCTTATGACCTTGGCCCTGTTTACACCAGGCTCCCTCCTACCCACTCTGTATCTCCACAAGTCAACATAGTTACCCATTAGATGGGAGCCACATTAAGGAACAAAGGCCTTATCACTGCCTGGATCTCCTAAGGTCCTGGAACTTCATTTATTTATAAGTTCAGGGACAGATTTAAAAATGCTTGTAGGTTTTTGTTTTTTTGTAAAGGACCAAAGATAGTAAATCAGGCCTGTTTGCCTGAAGTTAACAGGCTAAGTATTTTAAGTAATTGTAACGAGCACTTTTGGTCCAAATGGACACATAATGAAAAGTATTCCTTTCCTCTTGTCACAGAGGTGGAAGATTATCAGGCGAGAATAGATAGAGAAAAAGCCCTTGACAAAAGGCAATAGTCATTTATCCTAAAATAACAAAAAAAGTTCTACAAACCGTAGGCATAGAAGGATCTTTTAAAAAATATGATGAGAAATATATGTATGTATGTATACACATACACATGCATGTGTACATACAGATACATGCACATGTGTATTTATGTATAAAACCCAGGGTTAGCAGTATTTTTAACAAGGAAACCCAACAAGCTTTCTCAAGAAATATATAGGAGCAAAGCAAGGACGTCCCTTTTCCCCCACTGTTATTTGCTACAGTTCTACAAATGCTTGAGATAGTAATAAGAAAAAGAAATTAAAAGCACAAGAATGAGTAAAGCAGAGACAAAAGTATTTCATTTTATGGGTAACGAGGTGGTTTACTCAGAAAACCCTGGAGAATCAGCAAAGAAAATAAACAAGAAAATTAAGAACTTTGGCAAAGTAGTAGATACAACATACAAAATTGTCAGATGTGGTCACTATATTATTTGTTTTTACAAAATTGTTTTTTCTTTGTTGCAAGAAACAGTTAAGTCCTGGGTAAGAGGTGAGGGGCTGTCACATATACTCAGAAGTGTGAAAACCAAAGGCAGTCCCATATGACACTTTTAAAGAATAAACAAAGTTAAAAGAATTGTTTCTCTGAAACAGGAATTCTGTATGACACCTATCCCCTCTCTGAGGAGACTTGGCATACCCACCAGTTCAACTTCATCAAGGTAAGGCGGTGGCATCGGCCTTCACCTATGAACATAACTCTCCCTAATGCCATCAGCAGGCTGCAGTTCAGGGAAGTCTCCAGCAGCAGGGATGGGGGTTTGTACCTGAGGCATCCATGTCCTTTTATCCTTTGTGACCTAGAGCATTGGTGAGATAGGTGAAGAGGGGGCTGGGGATGGGAGCTCATTAAGACCTTTGCCCTTCCACCCTGCCAGGCTCACGCTTTCCGCCTGCTGAAGCCTGGGGGTGTCCTCACTTACTGCAACCTGACATCCTGGGGAGAACTACTGAAGACCAAGTACACGGATATCAAAAAGATGTTTGAGGTGAGCCGTGAACCTGGGCCCCAATGCCCTCTAGCATGACCACCCACCATCCACCCTCTGTTATCACCTCCCTGCTCCCTCCCCATACATCTGTGTTTGTATAGGGAGGATCACAAGGCTGTGAGAGAGCTCTGGCCTGTAAGTCAGAGACAGGATTCTAATCCTGGTGCTGTAACTCACCCTGTGATTAACCTTAGCATAATTACTTCTCTTTGGGTCTCAATTTCTCCTCCATAAAAAGAGGAGTTGGATAAGATGATTTCTGAGGTCTGATGTTTGGTGCCCTAGGTTGGCACGTTCAGTCAGCAGCTTGGTGGCGCATAGATAGAGCTCCTGCCCTGAAGTCAGGAAGACTCCTTTCCCTGAATTCAAATTCAGACTCAGACACTTAGTAGCTGTGTGACCCTGGGAGAGTCACTTCACCCTGCTGGCCTCAGTTTCCTCATCTGTAAAATGAGCTAGAGAAGGAAATGGCAAACCACTTCAGTATCTTTGGCAAGAAAACCCCAAATGGGTCATGAAGAATGACAGCAAGATTCCTCCCAACTGTGTGGTACAGTAGAAAAAGCACTGGACCCGGGTGCAAATCTTGCCTCTTTCATTGTGTAACCTTAGGCAACTTACTTTCTCTGGATCTCAGTTTCTTAAAGACAAGTTAAAGGGGCTGAATCAGATGGCCTTTGAGATCCTTTCCAGCTCTGGATCTGTGATCCTTAATTCTTAAATTCTGTGTTCCAAGCTCCTTCCCACCACCTCTGATATTCAGTATTCTAAGCTGCCTCCTAGCCCTGACATTCTGTGTTCTAATGTCCCTTCATCTTGTGGTCTAAGGACCCTTCTGAC
>NW_020949696.1:6173503-6336305 GCF_900497805.2 Vombatus ursinus
GCCCTGACATCCTGTGTTCTAATGTCCCTCCTAGCCCTGATATCATATGTTCTAAGAAACCTCCCAACTCTGACATCATGTGTTCTAAGAACTCTCCCAGCCCTGACATCCTGTGTTCTAAGGGCTCTCCCAGCTCTGCCACTGGAAACAAAGGTAAAGTCTCTGAATTCAGGGGCAGCCTCCAGAGATGCAAGCGTGCTGCAGATGTTTGCCTTTATCCTTCCCTAATAAGAACAACAGTAATAACAGCTCACATTTCTCTACTGTTTTTCGGGATTACAGAATACTTTCCCAATCATTCTCTTTGACAATTATAGACAACAGAGCTGAAGAGGACCCTCAAGGAGGTTTATTGCTTAGCTAAGATCACGGTATATAGATTTAGAGTAGGACAGGATCTTAGAAGTCAAGTCCAATGCCATCATTTTACAGATAGGGAAACTGATGCCTAGAGTAGTTAAATGAATGACCCAAGGTCATACAGATTACAAGTGTCAGAGTCAGGTCAGCATCACAGATTGAGAGAAGGAAGGGAACTTCTAGGTTGTTCAGTTCAGCCTTTCCCCCTCATTTTGACAGTTGAGGAAACCAAGGCCCTAAGATATGTTCAACAAGGTAGTAAGTTGCAGAACCAGGTTCTCCAATCCAACACCCCTTCCACTATTCCATGTTATGTCTGTTATTCAGGGACCCATCTAGCTAAGAAGTGGGAAGGCTTACTCCCGCAAAGGATGACTGGTTTTTTTGTTTGTTTTCTTTTCAGCCACATTAATTCATTTAGGATGTGGAGGGTTTACGATCTCTGTCAGTGCTGAGATACCAGTGCCAACAAATTCATAGATTCTTTAAATCTTAAAGATGAACAGATAACCAAACTTTTATTGTTTTCTGGTTTTGATCCCCAAAGGATGGCTTCGTGGAGACCATGTCACCTTCTCTAATATCCACGTCAAAGCTATATAGGACTTCCTCTCCAAACAGCTCTCCCTTTTCGTTAGCAAAGATTCATGGCGAGTCTTTCCTCCTGATTTCATTTCTCTTAGGGGCCTGGATGGGCTTAGAGAGTCATACATCTAGAGCTGGAGGAGACCTTAGAAGTCTTCCAGATGAGTTAAACTTGTCCACGATCCTAGAGGTCATCAGTGGCAGACCCCACATTTTAGCCCAGATTCTTTAACTCAGACAATCGCCATTTTAGCTCAATTAGGAAAGGGAACCAGAAGTCAAGAGCAGAGAAACCACTTGTCTCAAATCCCACAGGGAGTAAATGGTAACAGCTAGGAGTCAAACCCAGGTCCCCCGCCTGAGGCCCACCAGATGTATTTTTCCAGTGTACCTCCCAGCAGATGACCTGGCCCTTTCTTTCTGTTGCCCCTTAGGAGACCCAGATCCCAGCCCTGGTGGAGGCAGGTTTCAAGAAGGAGAATATCAGCACCACTGTGATGGACCTGGTGCCCCCCAAGGAATGCCGCTACTACTCCTTCCCCAAGATGATCACCCCGACAGTCGTCAAACACTGAGGGCGCCCAGCTTCCTCTTCCTTCAGGCTGACCCTGGAATGGGGGCACCAAGGACTCTCTGGCCTGCCAGGGCTAGAGCCTAGGATTGCTCAGTAGATCTCAGCCAACTTCTCAACAAGACTTGACAAGGGAACTTGACACAGGAAGAGAGGCAGAAAGCAAGCAGGGGACTGAGGGATTCTCTAGGCCTGTCTCCTCACTCAAGGCCTCAAGAGTGGCAAAAAGGCTTCTGTTTCAATACAACAAACACATTAAGTTCTGGGCAGAGCCCAGTGCTAGAAGTCAAGGCTCAGGGTTTTTCTGCTTTTTGATTTGTCTACCATCTCAGTCCTTGTAAGCTACTTGGGGCCTTTATTTGTTTCATCTATAGAATGGGTGTATGTAAGGAACTGGCTACCCTCAAAGGTAATAATCAGGCTACCAAAATGGCAATTTCTCATTCAAAAGCTCTGCAAGGAATTGCTTTAAGGACATGCCCCTCCTCTTGTTTAGTAAGTGCCCATAATGTGCTTCTTGGTGCTGGAAAAGTACAGAGAAGTCCAGAGCCTTGCCCGCTGCCTTTGAGGGGCCTGTACCCCATTTGAGACAGAGTGTTGATAATCCAAGAGTGAGTCCAGGGGCCAAATGCTCATGTCATGGGTTTCCCCCTCATTCTAGGGCTTCAAAGAGTTAACGTCTACTTGTGGGGGATGGGATTCTTGCTCAGGTTATAGCTGAACTAGATTGCATGGTCTCTGAGGTCCCCATAGCACCCCTTGCAGGCAGGGAAAATATTTTTATCTTTATTTGTATCCTCAGGGCTTAACACAGTGCCTGACACTTAGTACTTAATATGTTTGTCGACTGATTAACACCTTTCCTTTGAGATAGAGGTAGAGCAAAGAGTAGCCCCATTTTATAGATGACAGAGAGGCATTGTATTTACTAGACAGTAGCCAGAGCTGGCCTTGGAGCCAGGAAGACCCAGGTTCAAGTCTTACCTCTGATGTGTTCTAGTTTTTGCAACTCTGGCTAAGTCATGAAACCTAGTTATTCTAGGCGTCTCCTTCAGACTAAGCTGCAGACCTGCATTGGTAGAGGAAGTTTCCTCAATGGAGAGTTCCCTTTAATCGAGAGGTTCAGTCCCTATCCCTTTATAGGTGAAGAAATTGAGAAGTGACTTGTCCACAGTCACTGAAGACAGAGCTAGGATCTGAAATCGGGTCTCTTTCTTGCCCAGTGTTCTACCAAACTGAGGTCAAGAGGCTGAGGGAATCTAGGCCCCAGGCATGTTCCACTACACTATTTGTTCCCTTTCAGTTTCCCTGTTTAAGTCCATTTGGAAGCCTTAACTTTAACTAATATACTGTGAGGCCCCCCTGTATCCTTTATTAAGATTTTGGTGCTCTTCAGACCAGGTGCTCTGCTGGGGTGTCAGAGGTCCTCTGGGGGAAAGGGAAGGCCCTGCACCTTCTCAGTTGTAGCAAAAAGCCTGCTGGTCAAATAATAAAGGAATTCTGACCTCAGCTAGAGTCCAGGTTTCCTTCCTGACTCTTGAATTGTTGATGCAAGGGGTGTGTGTATGTGTGTCTAGGGAAGGGAAGAATGAAGAAATGTGGGGATAGGAGAGATTAGGGGAAAAGAATGGAGAGAGAAGGTGTGATGGATGAGAAAGGGAAGGGAGGAGAAACGGGAAAGAGAAATGAGCAGCGGGGATACAAAGAAGCAAATGGGCCTTTGAGGGCAGTTCAAGCAGGAAACTAATCCAAAGGATGTAAGATTCTTCCCACCCTGAGCTTGGGTCCTTCCCATCTCTACTCAAACCCATCCCATTGCCTAATCCTCTTGTTGAAGAAATGACCACCAGGACTCTGCCCACTGTAAGCCCGTTGATACATCCAGCCATGTGACAGACTCCTTGCAAAAGCTAACTGGACAGTGAGACTCAAGGTGGTTGAGCAAAGTACAACAATATTTTAGCTGCTGTCTTTTGCTTTCACATCAACCTAAATTTTCCCTTTTATTCCTTGATGTTGGGAAAGACTGGAGGTAAAAGAAAAAGGGGACAGCAGAGGATGAGATGGATAATGTCATGGAAGCAATGAACATGAGCTTGGACAGACTTTGGGAGATAGTGGAGGACAGAAGGGCCTGGTGTGGTATGGTCCATGGGGTCATGAAGAGTTGGACATGACTGAAGGACTCAACAAAATTCTTCGTTATCCCATATGAAAAAGAATTTTTTAAGAAAATACCTCTTTTCAGCTTTTGTTCAAAAACACTACCTTCTAGCCTGCTCTTTTGTACCCACCTTTTTTCCATTTGCCTCAATTTCTTTTTAAAATTTTTAAAATTTTTTATTAATTTATTTTTAGTTTTCAACAATTATTTTTATGTTTTTGAGTTTTTAATTTTTCTCCCCTTCCCCAAGACTATGTGCAATCTGCTATGGGCTTTACATAAACATTCCTATTAAACATATTTTCACATTAGTCATGTTATAAGGAAGAACTAGAACCAACAGAAGGAACCACAAGAAAGAGGAAACAAAGCAAAACAGAAGGGAAAAAAAGTGAAAATAGTATGCTTCGATCTGCATTCAGACTCCATAGTTCGTTTCTCTAGATGTGGATAGCATTTTCTATCATGAATCTTTTGGAGATAAAAAGAATTTTTTTAAGAAAAAAAAAGGTGCAGAAGAGGAAAAAAAAACAGCTAAACTCATCAAAACACTAAAAAAAAAAATCTGAAAAGATAGGTGATTTTCCACACCCAGGAAGGGAGATGTCTTCTATCTTTGGGACCACATTTGCTTCTTTGTAATTTTGCAACATAAACTTTTGCCTTGTTGTTGCTGTTATTGTTCAAAGCACAACTTTATATTTATAATCTTGGGAAACCAGTATTAAGGGGTGGAAGATGGCTGCAGGGAGGACAGGGCATAGAACGATTTGCAAAATTAATGGACGTGCTCAAATGGGAATTGTGGAGGGCTTACAAACTGGGAACCTGCAAAGTATTCTGAGAAAGGTAAAAACATGAACAGATGATGGCTTAATAAAAATTAGACAAACAAGTAACACAAAACTTTCACTGGTTGTCTTAAAGATAAGGCCTTTTCCACAGTCCTCCAGGGCTGCCATGCCCAGGCTCCCCAGAGCACTTGGTGCTAGAAGCATCACAAAAACAGGCCTGCAGTCTGGACTCCTGACTCCTCACTACTCAGGCCACATCATAGATCCTGCTCACATCTCCTGCCTTCTATAACAGAGCTCTAGGTTTCTCCTCAGGTTGGCAGGGTCCTCTTTCTCCCTTGGCATCCTTAACCTTTGAATGCCAAGTTGGTGGTCAGTATTGGTAGTCAGTGAGGTCACTTCAGGAGCTTCCCGTAGGCTGGCTCTTTCAAAAGCTGACCTCTTACTCTGGCCGAGGTTTAAAGAGAGTGATACGATGGTCTTCATTTTCCTATCTCTGTTTTCTTCAAAATAACTCTGAGGCAGGCAGTAACAATGAAAGACAGGGCCTGGATTATAACCTGGCAGCGGGTTAGGTATCCCACAGACTTGGTCCATTGGTATATTTATAAGCTAGGCCTAGAATTGAGATCAGGTGGGATAATTTCCTTTCAAAATGGCATGACTTATTTCTCAGGAAAACCTTATTTCATCACCAATAGGCTTCAAGTGATGCTACATGTTCACAAATTATGAAATGCAGCATGATCTTGAAAGAATCAGTTACACGTGATGTCAAATGGCAACGGAGAGACGTGGGCAGTGTGTACACCAGCAGGCTGCTATATCTGACTGATAATGGCATACGTGGGAAGGGCAGCATAAATTACTTCAAGGATATTCCTGACCCGAGTAAAGTGGGCCAGCCTGTTGTCACTGGTATCCCCGACTATTAAAAGAACCAGAGGAAAGACCTCAAGGAGGATTCATGGGAAGAAATGGGCAAAAGCCAGGTAGGATAAATGGAGGGATTATGGGCCACACTGGGGAATGGGGTCCCCACACCCATGGGGTCATGTATCGGTCTGAAGCATGCAGAGGAAGGACTTGATCAAGGATTCAAACCCAGCTCTTTCGACTCCCCAGTCCTCTTGGTTATTTCCATGAAGCTTTCTCAGTCTGGGGCCCCTGGGGAAACCAGATCTAACATACTCCAGTGCTAAAGGAGAACTTCCAAATGTATCCCCTCATTCCTGAGGAATCTTTTCCTGTTCTAAAAAGAGCGGTTTTCCCTCTCTACAAAAGGACTCATGGAAGGGCATGGCATATCTGCAAAAAGAGGTCCCGCCCCCTTGCTGTGCTCTAAGACAACATGCAAACACTTCTACCAAGAGTAAAACAAAACAATCTGATGAGCCTTGGTTTGTGAGGAGAGGGCTGAAGTCCACAAAGAACCACAGACCATGAGAGCTGGAAGGGCCTTCTGGGGACAGACAGACCCTAACACAGCCACGCTACAAGAAACCTTACAGATTGTCCAGTCCGCTCTCATCTTACAGGAATCTGGCGACTGGAGCAAGGAAGTCACAGCAAGGACCATGGCATTCTAACTCCCAGGCCAGGCCAATGACGTTGAGACAGTCAACTCTCCATCATAATCACCGACAAGCATTTACTGAGCACCTACTATATTAATCACAGAGGATTCTGAGCCTGATTGACAAACACAGGGGGACCGCCCTGCGACCCTCTTCAGTATGGCATCAAGAGCCTACGGATTTTCCACGGGGAGGACACACACTTTCATGTGCGTAGACTGTGGGGATTGTGTGTGAATGTCGATGACACTGGATCCCCCAGCACTGAGGATGCCTTGTGTGGAACCCTCCTCCACCTCACCCAGTCCCCAAAAGTTTGCATTTGCACGATGGCTTTCCAGAAATAACTCAGCTACTGATCTAATAACAAGAGACGGACCTCATGGCCTTGCCCTCAGTCCTATCCAGTCCTAGAAGCCCTAGGACTCAGCACACGCTTATATGTGTGTGGACAAAGCCTTAGACGTCATCTAGTCCAACACTCATTTTACAGATGGAAAACTAAGGCCATATGGAGTTAAGTGAAGGGATCTGAGTGCAGGCCCTGAGTTCTCTCTATCCACCACACCAGGCTGCCCTGGGTGCCAAGCAGAGACAACAGTATCTGTTATGTGGGTATTTTATTGACGTTTACATGGCATGAGATCACAAACAAACAGAGGCGGGGGGAGGGGGAAGGGCCACACGGCCCCCCGTCGTCACCGCCGGTACCACACCTTGAGCCTCTTTTCCCGTTTGATCTTCTTCTGGAGCTGCAGGATCCCGTACAGCAATGCTTCGGCTGTGGGTGGGCAGCCTGAAGGGACACACAGCACATGCAGTTACACCACCCGTCACCAGGCAAGGGAGGATGAAGCACCGACACAGACACTGGCCTCTCCTGAGCACTGGGCACTTCCCTAAAGGTATTCTAGTATCATGGTACTCACTGTATTATTACAGCTATTGAAGCTTACAGCTGCCCTAAGACTTTTGGGACACCCAGCCCTGTGGCCAACTGTGCATGTGATTAATTTGGGTAAAATCAGGCTGCTGCTTTCTGGATACAGACAAAACTTACAATGGCCAGGGATCACAGAGGTCACACCACAAGATCCAAGACGACTTCTAGAGTCCAAACTGGAGGAAGGTGGGAAGTGAGGGGATAAGGAGCTAAGAGACCATGGGATCTAAGCTGGAAGGGACCTCAGGTCCTGAGGGTCCTGAGGTCCCTCCTTTTAAAGAGGAGGAGGGGGCTGAGGCTTGGGAGGGTGTGACTTGCCCAGGGTCACATACATTGGGAGTGGAGCCAGGTTCCAAATTCAAATCCTCTGACTTGAAATTTGCTCTTTACAGGAAACCCTGATGACTCCCCAAAACAGCTGGAATTTCCCTCCTGCCCAGCGGTCTTTAGGTGAAGGCTGGCTGACCAGCTGGAAGGGATTCCTGCTCACACACAAGCTGGATCAGCTACCCTCCAAGGTCTTTTCTGGAACTGTGTTTCTGGGATTGGGCACGGAAGAGAGCTCAGCCCTAAGTCAGGGAGAGACTACAGACTTCTCAAGGAATCTCAAGTCAAGCAAAGGGAATTGGGACCTTAAGTGAGGTGGATAGAAGAGGTTTCCAGGACATGAAATACTAACGCAGGACTCTGTGCCTAAATGCTGCCCTGATACTATTGTAGTAGCACAGGACCACAGGACTTTCAGTCCTCAATATCCATAGCACCAAAGCACCTTCATATGTTCTAATCTTCCCAACAGGCCTAGGAAATAATAGTGAGGATTATTCTGTCTTCTAGACCAGGGCACAGGCCAGTCTTCTGATGCCAGCCTGGTCCAGCAGGGCTCTTTTCCACCCCACCAATGCTACAAATGCACTGGCTTACACTAAAAGGTCACTTATGCTTTTAAAGCAGTGTTGGAAGGAACCAAGCAGCTGGTGGCATTCTATGCCAGTGATTCCTGGGAAAGAGGACAGGAATACCAGAATGCCTTTTTCCTGGGAGAAAACCCACAGGTTGGCTGTTGCCCCTTAACAGGGAGAATTTCAGAGCTGAAACTGACTCGTGTTGGGGGTCTGAATGAAACCACCTCCCCACAAAGGTGGAGGGGGACCCTTCCAGGCCCAGATGTTCCAGATGGGATTTCTACTCAGGTATGGATTGGCCAGGATTCCGCTAAGGCCCCTCCTGCTCTGAGGATCTATGGCTCAGTGAGCTTAGTTGAACATTTTCTTGAACATTCCAAGTCATCTCCACGAGTGACCATCAACTGAACTGGCCTGTAAAGTGAGGCCCCAGGGCCTCAGATTTCTCCCCCGCACAGAAAGGCTTTCTTTGTATGGCTTTTCTGACTCTCTCCTGCTGCTCCGAGGTCCCCGAGCCCCTTTCCTCCTCCTCTTGCTGCTTCTGCTCTGCTCTAGGCTGCATCTCAGATGACCCAAGGGCACATGGTCAGAACTCTGTGAAGAGTAAGAGGCAGCAGCCTCTCTGGGGGCCTTTGGCCTCTGCTCTGAGGAAAGCCACTGAGGCTCAGCCCCAGGATTCTCTGACATCAATCTGAGGAGCTCTTTGTGCTTCTTTTCTGGATTTCGACTGGACTGTGGATCAGTGATTTTGTCTCTTCCTCGACCAGGTACTGGTCACCCAATGAGAGAGCTAGAAAGGAACTCGGAATCCTTCAGAGTAACCTTCTCACTTAGAAGAGAAAGCTAGGCACAGAGAAGGGGAGGGATGTACTGAGAGGATCACAGGACTTAAAGTTGCAAGGGTCCTTAGAGACCCTCTCGTCCAGCCATCATTTTACAGATGAAGAAACAGAGGGCCAGAGGCGGGGATGGACCTGTCCAAATTCACACAGCTGATAAACAGCAAAGGCAGCATTTGAACCTAGGTCCTAACTACAAATTCCCCACTCCTTCTACTATACCTTGGTGCCCTGACCTTAGATGGCAACTTAGTAACAAGGCAGTGAGGCACTGCTATGTCTACGTATAAACAGGTTAGAAGAAGCTTCTGCTGGGGAATTACGAAGGTTTTTTTTTTCTTTTATTTCTTTTGTTTTTCTGTTAGGCAATCGGGGTTAAGTGACTTGCCTAAGGTCACACAGCTAGTAAGTGTCAAGTGTTTGGTCTGAGGCCAGATTTGAACTCAGGTCCTCCTGACTTCAGGGCTGGGGCTCTATCCACTGCACCACCTAGCTGCCCCGAATGATGAAGGTTTTAATGTGTCAAAGGCATCCCATCTGCAAGAAATACCTCAAGATTGCAGTATAATTAAGCTCATTACCTGTACTCTCACATAATTAGACCTCACTCTTTCACCTCTGGCTTTCTGAATGACCTGGGGGGGGTCACTTCCCTTCCATGGTCCTCAATTTCCCTATCTGTAAAACTGTGGTGTGAGGGAAAAGCTGGGGTCAACTCCAAGTTCCTTCGAGTGCTACAACACAGTGCGCAGCAGAACTGGGCTCCGCCACACGGTGGCTAAGGAAGGGCTCCTCTACCTGGGACGTAGATGTCCACGGGCACAATGCGGTCACATCCTCTCACTACAGAATACGAGTAGTGGTAATATCCTCCACCATTAGCACAACTGTTAAGGAAAAAAAAGAATAAGAAGAATTACCTCACAATTCCAGAGCACTTCAGGTGTACGTAGTAACTTTGCTCATTATGACCGTGAGGCAGCTAGTGCCAGTATAATGGGCTACGTGGCCCAGTGGGTTCAGGGCCAGAGTCAGGAAGACCCAAGTTTAAATTCTATCTCAGACATTTATTAGCTGTGTGATCCTGAGCAAGTCATTTACCTGTCTCCCTCAGTTTCCCCCACCTGTGAAGTGGGGAAGATAACAGCACACAGCTCTTGGGGTTGTTTTCTGAAGATTAAATGAAATAACCTATATAAAGTGCTTTGCAAACTGTGATGCGTCATATAGTTGCTATTATTATTAGCAACAATAAGGATTATTATCATTCACACAGCTATTTTACAGCTGAAAAAACAACAGGACAGAGCGAATACGTAACAACTACGGTCACCAAACGAGTAGCAGAATGTGATTCCAACAAGCCCAGGACCCTCCCAGCATCCACGCATGCTGCCCATTAGCCCTTCTGAGTTTGTTTTCACCCATGTCAGGGCCCCACAGCCCACAAAAAGCATGCCCAAGAAACTAAACCTGCCCAGGAGGCAATTTCACTCCCGGGCACGGAAGCCTTCATGGGTGACTAGAGGAAAACTGCTCAAGCTCAAAGGAACCCTAACTTTCCTGGGCCATATCCCAGGAGCAGCTACTCAGGGGATCCACTGAGCATTACTCAGTGCCTACTCTCCGGTGGCCAGCTCTGGGCAGCATGCTGGTGGCACAAGCGCACAAACTGGACCAGGGAGGGCTCGAGGAGCTCACATTCTTAACAAAGCTCAAGTAACAGATGCCAAGAGAGTCCTCACGCCACACTCTGGCCCCCCTGGACCTTTGTCATTGTATTTCCTGGTCTGAACATGAACCCTTTGCCAAATTGGTTTCCTCAACATCACTTCCTCTGCCACATCCATTTTCTTTTTGCTTGCCCTTGTGCATTTTTTTTTTTGCTTTTTGGTGAGGCAATCGGGGTTAAGTGACTCGCCCAGGGTCACAAAGCTAGTTAAGTGTCAAGCTTCTGAGGCTGCATTTGAACTCAGGTCCTCCTGACTCCCAAGGCTGGAGCTCTATCCACTGCGCCACCTAGCTGACCCTCCTTGTGCATTTTCTGATGCACACACACACACACACACACATAAACATACAGATATATATATACACACACACCCCCCCACACCCACTATTCACTTCTTCCTCCACCCCACCTGAACCCTCCCTTATAAAAAAGAAAAGTAGTCGAGCAAAAAAAAGGCACAGAGTGAGCACATCTCCCCCACATTTTCTCCCAGCTCTTTCCCCGGCTCTACGTGTGGTTTGAGTTTCTCTAGAACAGCTACAACATTTGATTCTGTTACTCCTACTAGCCCAGGGACACGGTGTCCCTGGCAATGCCAATTCCCACCCAAACACAAAACTCTCAGTGTTTTTGAAAGTTGGCTGGGACTAGTACAAGCTGACCCCTGGACTCACTGTCCCTTGTTATCCAAGGTCAGATGGAAAAGATTAATTCTTCTTGAGCAGGGAAGATAGTTACCAGGACAACAAGATGGCATCAAAGAAGGAGGGAGCAGGAAACAGAGATAGGAGCTTAAAATGATGCAAATGGGGTTTTTGTCCCCCTGGCTTTTCTCTTCTGATGAGCATGAAAGTGCTCAGTCTCTCCAAAGGGGAGCTGCCGTTCACAAGGGCTTAATCAAATGCTATGATCTTGTCAATCTCCCGTATTTTGACTTCATCTGCCTGTCTTGGGTGTTCTTCTCCAAGGACTTGCCTCCACTCACAAATTCCCCTGGTCCAATCTCAACACTAAGTTCCTTCAGAAAGCCTTCTCTGCCCAAGCCCACAGGAAGACCTGAATTCTTTCAGCAGTTACTGAATCGAACCTCAGAGACCACCAATACCATCATTTTCTAGAGGGAGAGCTGAGACCTAGAAGGAACAGTGATTTGCTCAATGTCACGCACGCAGCTAATTGTGAGAGCTAGGACGTGAACTCTGGGTTTCTGATCCCATTCCCTGAGCTCCTGCTAGACCCCATGCTCCCTCACTCCACAGCTGGAAGGTTTCAGTACGGATCTATTCTATCTGTGGGCTTTCTTTCCAGCATGAATTTTGTGATATCCAATAAAGCGAATGCTTGGTTGGCACATTTTCTACCCTCATGACCCTCAGAAGTGTCTCCTTCCCTAAGGGGAGTCTCATTTCATCTAACACTGTTTGAGGTTCTTTCCACGTCTATTATCATTGTGGAGAATCTCCCTGACAAGCCTCTTCTTTGATGGGAAAAGAAGTGACTCCAGACCAAAGCTCCTCTCTGGGCGCTGCAGCTGATGGGAAGCATCATCCGTGTGCTTTTCACTGCCCTGGATCGCTTCCTAGCAGAGATTTTTACAGCTGGTCTCACATCTACAGGGGCTTAGGACGGTTTGCAAGGCATTTTCCTCCCAACAACCCCACCAGAGAGGTAATCCCAGTGTTCTTTTTCTTGTTCTCCAGATAAAAAAATGAGGACCCATGAGGTTTAAATGACTTACCATTAACACAGCTAGTAAGTGACCACGGCAGGATTTGAACCTCAGCCTCTCTTGACCCCAGCCCTATCCTTCATGTATCATCTAGTGCCCTATCCAAAACACCACAATGCCTCTCTTCTTACTTTCTCAGGATATCTTTTTAATTCCACATTGCATTTTTCACATCCTCATACTCTCCCACCTCCAGCCCTGGGGACCATTTCTAATTTGTCTTTCTTGGGGTGTTCATTTTGGAGAAATTCACAGCTGTGGAGCTGATGGTGCCCTGATTTCCGGCACAGGCTCCCACTATCACCATTTCACACTTTGATATCGTTCTGCAGGTGTTTCTTGGACTCCCCAGTGAGAGAGGATCTTCTTAAGACAGGGACCCGGGGCTCATGGGGAGCATTTGCATTCCCCCACTGCTACTGGAATAGTAGCACTGCTTTGTTCCATCCATGATTCAGACCCTGGTCACAGAGAAATGCAAAAAAAGGTATCCACCCTTCACCTACCTTCCCATGGAGACTACATAACGAGGCTCTGGCATCTGGTCATATACCTGGAACACAGACAAAGCCAGCCATCTTACTGTCATTTCCTTGCATAATTAACTTCAGATGCTACTAGAGCCTAGCACGACATTGCCCCCTTAAGGATCAGAGGGGGTGATACATGGCAGAGGGCTGGGCAGGGTCACTAAAGCCTACTCTGCCTTTGGGGAAGTCTCCTACATTCCACTATCTGACAGACCTACAACCTGATATCACTCCATGCTGGAGCCCAAGTCATACCATCAGTTACTCGGCCTGAATCTGAAATTTTCTCAATGGAACTCTTTGATTCTCAGGTGTCCCATTCTTCTGACAGAGGCCACAGAAAGTAAGAAACATCCAGCTGGCAATTGTCGAGCCTTCCTCAGGTAGCTCTGTGCTGCTTTTGGTAAAGTTGACTTGTTCCTTGCTGAGCAAAAACCTTCTCTGCCCCCATTAAGGCTGGACCTGGGCTCTCTCAGGGTGTGACAGCTGGTTCTGGCTTTCTCAACATTAAGGGGCGAGGACAAGGAGGCAGGGAGTTACCTTTCGGAGAGCTGGAGCCATTTTGTTGGTGAGAGTGCCGGCTACGATCATCACATCTGACTGACGTGGGCTGGCCCGGAACACCACTCCAAACCGGTCCATGTCGTACCGGGGAGCTGCCATGTGCATCATCTCCACAGCACAGCATGCCAACCCAAAGGTCATGGGCCACATGGAACTCTAAAGAGAGAAAAAACTCACTGCGTTTTACATGACAGCCTTAACTGAGGCAGGAACTGTCTTGTAGGGCAATCCAGGTAACACACATACTGGTGAGGTGGCGGAATGAAGGCACAGAACTGTGGTAGAACGGACACACACATTTTGTTTTCCATGTGAATTAGATATTCTGGGTCTAGGATCACTCAGGGGTGGGGGAAGCAGACATACTCTTAAGTTTTATAGGGATAAAGATTTTTGTCTCAGTATTAAAAAGAAATTCCTAAGAATTAAGAGCTATATGAAAGAAGGTGGCATAGCAGACAGAGTGCCAGGCCTGGAATCAGGAGGGCCTGAGTTCAAATCTAGCCTCAGACACCTACTAGCTGTGTGACCCTGGAGAATCATTTAACCCTCTTTGCCTCAGTTTCCTCATCTGTCAAATGAGGAGAGGGAAATGGTAAACCACTCTAGTATCTTTGTCACAAAAACCCCCAAAAGAGTCAAAGAGTTAGATACAACTGACTAAGAAAAAAAGGAGGTGACTTCACAGGCTCCCTGCGGAGAGGATTCCTGCATTAGACTGGGAATTGGGTTAAGACCTTGGATTTCCTTCTCACTCTAGGCTGGTATAACTCTAGAACATATAAAAAACATGAAGAAAGCAGGCTTTCCCCTTTCTGGAACAGCCTCTACCTAAAAGAAGAAGAGATACTAGTATTCTCTGCAAACTAAAATCTTTTCTTTTTTTTAAGTGAGGCAATTGGAGTTAAGTGACTTGCCCAGAGTCACACAGCTAGGAAGTATTATGTATCTGAAGCTGGATTTGAACTCGGGTCCTCCTGACTCCAGGGATGGTGCTCTATCCCCTTCACCACCTAGCTGCCGCCAAACTAAAATCTTGATCAACAAAACTGTGCAGGGATATTCTGATTAACTGGATTCTCAAATTTAACTCAGGGCTAAGCAGAAAAGCATTTTTCTTATTACAAAAAGCCATCTAAAATATTGTACTTTCAATAAGTAAAGGATTACAGAGCTAGAAGGGACCTCATAGGTCCAACATCATTATATATCAAATGACGAAACAAAGGCCCCAAGAAGTGACCTGGCTAAGGTCACACAGCCAGGAAGCAGGAGAATGCAAAAGCGAGGTCCACTGACTCCAAGTTCCCTGCTCTTTCCACTAAATCACAAAGCCTGGCAAGCACAACTGAATCTGCCTTTGCTGACAAAGTCTCCTGAAAGTCCTTATAGTTATTTTCTGAACACTTAAAAAAAAAGTTTTCATGTCTTTTGCTTTTTTTTTTTTACTTTGCTTTTTTTTTTTTTTTTTGCTTTTTGGTGAAGCAATCGGGGTTAAGTGGAATTTTTAGTTTTCAACAATCACTTTCATAAGCTTTTGAGTTTTAAATGTTTCTCCGCCTCTCTCCCCAAGACAATGTGCAATCTAACATAGGCTCAACATATATATTCCTATTAGACATATTTTCACATTAGTCACGTTGTAAGGAAGAATTAGAATAAGAGGAACCACAAAAGAGAGGAAACAAAACAAAACAGAAGAAAAAAAAAGTCGCTTTTTTTTTAACATTGCTATAGTTCCCCGCCCCCGAATCCTCCCTCTCCCTGAGAGCTAACCAGCATAACAAACGGTATTTTTGAAGACAAAAAAATTAAGGAGAAAAAGAATCAATATTACTGATCAACACACTGAAGAAGTCTGAAAATACAGCCCTTCAGGAGTTGCACATCAGCAAAGGGCTGGGGTGGGAGTGTCCTCTCATACATCTTCATTTCAGCTCTGAACATTCATTTTCATTCAAAAGGACTACCAATCCATTGACTCACAGACTATCAGAGTTAGAGGAGACCTCAGAAAGAATCTACTCCAAGGTCCTCATTTTACGAATGAGGACCCCGAGGTTCCTAAATGGGAACTTCTTCAAGGTCACACAAGACACCAGGGCAAGATCTGGGATCAGAAGCCAGGTCTCAGGGCTTCCTCCACTTTACCACGCAGGTGCGGCTGTGGGTAAGGGATTCGGTGTATGCCAGCTTCCAGGAGATGATTTCTGAATAAAATGCCCTGACTTAGTTTTCTTTCATAAAAGACAAGCCCAGAAAAATGTTCTCTCACTGACATTGTCTAGTTGCTTAGATGCCAGGTAAACTGGAGTTTACGTTTTCTGGAGATCTACAACCGTAAAGATGAAAGAACAAGTCAACTACTATAAAGCAACCATAAAAAAACAGCCGGTGATTTAAAGTACAAGCAAGTGGTATAAGGTTAAACTTTGGTTCCCCAAGCAAAAGTACGTAAAGGGAAGCTCATGTTTGACCTCTCTCGAGGAGGTAGGGAGGCATGGAGTAAGAGAAACAGGGACACAGGATGGCTTGGGTAGGATTTCAGTGGCAGGAATGTACTGGTCAACAAGCAAGGCAAAGAAAAGATCACAGCTCTAGAAAGCGAATTCGACCTCCAGAGGTCTGGATAAAGACCCAGAATCTTGCGGATGAAGTAAGGAAGAAGGAAGTTCAAATCCTGCTTTGCAGACACTTGTGTCACTTACCCTCCTTTCACCTTTGGTTTCCTCATTTACAGGAGGAGGATAATAAGGGTCTCGACCTCCCCAGATGAGAGGATCAACAGAGCTAACACATAGTGAGAGCTCTACAAACTCTGAGGTGCAGTCTATAGCTAGCGGTCATTATTATGTGCAATAAGATGTACTCATACAAGGAAATTTAGGAATCGGAGCAGAGGAGCACGATGAAAGTACGTGGGTAACGCTAAACTGAGATGGAAACAGAAGCCTTACTGGAACCCTCTACAGAGAGGGAATCCCTGGTGGATCACCCAGGACAGATGGGGCTTTCGACGGTCCCAACCTCCGAGGGAGCTCCGAGCCCCCAACAATCTTCACGACTTGCCTGATTTCTTCCTTCCAAAAGAGGAAGCACCAAGGCAGAGAACGTCTATCCTGGATCTGGCTCTCTCCAATAAGGCAGAGAATTGGTGGGAGGGTGGAAATGCTGGGAACACTGCAGGGAGGTGACTGCTCCACTGGACAAGGTGGGGTAAAGGAGGAAACTGGGGCATTATGTGACATGTGCCTTAGGCTGGGGAGAACAGACTCCAAAGGACTCAGAAGAGATAAGGGAGGATTGCACAGATTAAAATGCTACAGGCAAAGGTAGCCAAGGAAGGATGAGAAGGTCTGAAAAACGAAACGTGGAAAACACAAAGAAAACATTCTGATAAGGCAGGAAAGGAGTAGTTGTCTAAAGAGATCAATGTGAAGGCCCAAGGAACTCTATTAGTCAACTTGGATTTTTGAAAGTCACATACAGAAAACAGAAACAAAGGCAGGGAACAGAGGATGAATACAAAATCATGGCACAGTCCTGGAAAAATAGCATCAGGAGGAAAAAAGCATAATGTGTGGAGATGAGTTGATACTGTCAAGGAAAGGTGAGAACAAAAAGACAAGTTTTATTTTTAAAACTATTGGGGAAAAGGGGAACAAAGAAAGGATAGAGCTGCTACTTGGATGGATCTGATCCAATCAGTCAGTCATTCAGTCAATCAACAATCATTTACTAAGCCCTGCTATGTGCCAGGCTCTGTGGATACAAGTCCACAGAATGATACAATCTGTGCAAGGACCTTACACTCAAATGGGGAGGGGGAGCCAAGTACATCTACAGTGCCCCAAGTGCAAGTGGATCAAAGGGATTCAATCAATGGAAGCCCAGGAGGGAGATTCAGGAAGGACAGAAGAGGGAGCTTGAGCTACACCTCCACAAAAAAGCCTCCTAGGCCTTGGAAGCCTGAAAAACAGCAACAGAGAGAGAGCAGGGAGAATTAACCACCCAGTGCTTTGCTTCTGTTTCCTCTGCAAAAGATACTGATTCTTGGACAGAAAAGGACAGAACAGGAATGACTTCGAGGAGGGCAGATACCCACAAGAAGCCTGGAGAAAGTGAGAAAGGACCTGGCCAAGTGACGAGTTCCACTCACCAGCCCAGACAAAGGACACATCAGAGTACCGAAAGGAATGGAAGTGCTGATTGCTAAGCCACTGCCAAGTCTGAAAGGCAGAGAACACAGCACCATGGAGGAGTGGTGACTTTGGAGCCCTCAGAGGACCTGGGTTCAAATTTCACCTCTGAAGCTTACTGCCTGTATGACCTTAGGCAAGTCACTTAACATCTTGGAGTCAGTGCCTTCATTGGAGAAAGGAGGGGGTTGAAATAGACTCTGAGGTCCCCCAAGTCAACATCTGTGAGACTGCAAGAGAAATAGCATAGGCCTAGAGAGAAGCAATATGCGAGTTTCCAAGAAGGGAAGAGAGTAGATGCTGCAAACTACAGGGCAATAAGCTTGACTACAACTCCTGGAAAAATTCCAATGTATGTTATTAAAGAGAAGGTTAGTGAACATTTAGACAAGGAAGTAGCTATCACAAGAATCGCATGCCTTCAGCAAGAACAGATGAACAATATTTTCTTTTTATTTTTAACAAGGTTACTAGTCTGACAGTTCAAAGGAACCCCGTAGCTAACATCTGACAAAGTCTTCTATGCTCTTCTTATGGACAAAATAGAGAGATGTAAGCTCTATTACAGCCAGATTCAAAGGGTCTGAATGGTAAGAGCCCCAAAGGCAAACTAATGGTTTGATGGCAGGAGGTCTCCTGTGGACTGCCCTAGGGAACTAGGCTTGGTCTGGTACATTTTCCTCAATGAATTAGACAAAGACAGTGATGACTTGCTTCTCACACTTGTCTTCATGGAAGAAGCAGGGACTCTGTGCTGAATATGGGCACACATTCCATTTGACATATAATAATAGCTGCAGTCACATTGGCTTGCACAGTACTTTATAATACCCATTTCACAGATGAAGGAATTGAAGCAAAGAGAGGTTATAAATCAGTGACTTGCCATAGGCATACAGCTGGTAAATATCTGAGGCTGGGCTGGAACTCAGGTCCTCCTGACATAAGTCCTTCACTCTATCCACTATACCTGTCTCAGTTAAGCAAGGGGAAGGCGGCTCCCTCTGCAAGTCTGGTCTAAGTGGAGATTCCCCTGCCCCGTGTTTCCATATGCCTTCCCCACGGTGGAGATTCAGGCCTTTAGGGAAGAAAGACTGATCTGGTGGTAACTTACCCGCCGGGCCCAGTTGATCAGGTCATCTAGTTTGGTGATCACATACTCCCCCCTGCTGCTTGGGAGTGAGGAGGATTTGGGGACTATTGCTCCACTCTTCTTTCCCTCTGGGACAGGGCTGAGAAAGGAGGACACAAACACAAACTGAGATGTACAACATCAATGGGAAGAATCCTAAATCAAGACACTGCAGAAAAGGGGAACCCCTGAAGTCAGCATATATTGCTGTCATGAACCTGACTTTCAAAGAGGGGATCAGCGGACAGTGGGAAGATCAAGGCCACTTGTTTCATCCGTGGCCTAAGCCCCCAACCCAGTTTGCGGCCCAACTCTGGCTTTACTCTGAGAGCCCTCCAACCCCAGATGAAGCATCCCAACATGGATCTCTGACAGAGAACTGACTACACGCAGCGAACCTGTGAATGAATAATTCTGGTCATAAGGGGAACTAGGAGAGATGAATGGTTCAATGCAAATCTATTTCATTCCCTTCCCCCATCCAATTCCCACTGAGTCTTATCTTCCCTTTCTCAACAGTCCTGGGGCACTACAGTGGAAAGAGCCTGTGATGCTCACAGGAAACTCTTGGAAAAGAAGAAGAGAAAGAACTAACAGGCCTCTCCTAAGAAGCTACCTTTTACCTGCTTGCATCTGTCACCGAACTCTGATGGAGCAGCTGAACCTGCAGGACTGTGCTGGGTCTGTTCAAAGGAACAGTCAAGAATCAGGAGAAAATTCAATATCACATCCCACCAAGGAACAAAGGAATAAGTTCAGTTCATTATCCTCTCAGCTCATCTCCCTACATCTAGCCTAGGCTATATAGATGGTCTGATTCAATTTGCAATTGTCACAGGATGTCATGGGACTGTAGATTTAAAATGAGACGGGGTCTTTCTTTGAATTAGTCTAACTCCCTCTCTAAGCAGATGAGGAAACTGAGGCAAGAGGAAATAACTGGCCTGAGTTCACATCTTCTTAAAGCCCAGCTCTGATAACGTTCACTGTCCTGCTCAAAAACCTTCAATGGCTTCCCATTGCCTAGAAAACAAACTTTGAGTTTTATACTTATGGTCCTGACTTATCTTTCTGGCCTTATCTCCTATTTTTCCCCTATAGTTATCATTAATTTCAGCCAAAAGGTATTTCTTGCCTACCCCCTCAAAGCGCCTTGGGCACTCCTGCCTCTGTATCTCTCCTGGTGCCAGGACAACTGCCACTAATTTCTGATGTAATACTGGGCAAGCAAGTAATATCCCTGAGGACCTTAAGTCTCCTCATCTGTAAAACGAAGAGATTGGACTACAGGATTGCCAAATTCTCTTTGATATCTAAAATTCTGATTCTTTTTCTGCTCCCATAAAAACACTGTACTGTTCCGCTTGGTAAAACATCAGAAACCACAGCACTCACCGAAAACTAAATAATCCATACCGGGCCAGGCGAGGAACTGCAGGCAGAAACCACAAGAAAAAAGAACATTAATAGCATGCCAATTTAATTACTGCAAGTAGGGCAAAAACTAATTACAATATTATAATTATCATCATGTCCAAATTGTTAAAAGATCTAGAGAAAGGCCTTCAGCACATAGGTAGATGATCTATAGAAGATTTATGGGAAGCCAAGGACAGGGCCAGAATTGCAAAGGGATTTCCTTCAAGGCTCAGCTCATGTGCTACCTCCTAGAGGAAGCCTTTCCTGATCCCCTAATAATGGTACCCTCCTCCTTCTCTGTATTTATCTTGTATGTTCTAATTTATATATACTGTCTTCCCAGTTAGAATATAAACTCCAGGAAGGGAGAGGTTGTCTGCTTCTTTGTATCTAGAATCCAGTAAAACGCTTAATATAAAGCAATCATATAAAAGATTGTTGATTTAAAGTGCAACCAAGTGACATAAAGTAAAACTTTGGTTCCCCAAGTAAAACTTTGGTTCCCCAAGCAAAAGTTTGCAAAAGGAACACCATATTCAGACTCACTCTTTTGGAAGAGGTGGGAAAGAGTGAAAAGAAATGAGATATAGGATGGTTTAGGTAGGATTTCGATGGCAGAAATGTATGGGCAACAAGAAAAGCAAACTGGGGGTCATAATGTGAGAGAGCAAATTGACCTCACAGGTTTGGAGAAGGGCACCGAGTCTTGTGGGATGAGACAGAGGGATGGACTAGGAGTCAGGAAGAAAGAAGACACTTAATTACTAGCTGTCTGACTGAGGTCAAATCATTTCGCTTGTTTCTGCTGGCATTGTAAGGCTCTAAAGTTTGCAAGTTTTACAAGTACTATTTTTTCCTCACAACCACCCTGGAAGGTAAGTGCTATTATTCTCCCTATTTTACCGAGGGGGAAACTGAGGTAGAGAGAGGTTGACCTTCCCAGGGTCACACAGCTAGCATCTATGTCTGAGGTTGAATTTGTACTCAGGTCGTCCAGACTGCGAGGCCCCGAGCTGCTACGAACGGTAATGACAGCCCTTCAAAGTTTATACAGTTCTTTACGAGGTGGTTACTCCCGGCCACCTCGCTCAAGGTCCTTGAAAAATGAGAAGCAAAGACTCAAACCCGGGGCTCTTCCTGAAGTCACGCACTCCCTTTAAAGCAAGTGACAAAGGCCAGTTAGCACCGTCCCGGCTGCACCAAGCAAAGGGTCTGCGCTTTTGGCCAGGAGAAAAGCACCTGGCGCAGGTAAGTCGAGGCTCAGAGGTCAAGGGTCGGAGGTTCGCTCACAAGAGTTCAAGGCCTCAATTGTTATTCTTAACAACAATTCAATTCTATTTACATTTACGGGTCCAACATAGTGCAGTAAACACAGACTAGGCACAACTGAGTGAAAAACGCTCCCAAGGTCGGCAGGGGCCCATGATCAGCAAGGGTCGAGGCTGGGGCGCGCGCATGCGCCGCCGGCTCCCCGGGGGCCCGCCCCCGCGGCGCTCCCCTCCCCCGGGAGCCTGGAGGGCTGAGATCAGCCAACCCACCAGGCTGGGGGTGGGGTAGGCGGCTATCTACGGTTGCCCGCCCGGCCTCGGCGAACGCTATCAGGAGAAGGTCCTCGCCGCCCTTCCGCCCCCCGATGCCCCAGCCCCGGGTTCTCTCTCCGCTCACCCGCCAGCGCCGCCGCCATGTTGTACACAGCCTTCAGACGACCTCCGCGGGTCCTCCGCTCTAACCGTTCCGGGTTGGAGGGGATGGGCGGCGGAAGTGTGTCTCAGTGTATGTTCCGTGAGTGTGGAAGGGTGGAGAGGGGGAGGGGAGGAGGAGTGCACTTCCCGAAGAGGTCCGGCTCCTGGAAGTGACCACCGCAACCGCGCGACTCCGAGTTCCGCCGCCTCCTGCCCCTCCTCCCCGGCGGGCCTCGGCGAACCCCGCCGCCCGCCAGGACTGCCCCAGGGGGTGCTCCTGGGTGCCCTGGTGATACGGGCCGCTCAACCAATCTAGGGAATGGGTCTCCTATGTTATGCCTCTTAGCCTCCCTCTTGCATCCCGGGCCGGGCCCTTACTCCCTCCCTCCATCAGCCTATTTAAATCCTCATTCTGCCCCAAAAAGAACCAGTCCGGAGGTCCTCGGTTCGGAGCCCAAGGCCCTCTGGGAAATCTTATCCTAGTTATGAAAAGGAGGCACAACGTCCCTGGGTGGGCTCGAACCACCAACCTTTCGGTTAACAGCCGAACGCGCTAACCGATTGCGCCACAGAGACAGAGCTGAAAAATCGGGCTCTGCAGCCTGCAGTCATGGCTCCTCTCACTGTGGCTGCCCTGGAAATCTGAGCATTCCCTTCTGAAGTCGTGGAATGGCAGAGCTCAGAGAGGAATCTTAGGAGCTGGAGCATAGAATCTAAGAGGGCCCCTTAGAACAAAGGATATCAGACCCGGGAGGGCTCCTGGAACCCAGAATGTCAGAGCTGGCAGGGCTCTTACAAGTCATAAAGAATGTCAGCTAGAAGGGAATCTTTGAAGCTTGGGTATCAAAATTGGAAGGGCTCTGAGAACATGACGGGATGTCAGAGCTGGGAGGGACCTTAGAACATGGAATGTCAGAGATGGGAAGCGGAAATCCCAATTGGGAAGGACTTGGACCTTTTCAGATTATCTACTCCAATTATCTGTTTCTACCCTGAGTTTTTACTACTTTCAACTTAAGGAAAAAAAGAGGAGGGTGGAGAACTCCTTTTAGAACCTCTGATAATACGCTCATCAGAAATGAGGTTGAAGAAAGGAGCAGCCCGGAAGTGTCAGCTTTCACTGAATGAGGATAGTGAAACAAGCACTTTTCGCAGCCGAAATAGCTCAGTTGGGAGAGCGTTAGACTGAAGATCTAAAGGTCCCTGGTTCGATCCCGGGTTTCGGCAGAAATTTTAGTTTGTCTGAGTTAACTGTCGGCAACGTTTAAACCGACCTCCTTTTACTTGTAAAGGTCTTCAAGGCATCCTTTGACCGTTACCCCCCGGGGGTTGGAATGCCCAGCTTTATTCACCACTCCTGGCTTCTCAAAGGGAGAGTTCAGCTGCTCTTACCCCAAACCTTTCACTCCTGCCGAGTGCTCCGAAGTCCGGAGCTAGGCTTCCTGCAGTCTAGCCAGGAACCCAGGTTGGAATGGGACCTCAGGGGGTGTCCGAGAGAGAAAGGCAGGGTCCCAGGAAGGGCACCAATCCAACAAATCTAATCAACGTCTATTAAGCGAGTGGAAACACCAAGGAGGGGGCAGCATCTACCTTGAAGATCCAAGTCCCTGCCTGGGCAATATGACCACCGCAAGCGGGTGAACTCTGCCCTCCCAGGCTGTTTCTTCACCCTGTGCGATGGGAATAGGAAGGTTTGCCCGGGCTGCCCGACGGGGTTGCTAAGAGCAATGGCTTTACTTTGTGGAGCAGGCTATATACTGATCGCAACATTAGCATTTTAAAATCCATCCTCTAAGAAGCCTTCCCTGACTGCCTCCAGTTCTGCACTTCGGCGGCTGCGGCTGTACGTACAACTGAGCGTGATTCTCGGGTGTTTCCTGGAGCCAGCCCTGAATTTGCAGTCAGGGGCCCTGGGTTCTGGACCACTGCAAAGCAGCCCCTGTGGGCTCCCTCATGCCTCTGCGGCATGTCCAGTCCTTCCCAGTGCGGCTCCGGCCAGATGAACCTTCTGGGCTTGACTACCCGTGCCTCTGACATCCACCCGACCTGTGCAGCTCGTGGTCCCCGTGCTTAGTACCCCAGCGCAGCGCCCTGGCTTGGCCCGAAATGCCCAGCTCCTCGCCTCCGCCTTCTTCAAGATGCAACTCACGAGTCACCTCGACCAGGAAGCCAGTGCTGATCCCCAAGATGCCAGTGCCCTCACCTCACCAATTATTTTGAAATTATTGTTCCATGTATGTCTCCCCATAAAATGCAGGCTCCTCCATGCCAACGACAGTGTCATTTGTGTCTTAGCAGGGGGCTTTCCGAAGTGTCTGTTCAGTGGGCAAGGCCCAGGATTAGGAATCGGTGGGTTTGGCCTTCCATGCCAGTTCTGCCCCCTGCTACCTATGTAACCTTGGCCAAATCACTTGCTTCTCTATCTAGGTTATTTCCTCATCTCTAAAATGAGAGTTTGGACTGGAAGGCCTCAGAGATCCCTTCCAGCCCACATACGTTTTCCTATGAATGACCTATAAAACATTAAACACACCCGGGTGTGCTTAAAATTAAGCTTCCTTGAAAATACGTATTTCTTGCCTAATTACACATCTACTGGCTTCACATCTATAAAATGGGAATACTTCTTGCAATATAGAGCTGAAGTATCTTGAAGTTCAAATGAAGATAATGTATGTGAAGTTATTGTTACATAAATGCCAACTACTATCAATGATCTTTGACACTCTTCCCAATGAAAATGCCAACAGTTGGTCCCCTGCCCCCAGTATGCCCCCCCAACCCTAACAAAAGAAGCCCACAAACTGTATCAATTATCTTTTAATTTTACATAAAAAGTGCAAAGTAATTGTCCCTACTGTTCCCAAGTATAAGATTTTTTATGTTACACATCAAAATACTTTGGAATAAAATGACCAGAATTTTTCGCATTCTGACAAGATTCCTTACACACAAACACCCATACACACCCATATTTGACCTTGTTACCTAAAGCAGTTTGATTTTTAGCGCAGTATTAAAAATGGTGATGGCACTACCTCCAAGGTCAGTGTTGTTTTTATCAGTACATGGCGAAATGCTTTTGAACTAACCAATTTCAACTAGAAATGATTAGTTAAATTGTCTAGGCTTCTTCCATGAGGAGGGACAATAGCTTTGCTAGAAAAACAAGTGCCCACGCTGTAAAACCACTGTGGGAAACACGGAAAGCTTATTCTCCTGATACAAGAAATCTCTCTCTTCCCTTGTCCCATTTCTTCCTTTTTTTATTTGTCCATGGATGAGCTGTGGTACACAATTTCAAACACTGTCGAGAGTAGCAAGGCAAGATCCTTTCTGATCTGTAAATAGCTCTGCAGCTGTGTATCCAGACTAGTTACTGATTCATATTCCCTGGGAATATTAAGATGGAGAGTGAGGAGAAAATGTATTTCTTCTTTACGCTTGAGGAAGAGACTGATGAGACGATTCAGAGAAAAGTCAAACAGATCAAGGACAGTGGCTGCTGACTCTCAGACCTCGGAATTTACCAATTCCAGGAATTTATTCAGTAGAACTATAAACATGGAAAATACTTAAAGCAATTCATTTGGATTAAATGGCAAAGGAAGGTGAAATAATAATAATAAAAAAAAGCCTCTATTGCTTAAAAATAGGATTTCTTTTTAGACTTCTTTGATTTTACTCAAGGGTATTAAGGAAGGAGGCTATTTACAAGCACAAATATTCCCTAGGTTGTGCAAAGAGAAATTAACTCACATTTCTCTTTCTATTTTGTATACTTACAAATTCACTTTGCAAATGGTTACAGCCCATTATATAAGTTATCATTGGCTTATAATGATCTTGGTGTGACTCAGGCATGTGCAAATTATGTCCTCTCTCAAAAAAGAAACAGTAACTTAGTGACAAATTTTTAGTGCAATTGCCCAATTAGAATTATATTCACATATGCTTATTAACACGAGACTCTAAAGCTATACTGAGACTAAGAAAATAGATAAGTCTTCTCTCTGCCCCCTACCCCACTCCCAAATCCAAAAATACAATCTTTAAGATTCCCTAATCATTGTTAAGGGAAAAAAAAAGATATGCACAGCAATTTCATATATATATATATATATATATACACACATATACACACACACACACACACATACACTATAACAAATACATGTGTTTACATATATATGCATAAATATATGTACATGCACATATATAGCAAGAATATGTGCAATTCATCCATACTAGGATACAAAATTATACTAAGTTCATGTTTATACCACATTTTAGCATTCATATTCACACCAAGAATCTGAAAAATAAATTTAACTTCTCTTAACATTTCAAGTCCACAGAAATCAAACTTTCATATCAACTTGGGCCTGAAACACTCATTAGTTTGAGTCTTTTGTTACCAATAAGATGGTCCTTCCTAAATTTGAATGGCCCAAACCTATTAGAATCTGAAGATTCGACTACTTATTTCCAGGGTCTAGACATCGATGGCTGTTCTCAGAGAGAATGCAATTGTTTCTAATGCCAACTTATCTCCCAACAAATGATCTAGATAAATCTTAAAGAGGAGTGTTTGACTTTCCTATAATGCATTACTCAGAAAGCCTGTGGGGATCAAACTAAGATGATCAGGTCAAATGAACCAGTCTGCTGATACAATGAAATCTAGCTGTCACAATGCCTGAGACCAAGGCTTGCCAGGTTAAGATTCAGTCACAGCCAAAAAATGGAGATGCACATGGGAAGGTAAGATAAGTAGTGAGAGAATCTGGCCTGGGGCTATCAAAAGGGTTGACAATCAATGTAATTTCATTCAGTCACACATTCTTGAAAAATGCATGATTTGTAAGCATTCATAGATCCATTCACACTATGGATTACTTGGAAAAGCTCCATTTAAAATAGTTACGATAATATTGCAACTTATACTTTCTTGCACACACAATTGTGGTTATCCTGTTAGAAATAAGAAAACATCTCTGACTCAGGTTTCACTTCTCGGAGGTAATTTCTTCCCAAAATGAATATAAAGAGAGTAGGGGCAGGGAAAATATTTATGAGGAAGCCCAACATATTGAATATCAATAAAGCAATATTTTAAAAAGATTGATGTTTATGCAATTACATATCCAAAACCTGTATTAAAAAAACAATCACACTTTAAGACTAATACCAGTGATTTCTTTCAATATCAAAAAAAAAAATCAAGGTGTAATTTACACTAAATGGGATAGCACAAGAGTAACCAGAAATGCTACAAAATATGTTGGTCTCTTCAAACATTTATTACCCAGCAATTACAAATTTCAAAAAAAGGATGGGGGTAGGAAACTGGTCTGCAGTATGTTATAAAAATAGAAATGCACACTACTGACTACTTTTGTAAACAGCTTTTCTGAGGAAAGAATCCCTGAAAATTCCTAAGCAGTGCCATAGAACACATCCAAAGGATATATACTCCCAAATCAACAACAGACATATCCAAAATCAGTAAGAACTAAAAACACTTCGAAAGCTCCCATTTCCACAAAACATATTTATAATATAAGGAGAATTTTACACAGAAAGATCTGTTACTAACTATACCTATGAGCCAACTTAGAATACAAAGGTTTCCTGTTATGGTTTTGATACATCTGGAGACATTTTCCGAAAAGTTGGTTCAGTCTTCAACAATGTAAGTTTCTTGTTTTTTCTCTAAAAGTTCTTTATCAAACATTTCTCTTTCCCTGAAGGAAATAAACATTAAATCAGGATTCTTTTATATCAAAGGATATTTTATTTTAAAACTCTATGAATTGTGTCATCTTTAAAATAATCAAACTCTTCAAAAAAGAATCATAAACTACTAAAATATTTGCTCATGATTCATTAAGATTAACAACCTCCTTGAAATAATGTTTATGATTACACAAACAAGGCATATATATACACCTTGGAAATGTTTTTCTCCTGCTTCATGAAGTGCATTCCCCAAAGGAAATAAATAGGGCTTGGAATCAGAAAATAGAGACCTAAGCTCTTCCTCTGCCACTTCCCAGCTGTGTGACTTTCACAAAATCACTTTCTTGTTTGCAAAATAAAGATCAAGCTATTTCACAAGGTGGTAGTAAGGATAGATTTTAAAGTATGAAAAGTACTTTGGAACCATAAAACTCTTAATATACATTTTAGATTGCAGGATCAATGACCAAATTTGGTTATCAATCTAACGATCCATCTATCTATAATATGATACTATATATAACACAACCAATTTATTGTATATTCACTCCATGATATCCTTAGATTAATACATATTACAAATGTATGGCATAAAACCATCACCTGAATATCAAAAATCATTAATTCTCTTCCCTATTTCTTTACTTTAGCAACTCATTATATTTACTTCAGACATAATTTAAAGTTTAAGTTTAAAAAAAAAGTGTTACTGACAAAGAATCACTACAATTTCGATCGCACTTTTTAAGATTCATGTAAGTACTGCAAATATTATTATCCCCATTTCATAAAGGAAGAAACAGAGGCAGCAAAGGAGTATAGACTTTCAAGCTAATAACCCCTGGGGAAGAGATGCTCTCAAGTTAAAATCCAAACAATCTACTGTCTGCAAGGAGCCTAGAATCTGACAGTCTTACCCAGAGTCCCAAAGCTATCAAGTAGCAGAGCCAGCGCTCACACGAACATTTGCTGACTTCAAACCTCACTGTTTTATCCACTATGTTAAGATGCCTCCCTAACTTCTGAGAATGTTTAGGTCCTGCCAAGTGAGGAAACAATTTCTAAAAAAATTTCAAAATTGTCTGGATGAAGCAGTTCAGGGACAGATTCTAAGAGAAAGAAGGAAATGAACAGGCCAATGTAATGCTAAGGCTGTCAGTGGAGTGCAGTTAAGAGGGCTTCGGGATTTTAGCACTACAACAGACCTTGGAGGTTCCCAGCCCAACCCTCTCATTTTATAGATGTGGAAAATGAAGGCTCAAGAAGTGAGGGGCTGGAGCCTGAGGTTAGGACAGATTACACAGACCTAGAGATGGAAGAGAAGGAGAACAGCTTCAACTTCAATGCTTTTCCCACAAGCCCACAGGCTGTCTTCGTGAGGAGAGGGGAGACCTAGGTCAAGTCTTGGCTTTGAAACTGTCATCTTGATGCTTACTACCAGTATGACCTGGGCCAAGTTTCTTAACCTCCCTAGGCCTCAGTTCCATCATCTATCAAATGTGTGGGAGTAAAGACTAGATTCCCTCTGAGGTCCCTTCCATATTGAGATCTAGGATGTTAGGACTTGAAGCAAATGGAGAAGTTGGTTACTCAATCTCATCTGTAATATGAGGAGTTTAGATAAGATTCCCTTCCAACTTTTTGTTATTCTTCATTATAATTAACAATCGTCTCATAAAGAAGTCAAATTTAGGTCCATGGGGCAGTTTAACATCCAGCTCTTTCTTTATCTTTTTTTTTGTTGCTTTTTGGTGATGTAGTCAGGGTTAAGTGACTTGCCCAAGGTCACACAGCTAGTAGGTGTCAAGTGTCTGAAGCCATATTTGAACTCAGGTCCTCCTGACTCCAAAGCTGAAGCCCTATCCATTGCACCACCTAGCTGCCCCTCCAGGTCTTCTTAATTTAAAGAAAAGAGTTTCCCAGAGTTATTCAGCCTGCCTAAATTCTACTTGGCCTAAAAACTGCAATAGCTGAATGTTTTTTGGCAGTGAGACCTCTTAGCTGATTAACCATCCATAATTCCTAAGCATGCATCCACTTACAGAAATTACACAATAAGGCTATGCCTATATGATTTAAGAATTTCAAACTCATTTCTTTCCTAGCCGTCTGTGCTGTGAAATGACCAATAACCCAATTATCTATGATTCTGACCTACCTATTCAACATGTTAAAAAAAAAGGCTTCTACTTAAGACTGACAAAATCAGGTTTTTGTCTTCAGTCTGTCACTTGGCTTGTGTTTTATATATGTGTGTATATATATATGTGTATGTGTGTGTGTGTGTGTGTGTGTGTGTGTGTATATACATATATATGTATGTATGTATGTATATATATTTGGAGAGGAGACTTGATTAGTGATTGTATCCATTAGCTCCTAATTAACTAGCTAGACCTTATATTCAAGACTAAACACCTCAATTTTCCATAATGTTTTGAATGAACATTCTGCCTAGCTGATCTGGACCATTAGGAACTAAACAAAAGCATGGCTCAACCAGTTCCAAAAGGTTTGCTTGTTATATGCCAATATACAACGGTGCCAGAGGTGGGCTAGTAAAAGCTTAACAACTGGCTCTCAAGGGGAAGGGAAGCCAGGGTAGAGGAATATGCACAGCATTTTAAAGTTTAATCTGCATTATTAACATTCTCTTTCTCATCATTAACATTAAGCCTAGACAACGAACAAAACCACAAACCAAGCCTTCACTTCTGGGTGTGCTGATTTCCACAGTATAAAAGCTCACACTCAACAAGTGGCTCTCAGGGGCTGGCTCGAGCTGGCTCCAGCATACCCTTAATGGGACCATTCCAATCTTGACCTTGTGATTCCCCAAGAAAAATTAATCCCCCTGAAAACCAAAAAGGTAGGAGATCCAAGTATTTACTAGTCCCGACTTGTTTTCTTTTAGGTCCTCAACGTGAATTCATCCTTATTTCCAAAGTCACATAACCAGTCTAGAAATCAGACATTTGGACTACAGTAACACCACTGCCTAAGGTTAACTTGAAATCAGGTCTTCCTTATTCCAAAGGCCAGCTTTCTCTTTACTATTCCACGCTGCGCTCTTCTTAATTGGTTAAGTTCACAAAATAAATTGCCTCAAAATATTAGAGGAAGGAATAATTTGCAACAATATAAACTACACAGGAAACAAACCAACAATTAGGGAAGGTAAGGCTGCCAAATTTCAAGTACTAGTTCAGATAACAACTATCTGATTTTCACGTTGGGCCACTGGGCAAATGGTTGTTACAAAATGATCATAAGTGAAATGTTTGTTGGGGCATGCTCATAGCTTTTACAGAGTAGATAAATAGAGATCATTTAAAACAAAATTATAACAACTGATGGAAACAAAGAATTTGGAAATCTATTTTTAAATGGTGTGGAAATGTTACCAGCTTCATACCTGTTGCTCACAGATGGTCCTTTTCTATATTTCTCTTCAGCTGTCTGGTAGTCTATTTCATCAATTGCAGATATAGCATAAATGATTGCCTGTAAAAGATAATGCCATAATACTTCATCACACTTAATGGTACCCCAAATGTTATTTTGATAAAGTTCGGTAATTAGTTTAATGAACACATAAGTGTTTCTGTGGATATTTTTAGTTTATCTTTAAATAAAGAATTCACATTAAGAAGTACCTGATAATATTATTCTGATCATTCCCAGAATCTCAGGGTTAAAGGGCACCTAAGAAGTCATCTAGTCCAACCTATTACCGAGCAGGAATCCCTTCAAGAACGTTTCTGATAAATGCTCATCTGGCCTGAACAATACTACTGATAAGGAACTACACCAAGGCAGCTGATCCCTATTCAGACCACACTAATTTTTAGTAAGTTTTCCCTCATAGTGAACTGAAATCTGCTTCTCTGTGATTCCCACATTTTGCTCCTGGTTCTGTCACATGAAACCAAGCAGAACAAGTCTAATTTTTTTTTTTTTACATAATGGCTTAAAAATACTTGCAGACAGGTATTTCCCACAGTATTCTCTTCTCCAGATCAAATTTCTTAGTTTTTTTAACCAATTTTTGTATGACACAGTTCCCAGTTCCTTCCAGAACTGGCGATAATATTCTAGATGAGATTCCACTAGGCATAAAGACAGACGGAGTGTCGTCTCCCTCATGCAGGACAATATCACTCTTACGTTACCCCATCTAAAGGTCAGCAAGAACACATACAAGATACACCTGGCTCACTTTGCTATGTCACTAAAGAAAACTTTTTAAATACAAATTGGATATCTATTCAGTCTCCAGTTGCAAAATGGTCAAGAAATTTGATATAATGGTGAAAACCCAATTACTCGGTGAAGACTTCTGATGGCACTGGAGAGAAAACAGGTTCTAATGATTAGAAAACTGATTTACAATCTCCAAAATAGATGTTCCATGCTGCCAGCATTCTAAGTTACACGTATAAGCTTTTTGGGTAAGACTGCAGGGACAGCTCAGCAGTGCCTACTTAATTAAAATGTATTTTCAAACATATTTCAGTTTCTACATAAAGAACCTTCAGACTGCTGTGCTGAGCAAAATGGTACAGCACTTAAACTCTTCAGCTCAATCATCACTTAATCCTTGGAGTGGGGATCTTGCTGGGCCAATGGGCAGGAGAACCCCAAGCCAAAAAATCAGAATCTGATAAAGTCAGCAACTTACTTCAGGCAAAAGAACATGCAGAATAAATTTTATTCCATCGCCATTTATTAGTGTCGGCATTTTGCTGTCTATTTTTTGATAGACTCCTTGTAAATATTTCACCACAAGGTCCAACTGCTCATCATCCTCAAGGTATGTTTCAATACACGTCAAGTACTGACTTGAATTCAAAAATTCTTTCAGCCAGCTGGATTTTTTTCTGCTTTTTAAAATAGCCAAGAGATGTTTCTCTGCCCCCTTTTCATTCACTATGTATTCCACTAACTTCTCATTGGCCTTGTTTCTGGCTGCCCTCCTTCGGTCTGGAAGGATTTTCTTGAAAAGCTGCTTCTTGTTCAAGGAGGTATCATCTTCCATGTTCCGGGTGGGAAACACTGTTTTGACAGGCGCTTGCTGGATTACTTTCCTCACTGGACAACCTAAAAGGTATATCAGCTTTAAAAGTAAAATAGTTTACCATACAAACAAACAACAGAAAACAAAGACACATTCAGTCGACAAAACTCTACTTTTTTCCCCAGGGGATAAGCAAGATTTTGAAAACATACTAAGATTCTAGATTTTCCCAGAGAAAGGGAAGATTTCATGTAAGACAGGCAGGGTGTTTCAACAAGCTTTTACTCTTGGTACTCTCAGAACTGTCTGGATACATGACTGGATCCCCCAAATATCCAATTCTGCTTCTCCTACATGCAGTGCAGTACAGTTGGGTGGTCCCCTCTATACTAGATACTACTCACATTCCTTTTCCTGCTTTCAGATTAGGCAAGACTTTGCTTAGAACTACTTCGAGAAGTATGGAGTGCAAGTAGTGTCTCATTATTTAGATGAGGAAACCGAGGCTTGCAGATTAAGTGACTTGCCCACAATCAAATAGTTAATAACTGCTGGATCACTGCCAACAACGAAGCAAGACTCAATATACAAAGCTGCTAAACTTGAGTCCAGACCTCTGCACATCAGCAAGAACTTGGTTTCTTGGCTAATGAGCCAAGGGGCTAGCCTCCTACAAGCTCTGCTTCATTTAATCTAGCACTTTTCCCACATTCCTGTACTCCACTCCCCTCCTGCCCAAGGATGTCCAATGTTTTGGGTTTGTTTGTTGTTGTTTTTTTTGTGAACTCAGCTCTGGATGAATAATTACCAGAGAGACTGATTTCTCTCTGTCCATGAATACAGAGTCCAAAATCAGCTTGCACCAGTCTGCGGTTTGCTCTAGAGAGGGGGATGGGCACTTAAGGAACTGGAGCCAGCTGGCCCTGGTCCAACAAATATTCTCTCGGCCGTAGGGAAGAGTCTGGCTAACTTCAGTGAGGCAATTAAGAGAGTAAAGCACTGCATCTAATGAAGAACTCCTCTTCTGACAGAATTCCTGATCCTTCGTGAGAAGGATCCATATACTTTTCACATTGCCAAATTAACTTCAGGGGAGTAGGAGAAAGGCCCCAACTTCCCAGACAAATAAATTAATCTTAACTCCTTTCATGGCAGGAAGAACGATGTCAACAAATCAGTATGTTAGAGTGACAAAATTTATGCAATTGAATTATGCTTTATATAGCCCCCAATCTAAATCTGTGTAATTGTGAAACATTTCATTAACTCTGTTATCAGCAGAGATTTTTCTCTCAACAGTGTCAGGACTGGGGTGCACTGAGTGCTTCCTATCTCAGGCCCATGAGCAAGGGACACAGAAATAGTCATGGTGGGGATGGCACTCCCCCCTCAGCCCTGGGCAGCTGCCTTCTGTGGGAACTGAGGTAAAGCCTTCCCTGCTCTAAGCTCCCAACCTGGGCGGAATTTGAAACTGCCCTGAGGGCACCAAATTCAAACTCGGTCCCAGAGGCCAATTTACCCTGAGTAGACTACAGGAGAGCCAGCAAGAACCCCTGCTGTGCTGACTGCTTCCGCTCTAACAGAGTCCACTGGATGGCATTAAATACTTCTGTGTTTTTGAAGGATAAAGAAAGACAGAATTAGAAAAGCATAGCTGTACTTACTAATATCAGCAGAGTAATATTCCAGGAAAGATCCTGCAAAAGAACCACAACCTGTACAAAAGAAATGTAAAACGGGATTGTTCACACAAATAGCTAGCCACTTAGGAAGCATTTTTTTCTAGATCAAAATACCTGGTATTTGGGTGTTTGCTATTCTAAGACTGACCCAGACAGCCCTTGTCCAGCCTTAAATGAGGCAGCAGGAATGGAAAACACTTATTATTTTGGGTCTGGGCTAGTCAAAGTAATATTTAGTATTTTTTCCAAGTGTAAGCCTCCCTAGAGGTGAACGGATAGAGCAAAGCTTGGATTCAAACATCCTCCTTGTGAAGACTTCAAGGAAAAACTAGCCTTTTGTTTAAACCCACTCTTCCCTTTTTTCAGATGGGAGTTTATGCTACTAATGCACATCCCTGTCCATTTACCTCGAGTCATGGGGCCCATGAACTCACAATATAGTAAAATTTCAGTTACCCTGGAGATAGAGGAGAGTAGGCCCCATACCTCTTCCAAGACTTTAGAAAATGAAAAACTGCTCAGATAAGTAAAATAGAACCTAGAAGGTTCATAAAGTTTAATTCCCTGCCTTTAGGCAGCTTCAGTCAAGAGGAGAGGAAGACCTAATTTGTTCTTAATCATTTTTAAGAAAAAGAACTCTACAATCTCCCCCTTCCTAAACAACCCTCAATTCTCTAAACTAAATGAATTAAAAAACACCTCAGAGCTCACTTCCTTCTGTCCTACTCTTCATGGATTAATATTAACAAATTTAAAAGGCTTTCATACTCTTTAATTTTACTAATAGCACTGGGTTCCCTCGCTTACCGATTCGAATTCTGTAGTCAGAAATCACCTTGATACACCAGTCAACAGCCTGACTATAATCTTCCTTGGCTTTATCCTGTAATCAAAATCCATCAGTTTAGCATTAATAAAGTCCGCAAGTGGCTGAGTATCTGAATAAAACACAATAAACATTTGATATGTATACATGAAGTGAAAAGTGGAAGAAAAGCTAGAAAAGCTTATTCAGCAACTGGGGAGTTCCTTTCCAATTTCATCTTCCAACACAGAAACACAGCCTTATGCCTTGTAAAGGCTGCTTCAGTAAATAATAGCTTTTTCGAGTCTTTAAGGAAAGAAGTCCTCTGCAAGGGCACATTAACCCCCTCCCACACTCCTCCAGCAGCCCTGCTTGTCCCAACTTGGTAAAGGGCCCCAGTGCACTGAGATCAATTACCAGCCTGACCCAGCTGCTCTTCAAGCTTCCGTTTCCATCAACAGCCTACTTTCACAATTCACCTAACTTCAGACAGCTTTCTTTTAAGGTTATATACAATTAAAGCTCATCTTTCTGAGCAGCTGTTGCTAGACAAAAGCAGAGCTTGCAGCCTCAAGAAAAAGGGGTTAATCATTTAAGCTCTGGCACCTTAAGTAGCAGACACCAGAGCCATAGAGAGAAGAGCTGGGCTGCAGACAATTCACCAAGGCTGAAGAAAAGGAAACCGTTACGGTAGGGATTTCTAGAAGCATTTGCCAAAGTCTGTTCCTACGAAAGTTCAATGCCTACTGAATTTAGTGTGGAGGAAGAATATTGTACTGTATGCTGCAGAGACACAAAGATCTAGAAAAATAAACAGATGGAACTTTGAAGAATCAGCCTCGACACTACGTATCTTAAACACTCACGGTAAAACAGTGGCAACTGATTAAGAGCAACATTCCCAATAATAGTATTAACTTCCTATTAATTTAAAAAGCAAATACTCCAACATAATGATGGTGTGAAACAACTGTATCCTTTATACCATCACTTTCAAACTGTGTTTAGTACTGTTTCTAAGCATACCCAGATGGCCAAATATTTACCCCCATTTAATATCATAGTTGATTATGGTGAAGAATTGGTTCAGTGTGCTTTACACATTTTCTTGCTGGGTCAAGATATTGCTTTATTCTGAAGAGTTTTTAAGGGGAGAAGCATTCAAATACAAATGCAGAATGTCGGTGTGCAGTGCTGTCCAGAACCTCTTGTTTGAGTTGGAACAAGGGTAATATTTTGAGAAGACAAAAAAAAAAATCCAACAAGAGTGGTACAAAGTTAGATTAATGAAGGTATACAAAGTAGAGCTAGTGAGGCTCAGCAGCCAAGTGGAGATGGAATGGAATATTCTGAGGAAAAAGGTTACATGTTAATGGATAATTAGTTATAACAAATTAAGCAGGTGCTTTCCATCATTATGCTCAGACATAGAAAAAGTTCCTCATGAGAAAACATTTTCCCATGGTCCTTTAGGATAGAAATCTCTGCTCTACCCATAGCTGTTTACAGTAAGGTCAAGTTGTCTAGAAGTACAACAAAGTAAGGCAGGCTTGGAATCTTTATTCCAAATTAGAACTGTGCTCCCTTAAAGGGTAATCGATTCAGGGAAGGATAAAATAACAGGAAGAAAAACAGAGAAGAAACTGCTATAGTTGTGGGTGCCTAGATGTATTTTTAAGTAATAAAGTCAACACTTACATATTCAAGAGCTGAGATTTTTACTAGTGTGGGCACTCTCTCTAGAAACACATATCAAAGACTTCTCCCTAAATGGTTTCTCAAGTTGCACTGGCCAAATACAATTAGTTAACCTTAGGTGGTTAAGCCAAGCTTCTCTGCACTTAGCTGGGCTAGTCCTATAAAAGACACAAAATTGAAAAAGGCTTCCTGGATCCACCACACGGTCAGGACCCACCATAGCCCAGAGTCACCTCAGTGCCACAACGAAACACTGGAGTACAAAGGACTGCTCCATTATCTTAGAAGCCACTTTTATGTTATAAAAATGAATGGCCTCTTCTATATACCTATTAAAAGTCCAGATCTGAAAAGAGATTAATTCCCTCCCTACTCTCACACCTGGAGATCACTGAAGACCATTCTACACAATTGTCTATCTTCAAGGACAAATAAGGATGGAGGGGAGAGGGGGAAGTGTCAACCATGAATAGAGCGCAAACCAAGAAATTAATAAATTCTGAATACAAGAACTGCTAGTATTTGATAAGTGAATGTGTATCTGGCATACAAAGCTATATTGCAAGTGTGTGTAAATGGGCACAGGCCCCTTTAAAAGAGATCTGGCAGTTAAGATTGCAGTATCAGAAAAAGAGGATCTGACTGAGGTTACCAAATCTGAAAGGGGTCCAGAATGAAAATGACAAAAATGACATCAGTTAACAGAAACTATGGACCAGTATGGGCTGAAGGCTAGTTGTAAGGGAAATTAATATCTTTAGCTTAGCTAGGGAAAGACTTGAGTGGTACAGTAGAAAAATCATTAGAGTCTAGACAACTGGGTTCTTGGTCCTGCTCAGATGTGGGACCCTGGGCTTGTCTATTCTCCCTGAGCCTGTTTCCTCATCTATAAGAAGAGGGAGCCCAGATTCGGTTTGACTGGATCTAAAAGAATAAAGACCCACCTTGCTACCCTAGGAAAAGGATCTTGCCAGCCTCCCCAATTCATCAAAGCAACCCTTGGGGTCTCACATATACTTCAGAAACTTGTTATAGCCCATCTACGGAAAGACCAATTTCTACACTTGCATCTTTAAGGCAATATGTTTATAACAAATAGGATTTTAAGGAACCAACAATAAAAGCTTTATCCCACCTACCATAAGCTCCTGCTTCTCTTCACAATCAAAGTGTTTTAATCTTCTAAGACGCACTATAAACCTTGAGGAAACAAAGGCATGAGAGGGTCACAGGAATGAATTGTCAGGCAAACTAGGTGAGCAGAATGGAATTTTTCTCCATTAACGTGACCGTCTGAGGTCCTTTTTAATAACATTCAGTTATTTCACAAAAGCTGTTTTCTTTTTTTCTCCACTCTAAAGTCCCACCCTCCCCCCAACCTGGTGGTCTTAATTGAGACTGCCTTTGGAATAAGAACCCTGCTTTCAAAGTGCCAGCATAAGTCACTATCAACAGGCAGGAGCCTCTAATGGCAGTACCAACCAGATGCAGGTCCCCAACACCAAGTTCACTCAAATGGAGCCAACGTAATTACCCACTCAATAATGGACCATAAAAATTCCACATCATTTATATTGTGGCTTTTTAAAAAACATATTTACCTTTTTGCTTTATCTCTTTCAGTAGAAAGCACTTCTGGTTTTGTTATTTACTGATCTGGTACTACTGAAGTCAGAGCAAGAACATTCCCTTCCGAGCAGGTGAGCTATCTTGTTGGACAGCTGAGAGGCTCAGTAGAATAAATCTGGGTTTTCTGTCTTACAGAAGCATCACAGCAAAGCTTTTAAAGCTGCGATGGCCCACAAATTACTTATAACAGCTTCGCCGTTTTCTTTATTTTCTTAGTTGTCTGGTTGGTTAAAATAACCACATTATTAAGAGTAATAATAATCAAAAGTGACATTGATAGAGACCAGTTCGCAAGGCACTTTACATCTATTATCTCATTTTCAACAAGGACTCACATTTATACAGATGTCAAGTGTTACAAAGTTTTTACTCTAGCCACATTAATGAAAGAAGCAAACTAATATGATGCCAAGAGTATAGGACCTAGCCTGAAGTTCAGTTTGGATAGATACCAGCTGGGTGATTTCTGGCTCCTGAGAGAAACGGGTCTCACCAATCTTAAATGGGAATCATGATTAGCTGCATAAGGTCAGTGGACCCATTATGCAAATGAGAACAGGGGGCTCCCAGATGTCAGACCACAGTGCCCAAGCCCAACCAAGAGCTTCTGCTTCTAAACTCAATGCTCAGCTCCACTGCATCACAAATACCTTTCAAAATGTGTTGGCACTTTGGCTGGTTTTGAGTAGCTCAAAATGGTTTTTCACACTTAGGTGGGGAACATTTGGCCATTGTAAAATTAGAAAAATTCATTTGCAGTCTTATCTTCAAATGACCAGATTTTTACACATAGGCCAAACCCCATTCTTATTAGTCAGTAGTATAATCCCTGCAGCAACATGCACACAGAAAGCATTTAAGATCCCAAGATTTTTCAAAAGATGTCCCTTCAGGTGACAGCTTCCAAAAGCCATTATTATTTTTACCCTTTCTTTTCTGGATTCATATTTTCTTCAATATATAATATACTTGCTTTCTTATCCTTCCACTTTATACTTTTTACCTGTAGACAAATTCAAGAAAAAAAAAAGATGCTTTTATTTTTAGAAAAGTATACAAGCATTTTCTATATTATCCCACTAAATTTTATAGAACACCATGTGACATAAAGAAAATATGACAAGAGACACTGTTTACATTAAGAATAATCTCATCCACATATTTAGTAAAAATACATTTGAAATACAAGAAAGGAGTTTTACACATTTTTCCCCTAATTACAAAGAGATATATACCTAGCTTAACTCCTAAGGCTGGTCTCATGTATCAGTAAACACAGCTCTCTAACTCTCTAAAATATCTTCTTCAACTAGCCTCCCACGTTATTGGAAGTCCCCCTGCTACTCATTCCCTCAGGCTAAGGAACTGAAGGATGATAAATGTAAATGTTAAGGGTAACACATTAGCCATTAACACAAGCATTCTGATTACATCAACTGGCCAGTCCTTAAGCAGGACTTTGTGGGAATGAGATGGAATACAGTTAAGTTGTGGTAAGAAAAGGAGGCCTGCCCAGGAGCACAGGCCTCTCGGTCCTTCACTGGAGGGGACCTTGGGCATCATAAGCCAGGACTAGGTGCCTATTCCTAGCAACTTGTAAAACCAGCAAAAGGTCTAGTCTGTAGCAAGAGCAAGGGATCACAGATGGAGAGTCTGAGTTTTGCATCAATATCTCCACATAATAAAAGAGCCAGAGGAAGGTCTCCAGAATCTCCACCATGCAGGATTTTTGGACAAAAAACGGCACAAGATGAGGTTTGAATGAATTCAGATCAGTGGAGAAAGGGCTCACATCAAACAAGGTCACAATCTATCTAAAACAATAGTCAATACACATTAAGCAGCTACTGTGTGCTAGCTACTGTGCTAAAGCACTGGCAATACAAAGAAAAGCAAAAGGTAGTCCCTACTGTCATGGAGCTTACAATCTAAAGGGGTAGACAACACGAAAACAACTAAATACAAACAAAATATATATGATGTAAATTGAAAAAGGATGAAAATAAGATGCTTCATGAAAGGAGGGTGCTGAAAAAAGGCTGGAAGAGAGGAGAGAGCCTAGTGCCCAAAACAAACTTCACTTACTTCACAACTGCCTTGACACCCTGAAATCTTCCTAATTTCATGCCATATTAATCAGTTATAATCTTAATAATCTATCTTTATAGCTACTTTAGGCTTCTCCCTTCTCTCTCTATTTTCCCTTAGTCCTTTTGGCAACAGGGAACAAAAGTCTCAAGGGAAGTATTTTTTTTATTGGCACCTAACAGAGCTAAATTTCCTAGGGAATAAATTTTTATTATTTTGAAGAATTAACCTAGTACTACTCTTGCGTTCTTGCTTAATCAAGGTACTGATGTATATTTAAAGGAACAAGGTAGCAAGCAGCTTTCAGCAGAGACAGTGTCTTACGCTGTGATGAAGTTTCTCCTTAAACTGAGCAAGGCTAAATTAAATCTTTCTGAGAAGACAAAAAAATCAAGTGAGGATGATATAAATCGAGGAGATACACGAAAAGAGGAAAAAAAAAAAGGTGGGGAGAGAGATAAATGAAGGTATGCAAAGTCCAGTGAGTAAGGTTTATTGACCAAGATGCACACTCTAGGAAAAGAGTAGCATTTTAACAGGAAAATGGCTCATAGAGGGTGCTTTACATTGCTCTTCCTAGAAGAGTAAGAAGACTAGTTCCTCAGAGTCGAAATATTTCACCTATCCATAGCCCTTTGCAGTAATGTCGAAATCCAGGAGTATAACAAAACAGCAGGTCTAAAATTCTGATTCTACAATTATTTTTACTACAGAGTTGCTTTAATTATTCCAAAGAATGATTAAAGATCAGAGGAGAAAGAAAACTTTGAAACCAACTCTTCAAAATTGTAAAACCATTTGAAGACATAGTGAAAATCACTATGAGCTCCAAAACAATTGAGGGTAGGAGGAGAAAAGGGAATAAATGGCAGAAGTTCAAACACACAGTAAAAGATACTAATTCTATACTTAATTCAACTAGGATCGATGATGAATTAACTAACGAGCACATTAACTCAACTCATGTCATATAAAAGCTAAGTGGGACCAACTGGGAGAAAATCCAGTTGAAATTATGCACTATTAAATAAGGTTCAGTTTTGTTAAAGTTTTTCCAAGGCAAGCACGATTCTGCTAGGCTTGCTTTAATCAATACAAAAAAAGAATCTGGGATTAGATTCCACCAATTAAATGACTCCCTATAATCCTATTTACAATTTTCTTATAAAGTCATCCATAGAGATATGACAAAAGTAAACTTTTACAAAAGCCAGGTCAGGTTAGCATAATTTTCAGAAGAATGGAGCCCAAATTAATGAAGTTTTATTCAAAAGACAGATATGGTTATTCTTACCACTGCTGGCCAATAGGGATATTTTTGATGTTTACACCAGACTAACATTCCAGCTTCTATGGAACATGGCTCTGAAGCATAAAGAAATACAAGAAAAATTGTCAGATATTGGTCTAAATGTATCACACAAGTGCAAATGGACAAGATATGATTTAAAAAAAATTTTTTTTTAACTGGAAGCTAAAGTGGTCAATGTCACATAGTATTCCTCCAGGTCAATTAAAATGTAATAGGTAAAACTACAATGTAAATGAAAAGAACAAAAAATTAACCCTAATACTCTGTAATGAAAATGATTAAGCCTGTCCCAAGGAAGCGATAAAAAAATGCACCTCCCTCCTTTTGCAGAGATGAGAGGAACCCTATGGAGGTAAAGTACCACATATACTGTCCAACTCAGGTGACAGGCTGGCTAGCTTTGCTGAACTGCTTTTTCTCCCTCTTTTTAAAAATTCTTTGTTAGAAGGGATGGTTCACTGGATGAAAAAGGAGAAGGATATACTCAGAAATAAAGGTGCTAGAAAAACAAATACCAATAAAGTTTTTAAATTGAAAATCAAGTATAAAATTAATTATGAAACTATTGTCAGTGGATGAAGCCAAGGAACTATCAATGAATGGTTCAGAGAACTTGGTTCTGTTTGCTTCTAGTGCTTGGTGACCTGGATTATATCCTCAACTGCTTAATTCCCTCCTGGATTGATGGGCTGTCTCTCTGGGTGTCTGGCTTTTTTTAGCCATTTTCCTTTTTTTAATTTTTTTTAGCCATTTTCTCTCCCACTGAAGATAGATTTCTTCTGGGTGTAAGCTGGAGCATAATGGACTTAAATTACATAAAAAGAACAAAATCCTAGGAGCAAGGGCTGAATGGACTACCAGTGGTAACTGTGGAATTTCTTCCTTAGAGACTCTCAGAAATAAAATTAGCATTTATTAGGAGATGAAAACCTAAGTGCACATCTGTATGAAATTTAGTGAATGATGAGATGACCTTTCAAAATCCTTTACAATTCCAGGATGCTACTAAGGGAACAAGTTAACAAGAAAGAAGCACTTGCCTTTAGTTCAAGGTGTTAGAAATAGTTTTATGTCATCACCCAACCCACTTTAAAGTTCCCATGCTTTTATTTTCGACTGATCTAATTATTTCTTACCAGGGTGTGAAAGTATACTTGGAAGTTCTTCATCTTCTTCCTCTTCGTCTACCACAGTGGTATTAACAGTACTAAACTCCAATGACTGTTCTGAAGCCTGAAGTTCTACAAATAAAGGTAGATTACAATTTCATTTTGCTATACTGAAAGACATATTTTGAAGATCAGTTGTGGCGTCACTTCAATACAATCCAACTCTCCGTGACCCCATGTGGGGTTTTCTTGGCATAGATACTGGAGTGGTTTGCCATTTCCTTCCAGCTCATTTTACAGACGAGGACACTAAGGCAAACAGGGTGAAGTGACTTGCCAGGGTCACACAGCTAGTGTCTGAGGCCAGATGATGAGTCTTCCTGTTTCCAGGTTCGACACTATCCACTGTGCCACAGAAGAAAATATTTGCTGACCTATGACTGTCCATGAAAGAGGAAAGCTTCTCCACTGCACTATCAGTAGCACGACATTGTGGGAATGTGCTGAATTGAGAGTCAGAAGACTCCCACCTCAGACTTTACTAGCCAGGTGACCACTGGCAAATTACTTTACTCCCTCTGAGCTTCATTTCCTTCACCTCTAAGACAGGAAAATCGTACTTCCATTATCTATTTCATGCATTTTGTAGGGAAAGTGTTTTCTGCACTTTAAATTTCTACATATATTGTGAACTTTTACTTTCAGGTTCAAACAAAGTAAATGATAGTAAAAAAAAAGTCAACATACTATGGCTTACTAGTATGTAGTTTTATCTGCATCAAAAAGTAGTTTTAGGTATTAAAATACTAACAACCACAAATGAAATTTGTAATTGCAAAGGATTTTCTAGACATGATATTGAGCCTGCCAACGGCCATGGGAGGTACGTATTTCTGTGATGACGTGGGTGTGATTTCATTGGCATTGCTGGATCTACACCATGCATGCGACTCCCCCATTCTAGATCAAGCCAGTCCCACATCACCAACTACCTAGTAGATACTTAGAACTGAATGTCTCCTGGGCACCTGAAACTCAACACATCAAAAATGAAACTCCTATTTTCCTTCAAACCCACCCCTCTCTTCAAACTTTCTTCTTGCTATGAAGGGCACCACCATCCTCTCAGTCACCCAAGTTCATAACTGTGGTGCTATCTTCAACTCTTCCTGTTCCATCATTCCACATATCTAGTCAGCTGCCCAATGCTGTCATGCTTCTTTCTCTCCACTCCAAGAAGTTCAGGTCATCATCACCTCTTTATTGGAGGAGGCCTCCCTGCCTAAAGTTTATTCTCAATTCAGTCTGCCCTCCAGAAGTCCAGCCAAGTAATTTTTCTAAGGCACAGGTCTGACCATGTCAGTCACCCCCTCCTCCAGGCCATGCACACACACTCAAACACCAGTGCTTCCTTCTATATAGCCTCCAGGACATTTTAAGCTCCTTATAACCTGGCCCCATTCTACCTGTCAGGTGTTATTACACATTACTGCCCCACATTCCACCGTGCGGCTAAACTGCTCTTCTTGCCAATCGTCACATACGGGACACTCCCATCTCCCATCGAAAGGCAGCTAGATAGTGAAGCAGCTACAGCATTGGACTTGGACCCCCAAAGACCTGAGTTCAAATCCAGCCTCAGACACTTAGTAGCTGTGTAACCCTGGGAAAGTCACTGTCTGATTCAGTTTCCTCATTTGTAAAATGAGGATGATAGTAGCACCTACCTCCCAGGGTTGTAGTGAGGAGCCAATGAGATAATATTTATAAAAGCAAAGTGCTTAGCACAAAGTAGGTACTTAATAAATGCTTATTCCCTCCCATCCCATCTCCGTGCCTAAAACTGACCCCCTCCTTTACCTCTGTCTCTTAGAATCCCATGTGCTACTTTAATACCGAAGCTCCAATGTCTACATGAGGTCTTTCCTGGTCCTGTCAAGTGTTATCTTGTACTTGACTTGTAGATAACCATTAAAAGCACCCTATCCCTCCTCCTTCAAAAGAGGGCCTTGCTTTTTCTGGGTGCCTAGTGTCCAGTACATAGTATAAATTTGCTTATTGATTATGGGAGAAACTCCCATTTAGGAAAATGCCTTACAATGGCGTCTTTGAGAATTACCCAAGATTCCACAGCCAGCATGTTAGAGACCAAATCTCAATCCAACAAGCCAAGGTATGTGCTACAGGAGTCATTACCCCACTCACTTAATGAATAAACATTTAATAAGCAGCCACTATGTGCCCAGAACTGTGCTAAGAACTGAAGACTTCTGTCTGTACAGAAGAGAAACAGCCTCTATTCTCCATGAGCTCACTTTCTAATGGAAGAGATATGTACACATAGACATACCTGTATCACATATGTGTCCACACACACACACACACACTAGACACATACAAATCCAACAGAAGGTAACCTTGGAGGGGAACCCACTAGCAGTTGCGGGAACTAGAGGAGAGTCGTCAGGGAGGCAGCATTTGGGCTAAGTTCTGAAGGAAACCAAGGCAGGAGCGGACAGTGAATAACGATGGCATTCTAGGCAGAGGGGACTGCTAGCACGTAGCACAGAGAGAGGAGGTGAAGCACTGAATTGTATATGGAACAGCAAGGAGGCCAAACGGCACACACAGAGTAATAATGGGCTAAGCAGCCCGGAAAGGTAAGAAAGGACCAGGCTATGCATCAACAAGCATCTATTAAACACTAACTATGGGCCAATACTTAAATACTAATGAGAGTGTATATTTGAACCCAAAGCCAGGAAAACCTAGACTCATATTCCTCTTCTGGCACATCCTGCCTGTGATCCTGGGCAAGTCACTTGACTTTTCAGCGTTCTAAGCAACTTTCTAAGACTCTAAGTTGCAGAGAAGATGCCGACGCTGCATTGATGGAGGGGGTTTTCTCACTCAGGAGTTCCCTATACCTGTGAAATCAAAAGGAGGCTATTTAATAGTCCAGGAGAGAGGGGAGGAGGGCTTTAATTAGGGTTGTGGTCACATGACTGGGAAAAAAAAGGGCATGTGTACAAGATGTTGTGAAGAAAGAAATGACAAGATTCAGCAACTCACTGGGTCTGTGGGGTGAGTGAGAGTAAGAAGTTGAGGATGACACTGATGTTGTGAATCCAAGTCACTGGAAGGATGCTGGTGCCTTCAGCAGTGATACAGATGCTCACAAGTAGGGTGGATGTGGGGAAAAGATAATGAGTTCCCTTTTGGACATGAATTGTCTATAAGACATCCAGTTCAAAATGTCTAAAAGGCAAATGAGGAAACTGAGGCTCAGTGCTTAAACGACTTGACCATGGTCACACATCTAGTGTCTGAGGTGGAATTTGAACTTCCTCAGTCCAGCATGCTCTATTCGTGATAAAGCAGCAGCATGTAAATCAATAGTCAGTAATAATCTAGAGAGACACACCTTAAACAAAAAGTCTTTGCCAGTATTATTTCACAAGTATACATTCTAACTCAGGCCTTCCCTACCTGCAAGCTCGATCCACACCATGTACCCTAACTACCCCATCTGACTCCCACTTCTAGATATATCCAGCCCCAGTGTTTTTCCCAAGTGCCTTTCAGCTAATTCCTAGAGACAAATCTAACTCAGTCTGAGGACCCAATGTAAGCCTTTGTTCTTCATTTGGATTGCTAAGAATAACAGAGAGATGGTCAGTATTTTCACCACTGAGCCATGTTTTTTATCAGTAGTAGCCCCATTCACAACAAAAAGGGTACCAGATGAGCTGTTCCACCTAGGTGAAACAGAAGAAATCTTGAGGTTTTTAAAACTCTAGTAGTCCCACACCCACAAATTCAAAGTCACTGGACACTCCAAGTCTCAAAGTAGGGGGAAAGGGGAATTGGGTTTCTGAACTCCTCAGGCTTAAGTTCTAAACAATTACCCACTCCCTTCAACACAAGACCCAAGGACTCAGTACTTTTTAAAGGACCACAGACATTGACATGTAATGGACCTCAAAGAACATCAAGTTCAAGCACCAAATTTTACCGAAGAAGAAACTGAAGCCCCATGAGGTGTCAGGTAAGTGTCAGAGGCAGTATTTCTACCCAAGTCCCCTGGCTCCAGGGCCAGCGCTCTTTCCACTTGGCTGTGCTGTACCCCTTTTCCCATTGTTCTTTCCTCTAGGGAGACTGAAAAACCTTCCCCAGACATGGGAAACAGATTTTCTGAGAAGGGGGACTGACCAAAACAATGTCCAAACTCATCTGACAATTTTTATCCTAGCTAATCTTAAAATCAATGTGAGGAAATTTCTGGGCAGGAAGAGACATCTCCTTTTTCAAGAAGGTGCTAGTTATTTGCTTCCTATCCTCGAGTCAGTCACCGCCACCTAATTCTGTTGGCTGCTAGCCATAAATCTCATGGGTACCTTTGATAACTTCATATACCAGGTCTCCTCTCGTAAAGTCTATTTTATGCCCAACCCACACGGCTCAACTTGTCTCAAGTGTCTAGTCTGAATTTTGGCCATTCAGGAAAGTATCACTATGCTATAAAACTAATTGTCCCCTGAGTTTGTTTCACGTAAAGTCTTATTTTCCAGAAATCAATGCATGACCTTACGGGAGGATGATATACCCTGTAGTTATTTATGTGAGAAAATAACTTTGGTCTAGGTGCACTTTATCCACCTACTATCTCTGGCATTCTTTGCTGTAGTGAAAAGCATGTGACTCTGAAGTCAGAGGACTTGGTTTCAAATTCCACCTTTGATACTTTCAACCTGTGTGACCTTGGGTAAATCACAAGTGCTCTGGGCTTCATTTTTCCTCCTGTATGACATGAGAAATGGACTAGAGGACCTATGAGGTCCCTTCTGCTTCTAAATCTATGATCTCATGGTTCCAGGTGTAATATACCAAGCTCTAAAGGGCTTACCTATAAAGCAATATTCAACTGTAGGGCCATGATATTGTGGCTCTGTTCTTCAGAAAATGGTGCAATGAATGAAAATGGAATCCCTCCAATTTGGAAGTATATTACCTAGATCAAAGATGTGAAACACAAGGCCCCTAGTGCTGCCCCAGCCAGATTAAAATGTAATGGGAAATATCTAACAAAATAAATAAAAATACAATAAAAATATAGATAACATTACATAAAAAAAAGTCAGTATGCAGCTTGCAGGGATCCTTATGGAGCGATTCATGGCTCTCATTTCTATTTGAACTTGACACCAATGATCCAGATCAATATCTCCCAAATGCCAGTACCAGGCCAAAGTTTTCCATTCCACAAGTTATTATGAAAAATCTCCACTTCTTAAAACCTCTACACTACTGGCCTCCTTACTGTCCTCTGATCATCTCTTCCCTGATCTTGGGATTTAGAGCCAGAAGGGACCTTGATCTCCTAGTCACACCCCTTTATTTTTAACGAAGAGAAATGGAAGCCCAAAGGGTTTTGCCCAAAGGGACAAAAAGAATGGGACTCACCCAGATGGACTGGGAGAGTGTCGATTTAAATTCAGATTTGATGACTCCCAATTCCCCTCTCTGCCCCTACCAGACCCTGCTGCCTCATTATACTGGAGAACAGCCCATAGCAGAAAATTTAGATATCTTTATAGGTCTACAGTATAGTCTTAGTTGTGAAACTGTGGTTCAAAAGATAAGAGCAGGAAAGGAGCATAATCAGAAATCACCTAGTCTAACCCCTTCATTTTACGGATGAGAAAAATGAGGCCCATTTTAGTCTATCTATAAATAGTTCAACAAAGATCAAGACTATTAAACGTGATGTTTCTTCCTCCTGAAGCATTTAACCATATAGTCAGATGTTATAACTAGCTTCAAGACTAGGATGCTTAACAAGTCAAGCAGTCACAGTATCACAGAATCCAACCCATACCTGAAGAAGCTTTTTGAATCTACTATTCAAAAATAATCACCTTTTAAGAAGTGGGTAAATCATTCCTCAGGTCCCTGTTATGCTTAGTTGATGGAAAAAAAAAGTCACATTCACCAATGGCAAGGGAAGGGAACAATTCTAAATAAGATAAATGCAATATAATAACTATTCACTATAACATCTAATCACAAAGCATATAATCAATAAACCTGATATCTTTTCCCTCTCCCCTTTTAAATCGTATCAATGATTTCCCCTATTACTGTTCCTCTATTCCTCCCCCTCCCCCCCAAAAAAAGGAGTACTGGGAAAATACTGTATTATAAAGTAGAAGCAACATACCCCACTGAACTAAGAACATAATAAAGAATTAAAAATCTTAATTGTAACCCACTTTTACCATCAGTCTGATGGACACTGGGCCACTTTTAGTGGCCAAAATGAATGGTGCCAATTTCTAAAATGAATGGTTATTAGCAATTAAGAATGAGGATTGGATCTAAGAGTTTCTGATACCCACCCACATTGTTCCACAGGTACAGATCTCCTTAAAGAAATTATAAACTATTTGAAATCACATGTAAGTTAAACTTCCCCAGTCATAAGCTTTTACCTTCTTCATCTTCCTCAAAATCTGGAAGCTTAAGAGCTCTCATTTTAGGTGCAAAACAGCTTGGGTCAAATCCACTGGTGCTCAGCCCTGTTCCTCCTGGCTCCACACAATGGCATTCAGAAACCGATGATTGTTTAATGCCACCTAAAACTTTGCAATACTTCTGTGAAGGCATTTTGCCATGTTCATTTTCACACTCTGATTCCACAAAGGAATGGCTGGTGGAAAAGTCCAATGCTTTTTGGACAGGACTACTTGCCTTTTCTTCCAAAGTCACCAACTGGATGGAACTACTAGACAAAAGTGGACTGAGTTCTTCAAGCTCAGTATTTGTGCCGTTACACCCTCTGGCTTTAAAAGGTGATGAATTCCTGTTCCAGGTCCATGGTCTCTTCCTGCCTTTTTTCCTACTATCCTTTACTTCGGGTTTCTTCTTAAGGTTCAGTTGTGAGTTTTGTGATGAATCATCTTTCTTTTGTTTCCGGTTTTTCCAAGTTCTGGACCGTGCCTTAGAAATCTCACAATTCCGATGCTGTGGCTTTTGAGTGCCAAAAACATTTCCAGTTTGAGAAGCCAAGGACTCTGTTTCTTTACTATAAATTCTGTTAGACCTCTTCAAACCCTTTTTGAATTTATTTTCTTCAATGGGGGAACTGGACAGCCTCTGTAGTGCATTTTCTTTCTTAAAGGGCCCAGACCCTCCTACTATTTCTTCACAGACAAAAGGTGACGAGCCAGATTCAGAGACAGCATGTGCAGGTCTTGTTTGTTTCACTTTTCGAAGGACGGGAGTAGTTAGACTTTTGTCCAAAAAGTTTACTTGACTAGCATCTGCTTTCCCACTCAAAGTATCCAGGGCAACTCTAAGTGATCGCCTATAAATCAGTTCTTCAATAGGTGTAGTATTTATTTCAACTTGAGTAGCTAAAAATATGTAAAATAATCAACACTGTCATTTTTGCTGAAAACATAAACATTTTGATGATGTCCATCACATAGTGATGGTTTACAAGCATAGGGAAACTGGTGATTCAGATTATAGGCTGAATGTAATTAAAAAAAATTAGAGCACAAGTGTTTAGATAACTGACATACCCAAACCTTATTTTTAAATAAAGAAATTATTAACCTGACTTGGACAAAAATATACATTTCTTCAAACTACAACCTATAACCACAAAATGTGTTCAAATATTTAATGCCTACTGAATAGAAAAGGATGCTGATAATTTATTCTCAATATTTGTGCAAACCGATAAAAAATATTTTTTGGACAGGTAATATTTTGTCCTTTCCAAGACTATTTTTAAAGACATTTTAAAAAAATAGAATAGTAATCTTGGAAGTGGTCCCACTGATTGTGGTTTTGTTTTTTTTTTAAAGTCCCGACAGTGCTATTTATGCTAACAAGATGATTTAAACATTGATCAAAACATTTCCCCCTCGTTTTAATACTTAATTGTCCAGAAATACAAGTTACCAATAATATGCTGGGCACTACAGCCCTTCAGAGACCATACTTTGGGGTGATGACAGACATAACTACCTATTATATACAGGTATATCTATGCCATAGAAAATGTGTAAACAGAATCTTGGTAGACAACTCCATTTTCTAGGCAGTTTCCTTTTTAAAGAAGCCCAATGCTTAACGATCTGGCAAAGCAAAGGATCCTTTTTAAAATGAATAATCATCCCTTATTTGTCTGTGTGCAAATTCTGATTTCATAAGTGGTTTGCTTAAAGCAGGATACATCTGTGTAAGCATGTTGCTATTGTATATGTTCTCACGCAGTGTATCTGACCTTTCTACCCCACGAGAATGTTAAATCCTCATGGGGGTGGGGGATGGTAACACTTGGTTTTCTCTTTAACCACCCCCAGTGCCTAATACTCTGTTCTGCAAATAGTTGATAAACAATGCTAGTGACTAAGTTGGTGACTATACAACATATTTTGTTCTCCTTGCCACATATTTTGACCCATTTCTTATTTGTACTACGATCGATGAATATAGCTTAAATTTTTTTGACCAAATTAACCTACAAGATTTGTGACCAGGAGTCACATAATCAATTTTTACAAATGTCCTATGGGCATTTTGAAAAACATGCATTTCCTTTCTTTTACGTCCAGCTCATTATTCTGTCTATAAAATCTGGTTTCAACACTAAGAACCTGGAGTCTAACTTCTTTCTTTTGTCTGACTTACAATTCAGTGAGGTGTTGAAATATCCCACTATTACTGATTTTTTATTTTTGTAAATGAAGAAGTTTTTCCTTAATAAATTCAGAAACTATGCTGTTAACATTTACATACTTTCATTATGAATGTTACTTTAATGCTGCTGTTTCTTTCACCTGAGATTTTTAAAAAAATACTTAAAAAAACACTGGTAGATTCTCCAGCCTGAAGAGCAGTGACCAGGAGAGATTTAGCCCACAGCAGCTGCCTTAGATTTTTGGAGTCTGAGCAGAGAAAAGGAGGAAAACTACACATATAACGAGACAACCATGTGCACCCCCAGAGATCCCAGGGGTTGATCACTGGGCACACTAACAGCCTCCTCCCTTAGAGGAGAGTTGAAGCTGGGCTTCACGAGAAAGCATGGGAGGAAGGAAGGGCTAGGACAAGGACCCTGGCTCTTCTCCTCTGAGCTCAGGAAATTCAAGACGGTGACTAACTTGTTTTCAGCACCAAATTTTTACAATTCTTCCAAATAGGAATCTCTTATTTCATTAAGATTACACATTTACAGCAACATAGCCTCTTACTAAATTCTGCAGCAATCTCTTCTATCTGTGACTGCTGTAGAATCTTGGTTTCTGTCTTCTTCACTTTAATTCTGCCGAGACAAAAAGTCATGTGTTACCTACTACAACCACAAGAACATTTTCAAATAATAACTGTTGTGTTTGTGTGGGTGGGGCATAGATGAGAGAAAATGAAAATATAAGTTCTTCCTATAATCAAAATTCACCCACACATACACACACCTCTTTAAATTTAAATTAAATGCCAGAAACTGGCATTAATGAGCTATAAAGACCTTTACTCCTGGTCCACCTTTTAAACAAAGGAAAAGGTATCCTGACTTCAGAACGGAATAAATTCTAATTGGTTTATCTGAGGTAAATCTTACTTAGAATTTCCCCATAGAGAATGTTTGTGATATCACCTTTTCTAAAAAGGATGCTAACAAAGAAATCATCTGTTTATAGCCCAGCAGGAGCTACAAGAAAGGATTGGTGTTCCCTCCTTTTAAACTAAAATACAGGTATACCCCACTCAATGTTATTAATTGGTTAGAGGTGAGGGAAGGAAGCAATTAAGTGTTCCATAAGAATAAAGTTATAAATGAGAAATTGGCTGAAGCTCATCAGGGGCTTGCCACTTTACAGCAAGATCATGGACACTCACAGATAGTTCATTTACAGATGACAGAGGATATGAAGTCCCTAAGAGGTTAATAATCATACCCAAAGTCTCTCAGGTAGCAACAGAAAACTGGGATGTGAACCCAGGCTCTCTGACTCTAAATCCAGCACGCTTCCCAACACACGATGTATCAGAATGCTTCTGTGAAACAACTGTTGGATGAAATCTAACAGTATTCAATTATGTCCCTCTGTGGAAATCTGAGCTGGAAAGCTAGGGAGCTTACACAGTAGGAAAGGCAGCCCAGCTCAGCTTGATACATAAGAAGCAACACTGTTTATCCTCAGGATGTAGTAACACAGCTTTTCAGCGCTCTCAAATTGTAGACAAAATGAGGCTTCATTTTTGTTGTTTAAAGTCTTGTAAATTATTGGATCAGCCTATAACCTTGTTTGACCATAAATATAAAATACATTCCACATTCCAATATGGACATTTTCATTTCTTAAATGAGAATAGACATAAAGTGCTTTATAAACTAGCACTATATAAATGTTAACTATCATTATTACATTTTTCCATTAATAGATATTCAAAAAGAGCAGATGATGATTTTAAGCTGCCCTGTAAGCTAAAATTTATTATAAACATTAAATTGCAGTTTCTTATTTTGTAACAGATTTAAACCTTTCAAAGGAGTAGACAAAACAGATGTGAAAATAAACATACTTCTTCCAAAACTGACAAGACCATTTATTTTAGGTAAGCTTTATCCACGGGTAATTTTTATTTGATTTCTCCAGTGATGTTCCACTGGATGACACAAAAGGTCTTCTGTACAGAACATACCTATTTTCTCTAGTGATTCTTAGCAAAAGAGATATCAGTTTCTTTTGTTTTTTGGGGGGGTTTTGTGCATATCAGATTTAAACAAAAGCCACACCTGTAGGAAAAGAAGCAATACTTAACTTTTCATCTAGACTCAGTATTTGAACTTCTAAAAAGGCTGCTTTCCTTGTCTGAATATGTTGTCTTCTGGAGATTCCAGTTTGGGACAAAACCTAAGTTAAAAAAAAAAAAGCAATTGTTATCAGTCTCTTTCTGAGAAGATAAACAGCTCCCAAAAACAGAGATTATGGTAAGGTCACGTGAAATAAAAAACAGCAAGAAGGAAAAAAAAAATCTTCCTGTCCCCGAGATAATATTTAAGGCTAATTCCTCATGAATTATAATCCTAACTCATAGAGCCTTCACACAGCTGTTTCAGTTCACTTAAAAATGTATGCAAAATGCAAGATTTTGGAATGGTGCCCTGAAGCTGTTTGGGACAACTTTACCAATAAGAACTTTATGCCAACGTTTTCATGGAGACAAACTGTACAGCTCAATCATTTTGCTAGACTGAATCTTAAGCACCCTTTTTAACACCTGATGGAGACATTAAGTGTCACCAAAAAGTCATCGTTAATTCTTGAAATTATGAAAACAGGAACAGCTTGTCACCTTTGCTGGCCATAAACGCTCTTTCCATCTGCAGAGGACATACTGAGTATCCATCATGATGAAAATGCACGTGGAAAGTAGGGTTTAACTACTTCAAGGTCTGAGGATGCAACCTGCAACAAAAGTGACAGGAAAGCTGTAAAGTCTTTTTGTCACCGGTTTAATGATGACATACTAGCCAAGGGCAAAGGTTGGTTCAATTGGATAATCAATTCTGTGATAATTATACTGAGATAGTCAATACAAAAGCTAACACTAGAAAAGCAAACTAATTTTTGATACCTAGATAGGTGTTGTCTTATTTAAAAGAGAAAAAAAAAAGCGAGATCTGGCTTCTGAATAAAATACCTCCAGTGTGAAGGCTAGCACTGCGAAACCGACCAGTGAATCCACGAAGGTTTTATTAGTCTTCTACGATTAAGGGCTAACATGTTAATAAATAGCAAATATAAATAAGGCACGTTAACTGGGATCTCACCAAGACTTTCTCAACTGAAGTTTGTTCATTGTCTGCATGAAATCCTGGCTGTGGTTAGCCTGGAAATGAAACAACTCTTTTTCTTTAAGAAAAAAAAAGGGGGGGAAGTTGTAAGGTACGAAACAAACACACGTTTACAGTTTCCAGCACCGAAGTCTGGGGAGGGAAATGTTTACAGCAAGTTACTTTTCGAGTGCTTGAACGAACTGAAGTATTTTCTGCCCCCATCCCCCAATTCCTACAACAGGAACTTTTAAGATCAGTTATTCCGAACCCCATCTTCCCAGCAAAAGGAAGCTGGGGCCTCCCACTTTGACAATTTCTTTCACTTCCTTCAACTGTTTAACACAAAGCAACCTCAGATCATTTTCCCCTCTCTCGGCTTCAGTTTTCTCATCTTCAAAATGAGGGGGCCGGATCGGTAGGATGTTCCGGTCGACAGACCACCACCCCCTCCCATCTGGGCCCTCAGTTTCCCCATTTGTAGGAAGGGGTTGCACGAGATGCCCTGACGGAAAGAGGCCGCCCTCGGCCTCTCCTTCAGCCCAGCGCGGGGGTCCAAGTAGGCCAGCCCTGACTTCTCGAGCCTCTTACCGCGGTGGACCCCCCGGCACCGGTCTGAGGAGGCAGGCCCAGCTGCAACGCGGGACTCTTCCCCTTCCCAGCCTCCCACACACCCTGGGGCCCCAGGGCGCATGTGCGCGGGAAGGCGCAGGGGCGGGGCCGACGAGGAACTAGGCCTGGGAGGGGTAGGGCCAGAGAGGGGCGAGGCCAGGGGAGGGGCTGGGCTGGGGAAGAGGGAAGCTCGAGATCGCGCTCATCCCCATCCCCCACCCTTCACCTTCGCTGGCAAACTGGTCCAACCCCTGCCACTGCCCTAGCAACTGTGTAGAAAAGGCGTCACGGACGGTGCCGTGGCTAGGAGAGTCACCGAGGTTCACAATTAGACGCCATGACACCCACCCCACCCCCGACCTGAGAAGGTTAATGGGCCCGGGAATCTGCGCGCTCTCGCTCAGCCGGGCACGCGCACGTTCTCACCCGCCGTTTGCTGCCACTGCGCGCGTGGTGGGGGGGGACAGGGTCGAACTGCCCCTACCTGCCCCACCCTCTAGGTTTCCTTTCCCGCCAGCCTCGAAGTGAAGCTGGAGGCGGCCACCACCCCTCCCCCACCCCGCCCTTCTCTCCTCCCTCCTTTTGCTTCCCAGTCTCTTTCTCTCCCTTTCTTCTTTTCCCCCTCCCGCTCCTCCCCTCTGTTTTTTTTCCTCTCCCCTTCTCTATCCTTTCTCACATCTTCCTACCTGCTCCTCCTCCCCTCCTCTTCCTAACCTCCCCTCTTTCCTTCCTGCCTCCCTTCTTCTCCTTCCCCCTTTTCCTTTCTTTCTCCTCTCTCCACCTTCCCCTATCCTCCCCCCTACTCCATTTCCTCCCCGCTTTCCTTCCCCCTCCACCGTCTCCTCTTTTTCCTTTAGCTCCCCTCCTTCAAATAGGGAGGAGGGGGCGGGAACCTGGGTTATGCAGGAGCGGCTGCACGAGACCTCTCCCCTCCCCCTTCTTAGCTGGAGAGCAACTGTGGGTAGGAGGCACGTGATCTCCTCCTGCTTAGTTTTGGGGGAGCCCCTCTTCTCTCCTCCCTCCCCCCATCTTTCCTCTCTGTCTGGCTCTCCCTCTGTCTCTGTCAATGTCTCTTGTCTCTGTATCTCTTCCCTTTCTGTGTCTGTTAGCAAATGTTATGAACCTGGGCTAGTTGACAGGCCTGACCTCCTTTTCTCCCATATCCCTGGAGTCCCTCATTTTCTTATTCTCCCCCCTCCGCCTACATACCCGTCCTCTCATTGATTTAGATGAAGGGATTCAAAGACCATCTAGTCCAACCTTGAGATTTTATAGACGTGATAAGAGGCAGAGCCGGGATTCAAACCCGTGTTGTCTGACCACAAATCAGGGAGAATCTCTCTGGCCCTCCAGTACACCTGAGTTAGAGTGTAAGTGGGACTGAGTAACTCACCTGCTCCAGAAGGAATTCCACGGCCTTTTGCACCTTGAATTCCTTGCTAGATTCATAAGAGAAACATATTTATTACCTCAGTCTCAGCCAGTTCAGTCCCCTCAACAGGTCCTTAGTCTACTTGGCCCCTTCCTCCTTACCCTCCATTCCACCAGTCCTCAAGCTAAATATCCTGGGTAGTCCAGGAAAGAGGTATTGGGATTGGGGACCACTCTAGGCTATCTTTGGAATGTAAAAGTAATCTTGTTTCACTGAAAAAAAAAGTCATTGTCAATAACAAAAGCCCAGCAGCTATTTTATAATGACTTTACTCATCCCCTCCTCTGAAAGACCATCATAGGACTTTTTTACAGATCTCAAACTGACCATCAGAGAGATGGAGGGATATGGCCAATTGCCAGAATTGGGATTCAAACCCAAGTCCCCTAACTCCAAATCCAGAGCTCCTTCCATTATAACTGCAAAACAGGATCAAAGATCTTCAAATTCAAATCGGAAGCATTTAATGTCAAACCTGGACTTGAGAGCCCATTGTCCAACCCCCTCATTTTACAGATGAAAAGTAGAGGTTTTGAAACAGGAAGTCAAAAAGGTAACAGCCAAACTTAGAATCCTGGTATTCTAACTTGTAGTCCAAATTATTTAACCTCAGGCACCTCAATTTCCTCATCGATGAATGAGGGAGTTAAATTAGATGGCCTCTAAGATGCCTTCTGCTTTAAAATCCTATGATCATAGGCTGCTGCATCCAAGACTCACTTTGCTAATTCAGCTGCTCTCAGCTCCTGCTGAATGTATAATTCACTAAAGGCAAGAGAACTAGGCTGGGGAATGAGATCTCCATTCCTCTGTTCTGACCCAAGATCACACAGTAAGTAGAGTGTGAATTTGAACCCAGGTCTTTTGATTCCAAGTCCTTTCCACTATTCATAGACGATTGTTGCAGCTAGATTAACATTCAGTAGAAGCCTTGAAGCTTTAGCAACATACCATTTGGAGGTGGTACCCTAGAAATTATCCAATCCAAACTTAATATGTTCTGTATAGTACCCTCTGTTCTCTGCCCTCAGACCTCAGATGAAGTATTGTGTTCAGTTCTGGGCACTGCAGTTTGAAAACAGATGGATAAGCTGGAGAGTGTCCAGAGGGACAAGGAGGACAGGAACGATATAGGGAGAGGCCTTGACTTCCTATCTTATGAGGATTTGTTTAAAGAACTGGGGGTATTTGGCACGAAGCAGAGAAGACTTGATATCTGCCTTCAAGTATTTGAAAGGCTGTCATGTGGAGAAGGGATTAGGTTTGTTCTGTTTGGCCCCAGAGGTCAGAATCAGGAAAAAGCTTTCTACCAGTTGGAGCTGTCCAAAAGTGGAATGGGCCACCTCAAGAGGTGATGGGTTCTCCCTCCTTGGAGGTCTGCAAGCAGAGGAGACTGACCACTTGTCCGGTATGTTACAGTGGGGATTCCTTTTGTGAATAGCTGGAGCTAGGTGGTTGCTGAGGACCCTTTCAGCTCTCAAATTCTGTGATTCTATTTTGTAGATGAGGAAACTAAGGCCCAGAAAAGGGAAAGGATTGCCCACTACTTAACCCTTTTCTGTTTTGGGGGGACTTAGTGTCATCACTGAGGGCTATTTTTGACATTCTTCTATTATGCTGTTCTCATTTTTCTCTGAACCCAGATAGTTGAGTTATCACCTTTTCCCATGCTTTTGAATTTTGTCTGGTGAACATAGATGCTAAAACCACCAGGCAGGGTTGTATCTTAATTTTACATTTGTACAACACCTAGTACATTACTGGCTGTCTGAACGTGTTAAATCAGTTGGTTAGAACATGTTGCTAACAAGGCCAAGGTGAGGTCAAGGTTTCAGGTTGCATTCTCTTGTGGCCTAATTAGGGACTCCAGTGCAATGAAATACTGGTCCAAGTTCCATTTGGAGAATATTTTGATGTTCCAATTTCAATCATTTTGGAAGACAGTTTCAGTTCTCTATCTAACAGTTTCTTTAAGCACCTTTTGCAAAACAAAACAAGCCTTCGGTTTGGTTCGTGGTGCAGCAAAGTAAAATAAAAGGAAGGAAAGCGAAATAAATAATGTAGGAAACCCTTTCTATTTCAGATTTCATTTTCAGACATTCTTCTGTACACTTCACTAACCCCCAGTCTCCCTGGATCACTTACTTTTCTATGCACCTAGAACGAGATACATCTTTGTTCCTTTTCTAGCTCATCATGTTGTACTATCCACAGATGGCACCTTGACATACATAGAGCAATTCCTAAGTGGAATCTCTAGAAAGGAGCAAAAAAAATTTTGATGTACATGCCCTCATTTCAGCCCCGATGATAGTTAATAATCTGTTACTTTTTACTACCACCTATAGCTCTTTCATTAACAACATTTTAGGTGTGAAGGAGTCACTTACTAATTTGGCTTTGAGTCTTTTCTCTAAAGAGGTACTAAGTAGGGAAAACTTCAAAGATAAAGCAAGTGTTTTTGAAAATACGTGTTCTGTTGTGTCACCAGGGTTTTTGGAGAAACAGAAATGAATTATAGTGTCAAGTCTGAGTAATTTTAATTACAGTTGAATGAGGGTTTTAGGCTTTCTTATTTTGTTATGTTTTTAGAGGACTTGATATTATTGCAGATGGCGATGGGTAGACTACATATTACTGTCCTGAAGGGACCATGGGAAACTGGTTTCCCCGAGGGAAGCCTTTGCCACCTTCAGGAAGAACGATAGAGAAAGGCCTGTTTAACTCATTGTAATCAATTATTTTAAAATATTTTATCCTTTTCTCAGAATATTCCAAACATTCCTTCCACAACTCATCTATTGAACCTCACTGCTTTGACTTTGTGTCCTTTCATTGATCTCCAAGAGTTTTATATTCCTTCATTAATCCTCATGGCCAAAACACTCACTTCTAGCGCCATCTTCTGAGGCTTTTCTGATCCCCTCAGCTGTTAATGATGTACCCTCCAAGGTTACTTTGTGTCAGCTTTGCATATCCCTATGTATTCATCAATCAACAAATATTTTACAGTGAAACAATCCCTACTTGAAAGGAGTTTCCATTTTAATTGGGAGAGAATAAGCATTTATTAAGCACCTACCGTGTGATGTGTCAGGTAATGTGCTAATAATAATAATAATGATAGCTAACATTTTTAGAGCTCTTATTACATTCAAGGCACTGTGCTAAGCCCTTTACAATTATTATCTCATTTATTTTTCACAACCCAGGGAGGTAGGTGCTATTATTTTTACAGATGAGGAAACTGAGGCAGACAAAGATTAGTTAACTTGCCTCGGATCACAGAACGGATAGGTGTCTAAGGCTGAATTTGAACTCAGGTCCTCCTGACTTCAGGCCCAGCACTCTATCCACTGCATCACTCAGATAACAAGATATATGTGTGTGTGTCTGTGTGTGTCTGTGTGTGTCTGTGTGTGTGTATGTATATATGTATATATTTGTGTGTGTGTATATAGATATAGTTAACATATACAGTTATATACAGAGAAATTAAATATGTTCATTTTCTATCCCTTTACAACATAAACTCTTTAAGGGCAGAGACTATTTCGCTTGGTATTTCCAGTGCCTAATTCTCAAAAGAACAATTAACAACCATATGAGAGATCGTTCCAATAACTAATAATAACTGAAATAAAAATCTAAACAACTTTAAGATTCTACCTCAAACTCCATAAATTTATGGAAAAGCATGGGAAGACTTATGTGAAAATATAAAAATATAGTAAGCAGAACCAGGAAAACAATATGCACACCGGCTACAACAATGCAAAGGGGAGAAAATCAACAGAAACAACTAACCATTGTATAATTGGGTGAACCTTGGTCCCAAAGAAGAGATAACAAAAGGTGCCTCCTGTCCTTCTTTGCAGAGGCAGGGGAATATGGGTGCAGAATATTGTGTTTACTGTCAGTCCAGTTCGATGTATTGGTTAGTTTTGCCGAACTGCTTTTTTTTTTCTCTCCCCTCTCATGTTCTTTGTTTCTGAGGATAGCTCTGTGGGGAGGGATGGAGGAGGGAATGGGGGAAGGAATATGTATGAAAATGCAGGTGATGTGAAAACAAAAGATATCAATACAATTTTTTTTTCTTAAAATCTCTCCATCTTGTATACTTTCATTAATCTCCTAACTTTGGACTATCCTCCATTGATTTTTGTCTTCTCCAAAGATTGTAAAAACTTCCTCCATGCTCTGACTTGGTTGGGGAAGAGCTTCTCATTCACATCATTGCTGCTCTGTGTCTGTGTTCGAATATCTCTTCCCCTTTTAACTTCAAGAAATAAAGATGTGCCTCTAAGCAAGTATTGGGTCGATTCTTCAACATGACCAATTTCTGTCCTGGAGAAAAGAAAATGAAATCTACCCTCGGAATACCAATGCAAGATGTTGCCCATATGGACAGACTCTGTCTCTGTGTCAGTTAGTTTTGCTTAACTTTTTCTTTTATACAAGAGAGATTTCCATGGGGAAATGGAACAATATCTGGAAATAACTATGATGAAAAAAAAAACCAAAAAGTGATGATAGGATTTATTTTTAAAATTTTATGTTTTAGTTTCACCAACCTTTTGGCATGCATTTAGGGGGAAAGGCATTTCTCTACTGACCTCCATTTCCTTATCTGAAAAATGAGCCAGTTGTACTCGATCTAATGCTTCGTCTAGGCCTAAGTGAATGAATGAATTGAGTCAATCAACAAGCATTTATCTAGCATCTACGGGCCAGATACTGTGTTAAACCCCAGGGATACAGATACAATGAATGAAATAATTGTTACTCCCAAAGAGCTTCCATTTTTTGGTTGGTAGTTGTCCTTTGTTCTTGAAGAGGACCAAAATGACATTACTATGTTGGGGTCGAGGTACAGTCTGTCCTGACTGTGGCTGATCAGACCAATACAGGGGGAAATGAATGAATGAGACAGCTAGGGACACCTTGCAAAGAAAGTTTCTGATCAACAAGAAAGATTTCTGGAGTGTCTATGATTGATTGCTAACCTGCAGAAACTGTGGGGGAAATATGTCTGTTAAGCCTCAGGAAAAAAAAATAGTGATGCAACAATGTTTGTTTCCCCACAAGCGTTAAAATAGGCATTCCTGTTTTGGAAATGGTTGCTTGATGAAGCCTCCTTTCTCAGCTCTTACAAACTGTTTGGAGCTGTTAGGATGCACCCCAATAAAACCCTTGTTTGTTGAGATGCTTTGCACTTGTTAAAATAAGCAAGGTGTATGACAAACACTCATTAGTCTAGATGCAGCCAAAAAGTGACATTGTTTGTCAGCTGAATATCAAGAAAAATAGTCAGGCAACATAATGATCTCTATTTTTATTTTATTTTTCTAAAAGTCTAGCTGTATAAATATCCATAACATTGAAAATGTTAACACTAGGTTGCATTCATAAATAGTGATTAGAACACATTTCAAAAACACACCATTGAAATCGTGGCCGTACACACCCAGTATGTTTCAGGGGGTTGATGTTCACTACCAAGATCACAAGTTTACAGAATAATGTTTTTGACAAGACAAGCTAGCTAGCAATGCCTTTTTTTTTTTTTTTCTTGTTTCCCTCCTTTGAATCTGTCCATTGTTGTAGGCTGCTAGTATCCTCTTTCACTCCACGGGGACCTAGCCCCCTGTCCTTTAGACCAGCCAAACTCTAGTTGGAATCAGCTAGAGTTTTGCCTTCACAAAGAGGAAAGGATTAGGCCCCACAGTGTTTCCATCCTGTTTTGTCTTTGATTTTTTTTTTAAGCCTTTCATTTTAACTATTAGGCATTTCAGGGCAGAATGCCTACTGTTATCTGCATTTCAAAAAGAATTGCTGGAAGGATTTGTTTTGCTCTCGTCCCCAAGTTCCTTGTTCTTCTCCCAGATGTAGGTGATCTACAACTGTGTTTTGTTAGTTTTCTTCAAGGTCCTATATCAGAGTTTCTTGCATTGTTCCCGACAATAACTTTTCACTTTCCCTAAGACTAGTCCTCTCAGAGATGTTTCCTCAAAACTTCTATACACTCACCTTTTCATAGTTGAGTTCCCCTGAAATGCTGAAGTAATTTCTCTACCTAGCAATGTTCACTACCCAGTCTCTTGGGATCACTCCTAACCGTGTTTCTGTTTGACATAAGACACAGCAAGTTCAAATATGGATTTTGGCTTTTTTAAAGTCCCAAGATGCCTTGGGCTCAACTCAAAGCCAATAATGTCCTGAAAATATCCATAGATTTACTGTATACCATTACTGTATACACGTGTGTGAACCTAGAGAATCTGGTAATGTGAGGGCGAGTCTCCACCTTACAAAACCTTCCATTCTACTTGGAGGAAAGGATATGTGCAAGATAAGTAAAAATACAATGTATTCAAAGGTAATATAAATTAATGGCACATGGGGGCTCAGAAATCACGGGGTTTTTTTCTGAACTGTGGCCGGGGTGGGGGGGACCTCTCAGTGGATCTCCCCTCTCCCCACCTGTTCCCCTGCCCCTTTTTGGTGATTAACTAGTTTCTTATGTTAACTTCACCTCCATTTTATAGAAAGGACATTGATAGGTCAAAATGCTTCCAGAGGAGGGCAACTGTCATTATTATGGGTCTCAAGTTCATGCCATATAAAGATTGGTTAAAGGAACTTGACATGTTTAGACAGCATAAGAGTAGACAGGATCATATGAAAGAATGCTTCAAATCACTAATAATAAGAGAAATACCAATCAAAGCAATTGTGAGGGTTCACCTCACCCCCTAAAAATGGACAAAGGCAACATAAGATGAGAATGGTGAATGGTGGAGGTGTTGTAGAAAGATAGTCATGTGAATAATGCATTGTTGGTGTAGCTGTGAACTAGTGTCACCACTTGGAAAAGCAATTTGGAATAATGCAAAGAAAGAGGCTAAAATGTCCTTATCTTTTGACCCAGAGATTTCAATGCTAGGAACAAACTCTAAGGAGATCATTGATTAAAAAAAAAAAATAAAAAGGCTCCCTATGCACCAAAAATATCTTTAGCAACGTAGTAAAGGACTGGAAACAAGGTAGATGCCCATTGACTGGGAAATAGCTAAACAAATTGTGGTACATGGGAAATAACATGAATATAGAAAAGCATGGAAAGACATGAACTGATGCAGAGTGAAATAAGCAGAGTCAAGAAAACAATATACACAATTGACTACAATTTCAATGGAAGGGAAAACAAACAAAAGGTAGACCCAATTGAAAATATTGCAGAATTACAAAGAACAAACTTGGCCTCAAAGAAAAGATATAAGAAAATACTTCTCTTCAGTCCTTTGCCAAGGTGGGAGGTTCGTGGGCATAGAGCACTGCATATATTTTCAGATTTCTTTTTCAGTGTTTTGGTGGTTTTTTCCTCTTTTTCATTTAATTATTTTTCTTCTAAAATAAATTATTTGTTATATGGGCTGACTTTCTGAGGGACCATGGGGAAGAATACAAAGGGAAAACAAAAGATTTCAATAAAATGTATCTTTTAAAAGAGCAGAGGAAGAACATTACAGTTGTATTTACATATTTGAAAGGAAGAGAGGATCCATTGGGTTCTGTCTACCCAGTGGAGGTAGAACTAGGAGAATGAGTAGAAGTTGTTGAGAGATGAATTTTAGTTTGATGTAGAGGCAAATTTTTCTAATAATTAGAGCTATCCCAAAATGGAATGGTGTGCTTCCACATTCACTGCAGGTGTTCAAGCATCATTCCAAGGTTGGACAACCGTTTGTTGTCTACGTGGTAAAGATTGGACAAGATGGCCTCATGCTTCTGAGATTCTCTGACCTTAGATAGATTTGTATCTATAGAGCTATCAATTAGAGTCCAGCAAAATCCTAATTCCATTGTAAATCCTTCTAAAAGATATATTCCTCTCAACTTCTCTTCCAATAGTTCATTGAAATATAGGGTGATGCTGGGTTCTTTAAGGCTATGCAGTGGACTATAGAGTGGATCAGGCTAAGGGCAGGTCCTATCAATATGAAATTGCCTTGAGATCAACTTTGGTGATTGATGTTTATCGTTTGAGGAACAGCACAGTTAACCAGAGAGTGTGATGGGCAAAATTTGAATAACTGAGGAAACAAGGGTTCGAGCTTCCAAGCATATCAATTTATTAAGCAATGCCATAACATTGCATAATTGCCAAATTCAAAAGCAATGCCAATTGTATAGCAAACAGCTTGACATTAGATCCCACATACAAGGGGAGACAGATTTTTATGCATTAAAAGAACACAATTAACAAGAAATAAACCAGGATACAAGATTAGGTCATCTGATTTCTAATCAGAAGAAAGATTAGGGGCTTTACAAGTTGGGAGGGGGACAGCAAATAGGTTCAATTCCCTGAAATCAGAAAAAGATGTGTCCCACTCCCTCTCACCAAGTATCTGTATTCAATCAAAGGAACAAGGAAGTAGTAACTGACTGACCAGTACAGGGCCAGTATTGAGGTAAGACATGAGTTGCTTGAGATGGATAATTGTGAGAAAACTTGTAGTGAAGAATTTTCCACCCACAGCAGCTCAGCTAAGTGTCAAAGTGTCAAACACTGGGCCTGGAGAAAGGAACACCTGAATTCAAGAACCGGTTCTCTTATTATATGTGTGACACTGGGCAAGTCACTTAACTTTTTGTGCCTCAATTTCCTCATCTATAAATTGAGGGAGCTAGATTCAATGACTCCTGCAGTCCCTTCCAGCTATAAGTCTGTGATCTGATGATACATTTGATTCTTTTGCAATGGCAACTTTTGCATTTAAATTTTTTCTCTAGAGGCCTGTCTTTGTGATAGAATGTCAGATCATAAGTTTAGAGCTGAAAGAAATCTCATAATTCTAGTCCAAATCCCTGCATATTATCCATTTGTTAATTTACTTCATTTATTTTTTAATCCTCATATTTGTTAATTTTTATTTTTTTAATTCAATGTACTTTATTTTTGGGTCCAAATTATCTCCTTCTCCCCCACCCCCTTTCACCTACTGAGAAGGCAAGAAAAACAAAATCATTAAAAATATGTATTGTCATGCAAGGCAAATTCTTGAGTTAGCCATGGCAGAGAGACAGAGAAGGGGTTGATAGTTTTGTTTTTTTTTTCTTTTTTAAAAAAAGGCAATTGGGGTTAAGTGACTTGCCCAAGGTTACACAGCTAGTGTCAAGTGTTTGGTCTGAGGCTGGATTTGAGTTCAGGGCAATGCTCTATTCACTGCACCACTTAGCTGCCCCTGTTTTATTTTTTAAATCATTAGTCCTTTGGTATTGTGGTTGGTTATTTCGTTGCTCAGCATTACTAAATGTTTCAATAGTTGATTACCTTTACAATATTACTGTTACTGTGTACAGTGATCTTCAGGTTCTGCTCACTTCACTTTTCATCAATTCATATAAGTCTTGCCAGTTTTCTCTGAAACCATCCCCTTTGTCATTTCTTATAATAATATTCCATTGCAGTCTTATATCATAACTTGTTCAGCCATTTCCCAATTGATGGGTATCCCCTCAGTTTCCAATCCTACCACAAAAAGAACTGCTATAAATATTTTTGTACGTATGAGCCCATTTCTTCTTTGATCTCTTTGAGATATAAACCTAGTAACTATATTGCTGGGTCAAAAGATACACACAGTTTAACTTTGGGTCATAGTTCCAAATTGCTTTCTAGAATGGCTGGACTAGTTCACAACTTTACCAATAGTGTATTAATGTACTCATTTTCTCATATCTCCTCCAGCATTTGCCATTTTCCATTTTTTGTCATCTTTGCCTATCTAATGAGCGTGAGGTGGTACCTCAGAGTTGTTTTGATTTGCATTTTTCTAATTATTAGTGATTTAGAGAATTTTTCATATGACTTGATAGTTTGATTAAACCATATGTTTTTATAGATGAGACCCAAAGAGGTTAATTGACTTACCTAAGGTCACACAGACAGTACATGACAGAGCCAGGATTCAAACCCAGGACCTTTGACTCCAAACTCAGCATTCTTTCCACCGCTAGTTAGTAACTTCATTAAAGGAATTAAAATCTAAAGCATATTTTTAGTTTCTATTAAATACCTCAGTGGCTGGAGTTGTTAAAATCATGATTCCCATCAAAATATTTTATATCAATTTTAGCCATAATTCATGGTAAAAAGCAAGGTGTAGATACTTTAGGAGAGAGAGGGATGGGAAGCCGGCACTCAGAATCAGAACAGTCTGTGTTCAAATCCCATCTCCTGAAAATACTAGCTATATGAACTTGGGTGAATCATTTAACTTCTCAGTGTCTCAGGCCATTCCCTAAAACTATCGTCAATAATCACCAAACATTTTTTAAGCCCCAATTATGTGCCAGGCACCAAACTCTGGCAGAAATATAAACAGAAGAATCTCTACTCTCAAGGAATTTATAGTACATCTGTGTACCTGGCTTAAGTAGATATAAGAAAATTTGGCATGGGTAGCCCTGGGGCAGAAGGCGGGAGGGATGGCAATCAGCAAAGATCTTCTGTAGGAGGTAGCATTTGATCTTGGAAGGAGACTAGGGATTTCAAGAGGCAGATGTAAGGAGACCAGGCATTGGGGATAGCCTCTGGAAAGGCAAAGAAGAGGGATGGCAAGGTCAATTTGGCTGGACCATAGAGTATATGAAGGGAAGGGGATAAAGGGGAGGCATGTGGATAAGCCTGGAATAATCGACTACAACCAGATGGTAAAGGGCTTTAAAATTAGAATTTGATCCTTGAGGCAATAGGGAGCCATTGGAGTTTCATGAGCAGAGGGTCGATTGACTGGTCAGGGTCATGATGTAGGCGCGCTATTTTGGCAGCTGCAGGGTGGATGGATTGGAAAATGGAGAAATTGGAGGCAGGGAGAATAATTATAGGAATTACAGATCATTGCCTGAGATCTTTATCAATAGCAGGAGTTTTTACATCAGGAGTTCATCCTCACTGATTGAAATTACAGAAAATGCAGAAATTACAGTGTATGTATGTGTATACATATGTACATATATATGCATATATGCACATATGTACTTGTGTGTGTTTTTGTTTTTTTTTTTATAAATGAAGTATAAGATCAGAACACTGAGAGCAGAAAGGAAGTTTAGAAATCCACTAGTCTAGGAGGTCTTAATAAGAGGGGGCTGAATAAGACTATGAAGAAATATCAAGGCGTCTGTGAAATGTAAAAAAAAAATGTATTTTTGTAATGATCTCAATATAATTGGTTTCCTTTGTAATCCTATGTATTTTCTTTTATGCATCTAAGAACGTTATTCTAAGAAAGGGTCCACAGGTTTCAACAGACTGGTTGCCAAATGGGTCCAGGACACATAGAAAAAGATTAAGAATGTCTTGTCTAGTTCAATCCTTCCATTGGACTGTTAAGGAAACCAGTTCAGAGAGAAGATACCAGGCTTAGATCACACAGCCAGTAAGGAGAAGGAAGAGCCACGCCTAGGCTATAGAATCAGAAATATAGAGCCGGGAAGGAACCTTAGCAGTTATTGAATCCAACCCGCTCATTTTACAGATGAGGAAATTGAGGAATAAGAAGCTAAATGACTTGCTCATGGTCATACAGGTAGTAATTGTCTGAAGCACAGGGCCTGGCACATAGTGGGTACTTAATAAATAATGCTTATTGATTGACTGACTGACTGAAATCCAGTTCTTTTGGACTTCAAGTACTGTGCTCCATCCATTACAACACACTGCCTCTCTCATCTGATTCCAAATCCAGTCCAGTGTTCCTTCCACTACCCCAGAAACTATTCATTATTAAATACTCTGCATTTGTGTGTCTGTTTGTATGGACTCCTACCTCAACAAACATCTAGTAACACATCCAGCATTTCTGACTAATGCTGACCTTCTGGTCTGGTATTGAACATGTGTAATCACTGGAGGTTCTTGGTCTGCATTAGGGGGGATTAATGACAAGACCAGCAATTCAAATTTCTGTAGGTTTACAAAGTCCCTTTTTTTTTTTTTAAGGAGTATCATTTATTTATTTATTTATTTTTATTAGTTTATTTTAATTTATCAACATTCACTTCCATAAGCTTTTGAGTTTTAAATTTTTCTCCTCCTTCCTCTCCACCTTCCTCCCCAAGACGGTGCACAATCTGATATAGGCTATACATATACATTCCTATTAAACATATTTTCACATTAATGATGTTATAAGGAAGAATTAGAACCAATAGGAGGAACCACAAGAAAGAGATACAAAACAAAACAGAAGAAAAAAATAGCAAATAGTATGCTTCAATCTGCATTCAAACTCCATAGTTCTTTCTTTGGATGTGAATACCATTTTCCATCATGAGACCTTTGGAGATATCTTAGATCCTTGCATTGCTGAGAAGGGCTAAGTCTATCAACGTTAGGCATCGCACAATGTGGCTGTTACTGTGTACAATGTTCTCCTGGTTCTACTCACTTCACTCAGCATCAGTCTGTACAAGTCTTTCTAGGTTTTTCTGAAGTCTGTCTGCTCATCATTTCTTATAGCACAATAGTATTCCATTACATTCATATACCACAACTTGTTCAGTCATTCCCCAGTTGATGGGCATTCCCTCAGTTTCCAATTCTTGGCCACCACAAAAAGAGCTAGTATAAATATTTTTGTACATGTGGGTCCTTTTCCCATTTTTATGACCTCTTTGGGATACAGCCCTAGAAATGCTATTGCTGGGTCAAAGGGTATGCACAATTTTATAGCCCTTTGGGCATAGTTCCAAATCGCTTTCCAAAACAGTTGGATCATTTCACAACTCCACCAACAGTGCATTAGTGTTCCAATTTTCCCACATCTTCTCCAACATTTATCATTTTCCTGTTTCATCATATTGGCCAATCTGATAGGTGTGGTGTGGTACCTCAGAGTTGTTTTGATTTGCATTTCTCTAATCAATAGTGATTTAGAGCATTTTTTCATATGACTATAGATGGCCACAAAGCCCTTTCTTTACAACATTCCTGGGAGGTAGAGAGCACAAGGATTATGGCCTCTATTTTGTGGAGAGGGATAAAGAAGCTCAGAGGAGCCAAATAATTTTCCTATTGTCTATTAAGTATGAAAGTCAGCATTTGAACCCAGTTCCCTCTGGACTCCCAGGCCCATACTGCACTCAAATAAAATAAAGGAACATCATACTTCTCCCTTCACTCTTTAGTTCATAAGGAAGTTTGGTGATCTAGTCTATTGAGTACCGGACTTGGAGTTAGGAAGACCTGAAGTCAAATCTTGACTCAGACACTTAATACCTGTGTGACTCTGGCCAAATCAGTAACCTAACCTTTCGGTGCCTCAGTTCTCCCATCTGTAATTAGGGTTAATAATAGCACCTACTTCACTAGGTCCTTGTAAGGGATTAATCAAGATAATATATAAAAATAATTTTAGTGCTTTAATGCACTAATATACATATTCTAATACTATTATTAAGGTTCATTTTTAAAATGCAAGTTTCAATCTTTGCGTCATCTCCCTTTGGTTATGGGGCTGAAAATTTGTCTTTAAATGTCCCCTTTCTTAGTTTCTCGGTTTTATAAACAATTTAAAGTCAGACAATTGGGTCCAAGCGAACAGCGTGTTATCTATGTTCAGGGGTGGGAGAGGTGAAATAAATGAAAATAAACAAATCTTTTTCTCTGCATGATACCCTTCAAAGAACAGTGTTGTCCTAAGCTCACATAGAGTCACTCACTTTTAGTGCCAGTCAAGTAATTTCTTCGTCTTTATGTAAAAGGGAAAAAAATGACAACAACCAACCCCCCACCCTGTCAGAAGAAGATGGTTTTAGGAACCATTCAAAGTCAAGATGGAAATCAGCCATCTTTCTATCCTGCCTGCCATGTATATTATAGAGCACGTTTAGAAGGCATTTCATCCCACCCATAACATACCACAGCATTGGCATGTAATGGAAATGACTGACAGGTCCGTCTCATTTGTGAGCTGAAATGTCCCTACACTGCATTTGTGTCCCTCCTTTTCCAAGTAGGATTGATTCCCATCTGTCTCCCATGCTTGAAGGAATACTTCTGCCTGAGACAGGGGAGTATGGACTAGACCTCCGAAGGTCCTTTCCACTCTTATCATTCCATTACATATGCCTCTGCCAACTTTCCAGTGTCATGACAGCAAGTCTGTTTCCCAGCGCCCAGATATACATTTGAAAGCCTTATGCAGATTGTCAGATGCTAACTCGTGGGAAGGATTTAGACTCAGTGTTATTTAAAAACAGGTCCCCAGCTCTTCTGTGGCAGAAGTCTTTTGAAGGTGAACTGCTGACGTATTTAAAAATCTTTTCCCCTATTAAAATCATACCGCATATTGGGATTTTGCAAGCCAGTCTGAAGGCTGGGATCACCAGCGGCTGCGATGGCTCAGTGTTCTTTGTTATAATGAAGGATGGTGTTATTATTCTGCCGGGCAATTGGAGGGTCTTGAAGCAACTGGAACTCGACAGCTTCTGAAAAGTGCAGACAAGGCTACAATCAGCAGGGTCCCCATGGAGAGGAAGGCCAACAGCTATGATCCACAGGGAGTCAATGATTTAAAACATATTTCTGTGGACGAGATGAAATGACTGAGGTCAGATTCAAACAGTCTCTGGCCCGACCAAAAGCACTGCATTTTCAAAGAATTAGACTGGAGACAGAGACCTCACTTCTTCCTTCCTTAAATATGCCTTTCAGGACAACTTACATTTAAAACCATAGCAAAACGCTCATGAAGACCGTGTTAGGGGCCCCTTTGGCGGAGATGAAACGTTAGGTTGTTTGTTGAGGTACCAAAGGCTGCCTTTGGTCAGGGGGTGCCCTTTATGAACCCCTGTGTCCTTTTTCTCTCTTAAGTACAGTGACTATTTCCAGGATGGGAGGTGGGGAGAGAAAAGGGAGCTTTCAACTGCTCTCTCTGCCTTATTTTCGGGGCATCTGAAGCAAATGGTCTTGACATAAAGATGGACCCTGGAGGATAGGATTAGAATTCGAAATGACCTTGACAAGTTAAAGAGGTGCCCCGTAATAAATAGGATGAAGTTCAATGGGAGGAAGGTGCAGCTGTGGGGCGGTTAGAGGAAGAAAAAAGCCAAATGCTGGGGAGGCAGCCGAGGAGTGTGGAAGGGGCCCCGCCTAGCTGAGCAGCCGGAAGACCTGGGTTTGAGTCCCAGCTCTGATGTTTACTAGCTGGGTGACCTGAGGCAAATCCCATTTGCTCCCAGATGAGGCATTTTTAACACCCCCCACCCCACCCCTCCTCCCATCTCCTGTGTGTACCACGGAGCTTTTTGGAAGTCTGGTGAAATCTATGGGCCCCTTCTCAGTTCACATTTTTAAATACACAAAATAAAGTACATAGGATCACAAAGGAAACCAAGTATGATGGGATAGCATTATCAAATGTATTCAAACAAACAAAATAATAAAACAAGTCAACAGACAAGTTTAAGAATCCCCGAGCTAATTGATCTCCAAAGCTGCTTCTGGCTCTGCCAGGCTGTTTGAAGGCTGATTCTAGCTCTTACTTTCTGTATTCTAAAGTTTTTATGTTTTAAGTACACATCAGCCTGGCCAGACTCAGCTTTGCACTCTCCAGCCCAGTGACTTTGCACAATCTGTCCCAATGCCCCGTAGCTATAGAGTTCTTTGAGGTAAAGCTCTAGCAGCAAGAAATCTGAGTTCAAATCCAACTTCAGGCACTTAACTAGCTGGGTGACCCTGGGGAAGTCCCTTAACCTCTGTTTGCCTCGGTTTCTTCAACTGTAAAATGAGGAAAATAGTAACATCTACCTCCCAAAGTTGTGAGGATCAGATGAGACAATATTTGCAATGTGCTTTGCAAACCTTAAAGCCCTATGTAAATTTTAGTTATGATGATGATGATGATGATGATGCTCCCAATGGTTAATGTCTCCTCCCTTCTCAGAAAATTGTGGTTTTGGAACAGATCTGTGATTTTACTGGTATAGGGAATTCCAGAAGAAACCTTCTCCATCAATGCAAGATAACACGAATTATCATATACACATACACACACAATCACATATAAGCATATACATATGTATTATCTATATATAATGTATTACCTATGTGTATATGTATGCATATATATACATATAAGCAATATGTATGTATGATGTGTGTGTATGCACACACGTACTTGTCTTCTTGATCTTGTACACTTTCTCCCTACCCCCCACAATATAAGCTTCTTAAAGGCAGAGAATTTCATTTTTGTCCTCGTATCCCCAGGGCAAAGGCTTAGTGTCCAGCACATAATAGAGGCAGCCAGGTAGTGGATAGTGCTCAGGACCTGGAGTCAGGAGATTTTGTTGTTGTTGTTGAGTCATTTTTCAGTCATGTCATAATCTCATTTAGGGTTTTCTTGGCACAGATACTAAAGTGGTTTGTCATTTTCTTCTCCAGCTCATTTTACAGTTGAGGAAACTGAGGCAAAAAAGGTTTAGTGACTTGCCCCGGGTCACAAAGCTAGTAAGTGTCTGAGGCCGGATTTGAACTCAGAAAGACTCATCTTCCTGACTTCATGCCCACCGCTCTATCCCCTATGCCACCTAGCTGCCCAGTCAGGGAGACCTGAGTTCAAATCCAGCCTCAGACATTTAGTAGCTATGTGACTTTGGGCAAATCCTTTAACTTCAGTTTCCTCAAATTACAAAATGGGGATAATAAGAGTACTTACTTTTCACTGTGGCTCTAAAGATCAAATGAGGTAATATTTGAAAAGTGTTTGGCACATAGTAGTGCTGTATAAGGGCAGCTAGTTGGCTCCATAATGCATAGAGTTCTGGGCCTGGAGTCAGGAAGACATCTTCCTGAGTTCAAGTCTGGCCTCAGACACTTAGTAGCTGTGTGAGTCTGGGCAAGTCACTTAACCCTTTTTGCCTCAGTTTCCTTATCTGTAAAATAAGCTGGAAAAGAAAACGGCAAACCATTCCAATATCTTTGCCAAGAAAATCCCAAATGGGATCACGAAGAATTGGGCATGAGTGAAATGACCAAACAACAACAAAGGTGATATATAAATGCTATTAATAGTGGCACAAAGTTCTTGGGAGACAACTGGCACAGGACCACCCAGCATGGCATGCCCTCATCAGAGAAGGTGCTGTGCTCTATAAGCAAAGCAGAATTGAAACAGCTCAAAAGAAATGTGAGATGTGTAAATTTAGAGAATCCACCCCAAATGTTCACATGGACTATTTGTGCCTGACCTGTGGTAGAGCATCCCAAGCTTGTTTTGGTCTGATCAGACACACTGTAACTTGACTCTAACATAGTGATGTCATTTTGGTCCTCTTTGAGAACAAAGGATAACAACCAGATGATAGTAGGAGGAGGAAGAGGAGGTTCTTAACACAAGACTACTGAGTTGAGGTCCCTTTCCAAATCTGAAATTTCGTGTTCTAAATAAAGTCCTTCCTACCTCTGGCATTCTACATTCTCAGGTCTTCAGTTATGACAATATATGTCCTAAGGTTCATGCCAGCTCTGACGTGCTCTGCTGTCATCATGCTCACACTACAGTGGACTGGGGCTGAGTAGTTGGGAAAAAGAAAGACCTTGAAGGACCTGAAGGTGAACTAAAGGTATAAACTGGAAAGGGCTCAACCATGATATGATGTTATTTTAAAAACGAATATGATACTTGGATGTGTTTACAAGAATATTGGGTACAAGATCCATTAGGGAATCCTTTACCCTTTCTTGAAACTGATTAAGCTCTTCTAGAAAATAACGCTTTGGCCTAGAAAGCTTTCTTTAAGGAAGAATGTAAGAGAACCGTACCCCAGAAGGAAAAAAAAAATAGTGTCTAAAAAAAGAAAACTCAGGAAATCACGTGAAAGAGATGGATTATTCAATTTGGAGAGCCAATGGAAATAGAGGATTAATAATGACATTCAAGTGGGGGTAGGGGAAAGAGTGCCAGATTTGGAGTTTCTGTTTGACCTTGGGCAAGTCATATAACCTCTTACGGTCCCAGTTTCCTTCAATGAAAAATGAAGAGGGCAGGACTAGATGATCTGTGAGGTCTTGTCCAGCTCAAAAGATGGAGAAATATGAACTCTTTGCTTCCTGACACCTCTCTCTCTTTTTTTTCTCTTTTAATTTTTTATTAATTTATTTTGATTTATCGACAATCACTTCCATAAGCTTTTGAGTTTCAAATTTTTCTCCCCTCCCTCCCCACCTCCCTCCCCAAGATAGCTCGCAATCTGATACATGCTATACATACACATTCCTATTAAACAAATTTTCACATTAGTGATGTTGTAAGGAAGAATTAGAACCAATAGGAGGAACCACCAGAGAGAGGAAACAAAACACAACAGAAGAAACAAAATAGCAAATAGTGTGCTTCTTCGATCTGCATTCAAACTCCATAGTTCTTTCTTTGGATGTGGATAGCCTTTTCCATCATGAGACCTTTGGAAATGTCTAACATTGATAGATTTAGCCCTTCTCAGCAATGCAAGGATTAAGACACCCTTCCCTCTCTTTAATTTGATCACCATTTACTTTGTGTGTGTATGTGTGTGTGTGTATGTGTAATTGGGTCCCTCCCAATTTCCAGCCCTTCCCTAGAATTGGCATGTTGTAAAACCTCTTTGCAGAGCTAACAGCATAAGCACCATCTTCCTCATGAAGCCTTTACTGATGCCCCAAATGGCTAGTGCCCTCCCTCTCCCTGACTATGTTGTATTTAGCAACTTCGAATTTACTTACATTGATTCACTTTATATTTTTGCTGTATACATTTTTACATGTAATTGTGGTTTTCCCCATTAGAATGTAAGCTTCTTGCCAGTAGGGACTGATCATGTCCTTCTTTCTTCCTGTATCTCCAGTACCTAGCAAAATTCCTAATCCACAGAGGCAGCCAGGTGGCACTGCAGCCGGACCTGGAGTCAGAAATGTTGTTGACTCGTCGTATCTAACTGGAGGCCAGAGATATTAGATGGATTTGCCCTTTCCTTCTCCAGCTCATTTTACAGGAACTGAGGAAAACAGGGTGACTTTTCCAGGGTCACACTACTAGTAAATGTCTGAAATCAGATTTGAACTCCGCTCCTTCTGACTCCAGGGCTGGCATTCTATCCACTGCACCACCTAGCTGCCTCTGTGTATTAGGCATTTTCTTTTTTCTTTTTTTTTTTTTTTGGCAATTGGGGTTAAGTGACTTGCCCAAGGTCACACAGCTAGTAAGTGTCAAGTGTTTGGTCTGAGGTCAGATTTGAACTCAGGTCCTCCTGATTTCAGGACTGGTGTTCTATCCACTGTGCTACCTAGTTGCCCCTGTATTAGGCATTTTGCTAGGTGCTGGAGATACAGGAATCAGAAATACATGAGTTCAAGTCCTGCCTCAGACACTCATAAGCTGTTGGACTCTGGGCAAGGCAGATCTCCCTAAGCCTCAGTTTCCCTATCTGTAAAATGGGGATTACAATAGCTCCTACCTTACAGGATTGTTGTGAGGATCAAATGAGGTAACACATGTAAAGGGCATGCAGACCTCAGAGTGCTATGTAAATATGGACTATTATTCCAGCAGATTATTTCATTAGCGCTTGTGGATATAATGGTAGCTCTTAGGATCTTAAGGTTTACAGAGTTCTTTTGCTCTCAAAGTCCAGGCAAGTAGGTGGTATTTTACAGCTGAGGACAGTGAGAGTCTGAGAAGGGAAGGACTTTGCCAAGGACCACACAGGTCTTTCAGCTCTAAAGCCAGCATCATTTCACACTAATCAATCAACATTTATCAAGCACCTACTATGTGTCTGGTCCTGTGCTAAATGCTGAGGATACAAAAAGAAGCAAAAGCACTAACAAGAAAGAGGTGGGATTCTGGGTACTTTGGAATTCCATAGGTCTTTAGCTAAACTCTGGGTTGGTTTTCTAGGACTCTTCAATCTGTAACGTGCTTCTGGGTGGTCTTTGAGTGACTGGCTCAGTTCAGGAGTTCATAGAGAGAGGCTGAGAGCAGCAGAAGGATTTTTAGCACTCTGCCAAGGACTTAAAACTTTTGTTATTTATCTGGCATTATTTAGATGTTTCAGCATAGAAAGTAAGGTGACACACTGGTTAGAGAGATGGCCAACACATGGATGTGATCCTCAGCAATGCATTTAACCTCTCTGTGACTCAGGCAAATCCCTAGGAATTTATTTTTGTCAGAGAATAATTGTGATCTTTGGTGGAGGAGAATTCCTTCCCTATGTCAATTAAATAATGGATCCTTTTAATATTTCTGTATCTAGACATTGATAGAATGTAGAATTCTGGTTAACTTGATTTGCAAAATATATTTATATGTGTGCATACATGCATGCACATGCATGTATATATACATGTATATACATGCACATGCATTCATGTCACTCGACATAATTGACATCATAAGTTTGTTTTATTGACATGATCAATGGTGGAGCTGAAGGAGTCCCTGACTCTGTCCCACCCCTGGTTTCAAGTTACCTCTTTAGCCTCGACATTCTCAGTTGTTCAATGGGCATAGCAACTCTCGACTAGATCCCAAAGTTGTTATGAGGAAAGTATTTTGTAGAATTTGAAATGTGGCATAAATGGAAATTATTATTAGGATTTAGTTGTAGATCACAGGGGAGGGGAAGGGGAAATCATCCCTCCCTCTCCCACATTTATCAGGTAAGAATACACCTCATTGCTCACTAGAAGTAAATGAGTCTTAGACATAGGAAGTCTATTCTGATTGGCAAAAGGATGAGGCCACACTGGTTGGATACTGCATCAAACCATCCAGTTAGATGGAATCAGGAATTCTGAGTGAGCTATGAGCTGAGAAACAGTTGGAAGGTTAGAGGATTGAACTTCTCATTGGGTATCAAGGATCATCACTAGGATAGCAGTGTCTGGTGGCCTCTCTAGCCACAGCTAAGAACAGGTGGGATATAGATTCAAGGCTGTACAAAGAGCTCAGCAGAAAATAGCTCAATCATCCCTAAGGGCATGTATCTTGAAGACTCCAACAAAAGGACTTCCAGGAGCTGTGAGCTGTGAGCTGTGAGCTGTTCCTTTGCAACACATACTCTAAGCTTGAGCCCACTTTAGCCTGGACTGTGTGTGTACTTGTGGGGTAGTACATTACAGATCTTTGGGGAGAAATGTTTTACACCAGCTGTTCTTACTATACCACCTTGGTATAGTAAATACTCCTCTCTGGGTGACTAATTTATATTAATTGATAATCATGTCAAGAAGCATACTAATGGGGGCTTGTGAGCTACAGCATTAGAAAGACAATTCACAACCACTCAGGGATACCATTATGTCATTGAAAGGAAGTAGTAACCATACTCTGGGGATCTGACAATCTCACAAGTAAAAATGATGGTCTGGGAAGTAGTCCCAGAGTTTACATGCACTATGGATTGTCACAAGATTCAGAGCTAAAGGGGTCCTTAGAGATCAAATCCAGACTCTCTCATTTTATAGATGGGAAGACTGAGACCAGAGAGGTGGGGGTCACTCTTGTAGTAAATGACAAAAGTAGGATTTAAATCCAGGGTGTCTGATATGAAATTGAATGTTTGGTCCTGTACCTGGAACTGCCCCTGTGCTCCCTAAGATCCTGAAGAGGAAACTAGAATAATGGTCTGCCATTAGAGCCATTCATTCTTTAAGAGTCATTATTTCATTTACTATGTGCAAAGCACTTGATTACTAGATCTTGGATGATGTGGGAGCTACCTTAGCTCTTCTCTCTCTTCGCTCTCTCCTGTTAGTTACTACTTGCTTGACTGCAGTTAACTAGTGCCTCAAGAAAGCATGCAAACTTAGGGTGGGCTCACTGGTTCAGGGATAGCGCGATCTGGGGAAGGAATGGATCGAAGACCAGAGCCTGGGTGTCTAAGGCCATGAAAAGGCCATTGACCAAATGTTCATGTTGAAAAAGGGAATTGTTTCCCTTGCCCAGGTTCACTCAGCTACTAACAGAGCCAGGATTCAAACCCAGATATCTTGGCTCCAAGTTTGGCCAAAAAGAAAAAAAAAAAGAATTAGAGAGATTCAAGTTCAAGCCTTAGCTCTGCCATTGACCAACTGTGTGGTTCTAGGTAAGCCCCTTCCCTACTCTGGGCTTCAGTTTCTTCCTCTATAGAAAAAGGAGGTTGACCTGGATGAGACCCAACATCTCTTCCAGTTCGAACATTCAGAAAGTCTATAAGCTTTATGGATGATGTCTATGAAAGTGCTTTGAAAACTGTAAAAATTATCACAGAAATATGAAATACAGAAGAATGAACCCAGGTTATTGATGTGATGGACTTGAAGTCATCTATAAAAGGAAGGGATTAGACTAGATCAGGGATTAGATAGAGAGATGGATACATACATACATACATGCATACATACATACATACACATATATATATATATTTTATTTTTCCCAGTTACATGTAAAAACAACTTTAAACATTTGTTTTTTAAAATTTTGAGTTCCAAATTCTTTCTCCTTCCCTCCCCTTCCCCTTCCTTGAGAAGGTAAGCAACGTGATATAGATTATATATGTACCATCATGTAAAACATGTTTCCGTATTAGCAAAAAACAAACAAGAAAAATAAAGAAAGTTAAATAAAAAGGTATGCTTCAATCTGCATTCAGACTCCATCAGTTCTTTCTCTGGAGGTGGATAGCATTTTTAATCATAAATCTTTCAGAATTGTCTTGCTGAGAATAACTAAGTCATTCACAGTTGATCATCCATACAGTATTGCTGTTACTGGGTACACTGTTCTCCTGGTTCTGCTCACTTCATTTTGCATCAGTTCATGTAAGTCTTTCCAGGCTTTTCTGAAACCATCATCATTTCTTCCAGCACAATAATATTCCATCACAATCATATACCACAAATTGTTCAGCCATTCCCTAATTGATAGGCATTCCCTTATTTTCCAATTCTTTGCCACCACAAAAAGGGCTGCTGTAAATATTTTTTGTACATATAGGTCCTTTCCCTTTTTATTTTATTTTTTATGTCTTTGGGATACAGACCTAGTAGTGGCATTGCTGGGTCAAAGAATATACAGTTTTATAGCCCTTTGGGCATAGTTCTAAATTGCTCTCCAGAATGGTTGGATCAGTTCACAACTCCATCAAGTGCATTAGAGTTCCATTTTTCCACATCTCCTCTAACATGTATCTTTTCCCTTTTCTATTAACCAATCTAATAGGTATTAGAGGATACCTCAGAGTTGTTTTAATTTGCATTTCTCTAATCAATTGTATATACAGGGATTCTTAACCTTCTTTGTGTCATGGACCCCTTTGGCAGTCTGGTGAAGTCTATAGACTCCTTAATGTTTTCAAATATATAAAATAAAACCCATTGGATTACAAAGGAAACATTTGATTGAAGTACAGTTATCTAAATATTTAAAAAAATAAGTTCATGGGCCTCAGATTAAGAACCCTTGGACTTGATCTCTAAGGAACCTTCCAGTTTATTCCATACCAGCCTAGAAGTCTACAATAATTATCATAGAATCCTGGGATTACAATTGCTGGAAGTAAAGGGATATCTTCTTCTTCTTCTTCTTCTTCTTCTTTTTTTTTTTGGCAATCAGGATTAAGTAACTTATTGAGGCTCACACAGCTAGCAAGTGTTTGAGGTCAAACTTGAACTGAGGTCCTCCTGACTATAGGGCCAGTGCTCTATCTACTGTGCCACCTAGTTGCCCTTTTGAGGGAGTAACTTCTTGAAATCTCACAAATCTCAGTCATTCTATGCTCTTATGATCCTTTAAAAAAAATCTTAGAAGAAAAATAAAAGTGGTATGGTAGATAGCTAAGCTTCATAGCCAGGTGGATCTGGGTTCAGGTCCTACCTCTGAAATGTACTGACTCTAAGCAAGTCACTTAGGCTCTGAATGGACTGTATACCATCTACAGCAGAAGCTTGGCCCCTGGAAATGTTGATGGAATCCCAGGGATCTCCAGCTTGTGTTTGTTAATTTCCAAATACAGAGGATAACCAGAGACAATGGGCAAGAAGAGTCCTCTACTCAGGTGCTAGCCAAGGCCCCACGGCAATACACATTCAAATTTTCATGTACACCTTTGGTATGCTTCCCTACTGGCTACTGATGTTTCTGCCCAGTGTCTGAAGTTCCATTCATCCCAACACTAAAGGAAATATTGCTTGTTATTTTGTTGTTGTTCAATGTATTATTGAATGTTTTGTTTTTTGTTTTTGTTTTTGTTCTTTTCGTGCATTGCAGTCATTTTGTGATATTTCTATCTCTGCCTACACAATGAGCCTCCTCTTCCTTCCTAACAAAGAAAAACAGTTACGTAAAACCAACCAGTAAGTCAATTTTGTCAGATTGATGGGGCACAGCCCATCCATTTCACTCCTCCCCCAGCAAAAGAGGTATTTCCTCATCTCTCCTCCAAGGGTCAAGATTGGTCAATGTAATGACACAGCAGGAACATTGCTTTTCCAAGTAGTGGTTCAGAAGTTGGTGACACATGAATTCAATTTGATTCAATTTAATAAGCTTTTTGTTAAATACAGGCACTATGCTGGGTGCTAGGGATACAAAGGAAAAAGACAGTGAAAATGGTCCCTTTCTTCTAAAAGTTCCTATTCTTCCAGGGAATGCAAGCAGGGGTGTGCTAGAACCAGTTCTAACTGGAGAGCTGATTGTTAAATTTTCAGTGTGAGCATTTATACCTTAGAAACTGGCAATCCCTATGAATCAGGGCTTGTTTTATGGTTTTGCTGATTGTCTAGACTTAAGAAAGTATCAGTAATGCTGATTAAACTGAAAAGTGTGTGTTTTCTACTTTTTGGAGAGCCAGGTTGTTAAACATTTACCAGCATACCCCTACATTGTTCTATAAACTTTGTTTGAGCTCAATAGGAGGGCAGAAGAAGGCTCAGGCAGTGAAGTCATCGCCAGACTGGAGGTCTGGTGACTGGAGGCTAATAACAGTGATGATGATGAAGATGGTGGTGATGGTGACGATAAGTATTTATATAGTGCTTTAAGGTTTGCAATGTACTTTACATTCATTATTTCATTCAAGCCTCACAATACCCCTAGACAGAAGAGATTTATAAATAAGTAAACATCAAAACAATTTTTATTCTGCAATTGGCCAGAAGGAAGAAAGTCTGGCAGAATCACTGGATTGTTAATACAAGGAACTGAAGAAAGAACCCATTGACCATGACAGTACCCAAGTGACTCTGTACCAGTCTCCTGCTCTAGCTCCTAGCATTGTGCATCTGACATTTACAGGACAAAACCAAGAGGCATATTGATGACAGCCAATTAGATTACAAGTGATGGATGCGGTCAATATTCTATAAAAGGAGAGATCAGAACAGGGTATGAAGTTTTCAAGATACAGTTTTATACATATTTCAACCTTGTTTGAAATGGGATAAATATGATGGAAAAGAATATGTTGTAAAAGAGCTTGGTGAGTAGTTGGACCTCCCAGGGCCTATGCTTTGCTTCTTACATCCTTGACCTTTAATTCCAATTAAGTACAGAAAAGGATCCTGGGGTCTTTATGCTTCAATAGGAGTTAAGGGAATAGCATACAGTGTTGGAATATCAAGTGCAGAGAAGAGAGTGAGGTGAAATAAACATGGAAAGGCAGGCTAAAAGCCAAACTCTCAGGAGCATAAAATACTGAACTAAGGATTTTATTCCTGGAGGCAATAGAGAGCTATTGAATTTTCCAATGTAAGGGAGCTATATGACCAGACCTGGACATTAGGAAGATGATTTTGGCAGCTTTCGTGGAGGATAGATGGAGAGACTTGGGCAAGGAGACCCATTAGGAGACGATTCCAATCGTCCAGGAAAGAGGTGATGAGGGCCCAAACTACAGTTCGGTGGTGTGATATAATAAAGGGGATAGATGGTATGTAGAAGATACATGCATGTAAATTTTTAACAACCAGTTTTCAGGGAGGAAAATGGATATATGGCACATTTTAAAGTTTAATCTGCATTATTAATACCCTCACCATCACTTTCTTAAGTCTAGATGATCAAAAAATAATTCGTCAAACCCTGATTTATAGCATTTGCCAATTTGTGAGGTGTAAATGCTCACCCTGAAAATTTAACAACTGGCTCCCACTATGAGCTGGTTGTAGCATCCCCTGGATTCAAAAAATGTCAAGGAGGTAGAATCAACAAAATTTGACAGCTGGTTGGATTGGGGGAGGACAGGAGGTGAGAGGAGTCACGGATGCCTCAGAAGTTGGGAGTCCGGGTGAATGAGAGGATGGTGGTGCCCTCAGTAGCAATATGGAAGATTGGAAGAGAGGTAGGTTTGGTGTTGGAGACAGTGACTTCTATTTTAGACCTATAAACCTAACTCCACAAGCCTGGCCCCTTTTGGAATATTAATGTCTGCTGCTGGCATAGTCAAAATCACCTGTGGGCTCCTGAACTCTCGAGCTTAACTAAACCCACTGGCTTCTGCATCCTAGAAGGTGGGCTGAGTGGGAAGGGCTCCTGGAACCCTTCAGAAGGCGGGACCCAGGGTCAGTTTTAGTGATGCTATGTCTTTTCTTCGGAACCTTCCCTCCCACTCCTTCCCTGAGGACTCTCCGTAGTTCCCAGGCAAAGTGGAAGTAGCCATCATTTTTGTTGCCACCTACTTAAATATAAAGACAGCTGAAAAATAAAGAATTTATTAAGTTCTTACTATATGCAAAGCACTGGAGTTCCATCAAGAAAAGGAAGACAGGTCCTGCTAGCTAGGAGTTCACATTCTAGTAGGAGAGACAACACATATGGAATGTTTCTGTTGAAAGTTAGATGGAAAGGTCCCATGGTCCTCAAGGCACAGTGGCAAAACACATGTTAAGGCCTCTTCTTGAATAGATCTGATATCTATAGAACTTTTACTTGTTTGGGGTGCTGCAGAGGGGAATCCTACAGATGGGAATCTGGATAGGCATTAGATTAGATGACTCGTTCTACCACCTACCACTTGTGTGACTTAGAGGCAAGTCAGCTCACCTACCTTAGTTTTCTCATCTGTAAAAAAAAAGGGGGGGGGATGGACTTTATGATCTCTAAGGCTCCTTCTATCTTTAAATCTATAATCCTATGACCTTGCAGGGTCCATGCAATTCTGAGATTCTATGAATGGAATGCAAATATTATTGTTCCCATTTTACAGGTGAGAAAACTGAGATTCAGAGGCTTAAGAGATTTGCCTAGAATCACGAAACATCCACCAATTCTTATGGGGAAGGAGGATGGAGAAAACATTACTACTGTGCCAGCTTTCTCTGAGGGCAGCCTCTGTCGCAAGAGGTGCCGAGGGATTTATGGAGCTATCACTTACCCAAGTGCCCCTGAAAGTTGGCCTGGTGCCAAAGTGCTGTGATTGGCTGCCAAGCCTAGCCTGAATTACCTTAAAGATTTGGATATTTTCATCTCAGCAGAGGCGTCCATTCTTACTGGGTGAGTCTGATGAGGAAATGGGCTTGCGGGTGCAGGGAGGTAGAGAAAGCCAGCTTTAAGCTCCATCGAAAGAAAGACTTTCTGGTATAAGAACTGCCCCAAAGTAGGATTGGGCTGCACCGGGAGGAAGTGAGTTGAGTTCTTCATCACTTTACCTCTTCAATCTGAGGCTAGGGAACCACTTAGTTACATGGTACAGAAAACAACATGGGATTTGGAGTCACTGGACCTTGATCCCCACCCTTCCCTATTCTGGCACTTACCATCTAGGTGACCTTGGGCAAGTCCCTTCCCTTCTCTGAGACTCAGCTTCCTCCTCTGTGCTCTGTGATGCCCAAGGCCCCTTCCAACTTAAATCCTGTCATGTAGGAATGAGGGTGCCTTGTAAAGAGGACTCATCCAGGTTGAGCTGGATGCCTTAGTGGTCTTTTGTAATTCTGATCTGGTGATTCTATAATTCATAGTCCTGTGCACAACTTACTGGATGGTTCCTCGGGGACCAGGGGCCTAAAAACACATTGGTACTTCTCACAGGATCAATATGAAGGGTATTAATATGATTTACACTATAACAATATAATATAACATTATTGTATATCTACATACAATATGTAGATACACTATACATATAACGTGTACACATATGATACATATGTTTATATACCATACACACGATAGATGTATATATACTATACATATAACACATAGACAACAAACATATACTATATAATGTACATATAATATATGTACATGCTATGCATATAATATACATAAATGATATATACTATATGTATATGTAATACACATATGATATACTCACAATATGTGTATATATAAACATGTATCTATAATAGGCATATAATACACACATATAATATGTGTATAATGTATTATATACATGTATGCATATACATATGTGTATGTATGCATAAAATGTAACAAATCAAATATACTATATAACTCAATATAATAATACAATATAAACACAATGGATGGAGGACAGCACTAGGGATAGGACTGGGTCTGGGATTTCATTGGTAGAGGGAAATCTTGGGTTAGGAAATTTCCTGTCTTACAACAAGTGGGCATCTTCCAGGGAACTCACTGTGTAATACAAATCCCAAATAAGGTTAAGAGCACTAACTCTGGGCTCTGGGTAACCTGGGCATTAACCAGCCCCCTAGAGGTTAAAGTCTCCACCCCCAGCATCCAATTACCAATCCCCAGCCCAATCTAGTCCCCCAGAAACCTGAACTATTTACGAGCCTGTCTTTCTTTTGATTTCAGCTAGCATAACAGCCTAATAGTAATGGCATCTAGGGGTGCACACAGGAGGCCAACACTTTCAGGGAGATTAAAATGGAAAAATGTTAGCACTGAGAACAGCATGGTCCCTTGGCCTTACTTTCAATTTCTGGCAGGTACTGAACTCCTGGAGTTTCTTTTTTGTGCTTTCCATGTGAGCCAAGTTAGCCACTTTGCCTGTGACCCAGGGGTGCCCTAGAGCCTGCCCTGCGGTCAGCCTCTTCTGGAGATCCAGGGCTATCAGATTTTTGACCTATGACCAGTGATGAGCAAAGATACAGGTTAAGAGATTCAAGTTCAAGATTCCCGTGATTATGAATAGCATCAAATCCTTACTGTGTTACAGAATAGGAGCTCAATTTATTCTGTACCACGCTCCCCCATTCCCCTTGCCATTTCTGTCTATGGATATTTGACTGGTTATGCAGCCACTTGTCTCTGTCATCATCATCACCTTGTACCCAGCAGGCAATGTGGCATAATGAAAAGAGCAAGGGATTTGGAATCAGAAGACTTGGGTTTATGTCCTGATTCTTCTACTTACTGCTGGTGCTCTCTGGGCCAAGCCATAACAAAGGTGGGGTGACCAAGGCTTTGTCTTGGGGAACTAAAATTTAGAGGATGCTAATAATAGCACTTATACTCCTTCAGCAACAACTAGGCATAGCACTTCTCAGCAAGAATAATTCACCTGGGAAGCTACCAGATTGCTTGGTCCAATACTTACCCCCTTCTCCCCAGCAGTGTCTTCTCAATATCCCAAGGTCTCTGGCCCCAGGGGCAATGTCTTGAGGTCTCTGATCTACCTTCCATGAGGTCTCCTATGGGCCCCTCAATTCAGTTTGTCTTGCAGAATTGATTTGAGGGTGTATCTCATATTAATTGTACCAGGCACACTCTGGGCCTCAGTCTCCTTGTCTGTAAAAGGAGGACTTTGTACTAGATGGTCTCAAAGGTTTAGATCCAACATCTAAACCTTTTCTCCAGAGCATCACATCATAATAATAATTCATCTATAGAGCAGTTTAAAGTTTGCAAAATGCCTTACACGTGTGCCTTACATGACGCTCATTTGAGCTTCACAACCACTCTGAGGTAGGCTCGACAGGTATTATAAGCTATTTTATAGATGGAGAAACAGCCTCAGAGAGGGTAAGTGATTTTCCCATTATGCAGATGTCTCTCTGATCTATACAGGTATTACAATCCACATTTTATAGATGAAGAATCAGCCTCAGAGATGTTAAGTGATTTTCCCATGGTCACACAGCTAGTAGTTTCAGAAGTAAGCCCAGTGCCTGGGCACTGAGACAATAAATGACTTGCCCAGGGTCAGACAGACAGTATATACCAAAGGTAGGATTTGAACCCAGATCTTTCTGACTCCAGGGCTAGCCCTCTATCATTGCCAACTGAAATCAAATTTCAGTTTTCCTGACACTGAGACTCAGAGCCTTCCATAATTTAAAGCCAGTTGACCAGTCCAGCTTAACCTTGTTCTTCTCTCCTTCTTATGATAATAGATGATATTTACAATAGCACCTTAAAGTTTGCAAGGTACCATATGTATATCATCTTATCTGAGCCTCCTGGTGGCCCTGAGATATGGACTCTGTATTGTTATCCCCATTGTACAGATGAGAAAGTTGAAACCCAGAGAGGTTTGTGCCTTGACCACAATCCCACAGCTAGTAAATACCAGAGGAAAGATTTTGACTTAGATTTTCCAGATTCTCCATTTGTGGCCAGCACCCAGCCACCACTTTGTTTTTGAGGTTTACTCTATTCAGATATATCAATCCAGATCCTGGTGACCCTCGGGTCATTCTCCTTTTCTCTCAAGGAGTTCAGTATTTGGCCATAGTCTTCCTCCACACACCAAACACTCCTCATATATGTACACACTAATGTGCACTCAAACACCCTGGCTTTCTAATTCCTCCATCTCCTCAACCCCCATGATCTACCCCATTCCCCCCTCAGCCACACACTAGGATAGTCACGTCCTTGAATGTCACCCACAAAAGTTCACCCTTCAGGAGCAAGAATTCTGAAATTCTTAGCATCCCATATCTCCCTAGACTTCCTTCCTCCTAAAGCTATTCTTCATCCAGTCCTTCCATACCTCGGTACTAGCTCAGACCATCACCAATTCTGCTCTGGGTACTTCCCTCCCTTCCCTATAGCAATCCTAGAGTTAACCAAGTTCCAAACAGGTTGGTTCCTTACTCTTGTTTTGTCAATCTTCTGCCCCACCCTGGCATCTTTCTACCATCCACCTCCTCCATTCCTATTCTTGTGCTGCTGAATGGTGAAACACCATTGGAGGAAGTAGAGAAAGTCATGCATGCCACTATGATGACAAATTTGTCATCTCATCTCAAGTGGGCACTCACTGAAGCAAGGCAATTCTTTTACTCCTCCTCCATTCTCTAAAGTATTCCTTATGTCACTGTCCCAAATTCTCTTCTTTTCTTAAGCACCTTAACCCTCCCCTTCCTCTGCACCCTCTCAGCAGAACTTACCTCATACTCTCCTGAGAATCATCATTCTCTTCGAGGCTCCTCTTCTCCTCTACTTACATAAACCTCTTCACATCATCTCCCATTCTGTCCTACTTTACTCTAATATCTGATGAAGAAATGGCCCTTCTCCACAAGGCCATCCCCTCTTGTCTTTTCCAGCAGATTGCCCCCACAATCATCCTCTCCTCTCTCCAATCTCTACCTCTTCTTATCTATTGACTCCTTCCCTGTTGCCTAGAAATATGTACAGGTCTCCCCAATTCTTAAAAAACAAAACTCATTGGATCCTACAGTCCCCTCAAGCTATCATTCCATACCTTCCTTTCACAGCCAGATTCCTAGAAGAAGCTGTTTACGCTCATTGGCTGTATCTCCTCTCTTCACTTTACAACCCCTTGTAATCTAACAACAGCAGCAACAACATTATTATTAACACCAATAATAGTAGCTATCATTTATATAGCACAGTAAGGTTTGCAAAGTGCCTTTCAAATCCAGGGAGGCTGGTACTATTATTATCCCCATTTTACAGATGATGAAACAGAGGCAGACAGAGTTTAAGTGACTTTCCCAGGGTCACACAGCTAGTAAGTGTTATGTGTCTGAGGCCAGATTTGAACTCAGGTCCTCCTGACTCCACGGCCAGAGCTCTATCCACTGTGCCACATAGTTGCCCTAAAACTGCTCTTTCCAAAGTCACTACTGATCTCTCAATTGCCAAACCTGATGACCTTTTCTCAGTCCTCATCCTTCTTGACCTCTTTGCAACATTCAATGCTGTTGACTGTCTCATCCTTCTGCACACTCTCTTCTCTGGGCTTTCTTGACACTGCTCTCTTGCTTTTTTCTTCCTACCTGTCCTCATCCTCCTTTGCTGGATCATGATACATTTCCTCCCTGTACTGTAGGTGTACCTGAATGTCCTATCCTAGACCTTCTTCTCTTCTCTCTTACATTGTCTCTTACAGATCTCATCAGTTCCCATAAGATAGACTATCATCTTTATGCAGATGTTTCTCCAATCCATACATCCAGTCCTCCTCTCTTTCCTGAGCTCCAGTCCTGTTGAAGTCTAGGAGGGCTAGGAACCCCAAAATGCAAGGGCACAGGGAAGAAGTCTGTCTGGAAAGAATTCAACCACTCAAGCTTCCTTTCAGTCAGAGACAAGGTTTATTGTGTCACCAACACAAGCAGGTGGGATTCTAAGGATCTGTGCATTTGATGAGGATAAGATCGATATTTTTATATAGAAAGACTATGGGAAGATCTGGATGGGATCTAGGAATGGCAAGTAGCCTGGGGTGGTCCTGAGGCAACAGAGGAAGAGGTCTAGATGGGATTAAGGAATGTCAAGTAAGCTAATTAAGTAATCGAGGTGGTCTAGGGTGGGCCAGATGCCTTGGGTGGAGGCACTAGTGATCTGGGCTACTGAAACGTATGGGAAAATTCAGGGACTGGGTTGCTTTCTAAGATATGGTGTTTTCCTTTCAGGGATTCAGGTCCCATCCCCATCAGTCCCACATCACCATCAAACTAGTGGGCATTTTGCACCCATGTCCCATAGGCATCTCAAACATAACATTTCCAGAAAACAGAACTCATTTCCATTTTCCCCTTCAGAACTTCCCTATTTCTATCGAGGGCACCATGAATCATCCCAGTTATACTAGCCAGGGAACCATCTTTAACTCTTCATTCTCACTTAACTCCCACAACCAGTCAGCTGCTGTGTCTCATCGGTTCCATTTCTTACACACCTTCCCCTTCTTCCGCCTCACACTACAACCCCATCAGCAGGCATTCATCACCTCTACCTGGACAAGTGCCAGCTGGCTCCTCCTTCCCTAATCCATCCTGCACAAAGATATCGAGGTGATATTCCCAAAGTGCTCACTGGCCCATGTCCCCTCCACTGGTTCATAAAAACCAGTACTTTCCTATGATCTTAAGGATCAAATGCAAATGCCTTTGTTGGGGATTTAACATCCTTTCTAACCTGGCTCCAACCAGTCTCCCAAACCTTGTAATACATCACCCTTTTCATGCATTCTTCCATCCAGCCGGACTGGCCCTCCTGCTCCTTCTCCTTGCTTTCTGGTTAAGATGCCGTCTTCTCTCTCCGCACCTTTGCCCAGGCTGTCTACCATGCTCTCCTTCCTCATTCCCACCTTTTAGTGTCCCTTGTTGCCTCATGTGTCACCTCCTCCATGAAGCCCTTCCTGATTACCCCTCTGCTCCTAGCTGTTTGCTAGTGCCCCCTATGCCAAATTACCTTGGATTTATTTTGTTTCTATTTAGGTAGCAAGGTGGCATAGTGTCTAGAGCACTAGACTCGAGTCAGGAAGACCTGAGTTCAAATCCTGTCTCAAACACTTATTAACTGTATGACCCAGGGCAAGTCGCTTCACCCTGTTTGCCTCAGTTTCCTCATCTGTAAAATAAGCTGGAGAAGGAAATGGCAAACCATTCCAGTATCTCTGCCAAGAAAATCCCAAATGAGGTCATGAGGGGTCCCACAGCACTGAAAAATGACTTAACAACAAATGTGTATTCTTGTTATCTTTTATAGTTATCTGTGTATGTATCATGCCCATGAGACTGTAAACTCCATGAGGGCAGTGATCATGCCTTACCTAAACTGTGTATCTCTCTTTCACCCCACCCCCACCCCACGCACACAGATATCCATCCTTGTGCCACCCAGGGAATCTGTGTCCTTGAGGCCACATGTGGCCCTCTAGGTGCTCAAGAGAAGCCCTTTGAATCCAAACTTCACAGAACAAGTAACCTTAATAAAAGAATTTGTAAAAACAAAAAAAAATTAAAAAAATAAAATAAAAAAATAAAAGAATTTGTTCTGTAAGTCTTGGACTCAGTCAAAAGGCCGCACCCAAGGATCAAGAAGGCCACATGTGGCCTCAAGGCTGTAAGTTCCCCACCCCTGGCCCCTAGCCCAATATTCTGCATACTCTAACCATTTAATTCTGAATTGAAGGACGTAAGAAGAGCAAGGGAATGTGCTAAGATGGATCAGAAGAGTGAATGATTCCACCTTTAGAAACAAACACGAATTTGTGGAGAGGCCATTTTAAGCTGGATAGACCTCAAAGGATCTAAGATCCTTGTCTATTCTGATGTGATATTTTCTCCATTCTAAGGTTCACTTAATTCAATTCAGTTCAGTTCAATTCAGCTGGCACTGTTAGGAGCTGAGGGACACAGACCAAAATGAAACAATCCCTGCCCTCAAGGAGCTTACACAAAGGGGCAGCATAATAGAGTGGAGAGAATGCTGGACCTGGAGTCTGAAAGACCTGGGTTCAAATTCTGCTAAGTATCTAACTTAGGAACTATGTGACCCTGGGCAATTCAGTTCACTTCTCCGTGCCTTCCTCAGTCAAATAAGGGATTTGGTCTCTAAGGACCTTCTTCCTCTAAATCTATGACCTGTCCTGTGATCTTCATTCTCATGAGGGAATGCAATGTTACACAAGTAATTTGAAGAGGGAGACAGTGCTAGCAATGGGGGGTGGGGGTGGACAGTCTATAAGTTCTGACTCTGTCACTTAACTGGCTATGTGATCTTGGGTAAGTCACTGCTTTTTTCTAAGCCTTAGTGTTCTTATAACTTTCTTACGTATATTTTCTTAGTTTTCTTCTTTCTGTAAAGTGAGAGTAATCATATTGACATTGCCAACCTCACAGAATTGTTGTGGGGAAAAGTGCTTCATAAATTGCAAAGAAATGTGAAATATCATTAGCATAATTGTTAAGATTTGGGTTGGGAAGTGGGAAAGGACATCTGATAGATGTGTTTGTATATATCAGAACCTGTGCCCCCTCCCCCCAATCAAGGAGGGAAATATGATGTTCTGGCCCTACTCCAGCTTCTCCATCAGTAAACCCTACTGGGAATTTTGTGTGAACATATGGGTCCATTACAACTAACCATTTTCTCTTTCACCACCTTCTGGCCAACAAATCGATTCCACACCCATCCTATGCGTCTAGTCCTTTTTCGTGCAAAGATGGTGTCCTGGGTGGGATAAAATGATGGATCACCAATGGGGATCACCAATGGGGGTGGGGAGAGACTTCTCTGTCCATCGGTGTAATACTGGGCAGAGGATCGCAAATCTCCTTCTGGGACTGACTCCCCTTCTCTACCCTTCGTTCCTCCCCCTCCTTTCCCTACCCCACTGTCAGATGTATCCAAGGAAAGACTAGCTTGAGAGGCAATTACTCCATTTGGCCATGAATCATTGATCACGGCTAGGGGAAAGCCAGGCATCTCGTCCAGAGCCATCCTCATCCATCATCGGCGGGCTGCACTTCCGTTGCCTCCACTGGGTGGGGGTGAGGGGGGAAGGCAAACACAAGGGCCTGTGTTTTATTAATGGGCTGTGGGGTTACTCGAAGCCATTAGAGGGTTTCAGGAGAGACAGTGGGTGAGACACCAGTCAATTTGAAGGGTCATGAAAGGGTTTTGAAGGCGATTTAGAGGGGAGCAGAAGTGCATGCCCTTAGCAAAAAACAGGGCTCTTTAATAATAAGCAAATTCGGGCCACCTGCAGCTGGCAATTAGTTTTGCACAAGGAAATTCAGACTTTAGTTGGCAAATGTGACCTGTGGCCCGGAACTGAAAGCTACACAGACTGGTTTCAATCTTAGGGGCTTCTGATACATCACTCTTTTGGCTAGCAGCCCCACCTAGAATTTCCCTGGGAGTAGTGAAATTTACTTCTCCACAAAAAGGGGAAAAGACCATTGGTTCCTATGCAAGCACTCAGCTGACAAAGCACCAAACACGGAACGGGTCTTACTTTACTCTGATCTGCCTCCTTTTCCAGTCATACTAGTTCTTGGCGATGTCTTTTAAGCACAAATTACTAACAGTGCCCATTTTTTTCCCTGCCACTTTAAGGTTTACACATTGACTTCTTCAAAAGAACTGGATGAGGGGGTCGTGCCCCCATTTTACAAATAAGACAAATGAGGTTAGTCAGAGAGGTAATGTGAGCTGGACAGAGTCACACAGCATCCTTTATATCCTGTACGGCTTTAAACGGAAACACAAAAGAACTTTCCCCACAGATTGGTTCTAAGGGCGATGGCACAGCTATCATTCTATAGTGCTTTCAAGGTTTGGTAATCACTCTCCTTCTCATGAGAGAGATAGGGCAAACATGAACCTTTCCATTGGAGGAAATGGAGGCTGAGGCTGAGGCTGGAGAGGTGATTTGCACAAGGTTGCAAAGCTAATAAGGTCTTAAGCCCAGGTCTTCTGCTCTAGGGGACAAGGGCATTGGATCTAGAATCAAAAGACCTGGGTTCAAACCTGGCCCTGATAATTACTATGAGACCATGAGCAAGTCACTTCTTTCTAAGCCTCAGTCTGGCCATCTGTAAAATTCAATTCAATAAGGATTTATTAAGCACCTCCTATATGCCAAGAACTGTGCTAGGCTCTAGAGATGCAAAGAAACAGAATTTGGCCTCAAAGAACTATTATTCTGCTGAGGAAAACAACATATAAATACGTAAATATTCACAAACTCTATACAAAGAATTTCATTGGGGGTTAGTGGAGATATTAACAACTGTGGGAAGCAAGGAAAGCCTCACGTAAGATGTAGCTCTTGTGTTGAGCCTCGGAAGGTGCTAAGGATTCTAAGAGGTGGAGATAAGAGGGGCAGCTAGGTGGTGAAGAGAATAGAGAGCTGGGCCTGGAGTCAGGAAGACCTGAGTTCAAATCCAGCCTCAGACACTTACTAGCTGTGTAACCCTGGGCAAGTCACTTAACCCCATTTGCCTCAGTTTCCTAATCTGGAAAATGAGCTGTAGAAGGAAATGGCAAACCATCTCTGCCAAGAAAACTCCAAATGGGGTCATGAAGAGTTGGACATAGCAAGGTGCATTCTATGCATGGTGAAAGATTGAATATCATAGGCTAGGGACAGTTTGGCTGGAACTTAAGAGGATTAATGATGTATAATTAGCCTAGAAAAATAAGTTGTAGTCAGAACACCATAAGAGTGTAGATTTAGAGCCAGAGGGGACTTTAGAGTTCATCTGGTCTAACTTCCTCATTTTACAGATGAGGAAACTGAGACCAAGGTAAGCTACATTACTCAATCCAAGTGATCCTGGTTAGACAGTGGCAGAGCTGGTTCTCTGATTAAATCCTATGCTTTTCTCACCACCCCCAGCCTCCTTTTGTGAAGGGCTTTCAAGGCCAGTTAGAAGAGTTTGTGTTTTCTCCTACAGGGGTGGTCGGATACCTAGGCCTGAGTTAGGCTTTAGGAATGAGGGGCTTAGACAGAGATGAGCTCTGAAGTCCTTTCAATCTGCCATATGCCATGGTTCTAGCACCAGCATTTTTTTTTTCTTTTCTGGTGAGGCAATCTGGGTTAAGTGACTTGTTCAGGGTCACACAGCTAGTAAGTGTCAAGTGTCTCAGGCTGGATTTGAACTCAGGTCCTCCTGACTCCAAGTCCGGAACTCTATCCACTGCACCACCTAGCTGCCCCTACACCAACATTTTTTAAAAGACACCCTGTTGCTCCACATTCATCTGTAAAATGAGAGCAATAATAACCCTTACTTAACTAACAGGGTTGTCATTAAGATCAAATGAAATAATGCATGGAAAATTTGAGCTGTATAAATGTTAGCTAGATGTGTATTCAATCAATGTGACATACCTTAATTGACATTTTACAGGTGTGGGTACTAGATTTTCCCAGGACTACCAGCTAAAGAGTGGCAGCTGCAGAGAATGATAGAGCATTGGACCTGAAGTCAGGAAGACCTGGGTTTGAATCCTGCCTCAGGCACTTAGGTGAGAAATCCCGGGCAATCCCTTGCCCCTCTCTGGGCCTCAGTTTCCTCTCCTGTAAAATGAAGGGTTGGAATGGATAATCTCTGGGGTCACTTCGGGTTCTAAGTCCACCAGTCCACGCTACTAGAGTGGTAGGGAAAGTCAGCTAACAGGTCATACTGACCACATTTCAAGTTATTCTTAAAAACTCACTGTTGCACCCAAGTTGCCCATGATGGTATGGGGCTTTTCATTTCTAGTGCCACAGTAATCAAAGTTTCTCCTCTCATTGCTTTTCTGAAGCATTCCCAAGTCGGCCGAATGGTGCATTTTACATAATTTTTCTGTTCTGCAGCCAGCGCTCCATCTGATGCCCTGGGGATTCCTCCAGGCAGTGTATTTCCAAGTCCCCCCCCTGCCTGGACCCCCCAGTGGGCCAGCTTCATCATGTTGCTGAGAGGGCCCTCTGCTACCCGAGCCCATCTCCTGTGGCGACTTCCTTCAGCTCTGTTAATTTCTGCGCAGACGTGCTGAATTGCTTACCGAGTTCTTGGCATCAAATGAGAGAGACCTCATCCCACCATGGGGAAATGAATTTAGATTTTCAGCTCTGAACCCTGCTGTCCATGTCCTGCTCACTGCATGGGCTGAAAAATGCCTGCAAATGCAGAGGACGGAGGGTACATTAATAACTGGCAACAGTTGGTCCAGGGCCCTTGGCAGGTTAACACTTAAGACCCCTGAAAGCCATCAGAACAGGAGCCTGTAGGGGGCTAAAGAAATGCCATTTTTTTTAAAAGGCTAAAACAGTGAAATAAAAAGAAATGTTTGGCCAAGGTGGATAATAACCAAAACATTTCTTCATATTGTGCTTTGAGGTAAAATGCTGTGGGGTCCTGATTCTTACAAACACTTCTGTCTGGCATCCGAGGCCCTCCCCAGTCCTGTCATGGCCCACTGCTCTTTCTTTATGCCCTATTTCACACTCTTCTTCTGAACCCCAAAGGGCTACTGGCAACTGCCTAATCTTCTCTTCTGTCTTCCACCTTTGTGTATTCATGCAGGCTATCTCCCGTGCCCAGAATGCACTCTCTCCTTACTTTTGAGGGGTCCCTCCTGTATGAAGAATCCCCTGATATCCCTGCCACCCTTCCCCCACAGCGGAAATCAATATAGCTGGAGAATTTTTTAGAGAACTTTGTCTATATCTCTCCTGTGCCCCTATCACACTCTCTCTTGTATTTCGGAATCTCAAGGCTACTGAGGAGGATCTCGGGGAGTGTCCCATCTGCTGCAAACCTTCAGAGGAATCATTTTTAACACCCCTGACAAGCAGAAGTCAATCAGACTTTGCTTGAAGACTCCTTTTGATGGAGAACTCATTACCTCCTAGGGTAGCCCATTCCACTTCTGGGTAGTAATAGATGTTAGGAAGGGTCTCATTGTTTCAAAAGCCTCCATTCTCCCTTTCAGCAGCTTCTATTCAGTGCTCCTGGTTCTGCCCTCTGGGGCCAAATAGAAGTCAGATCTCTCTTCTTCTTGACCGGCCTCTGAATACTTGAAGTTCGGGATTAACTCCTCTTGCCCCCTCCCACTCCACCTGGCCTTCTCTTCTCCAGGCTAAATAGCTTCCTTCCATTGATCTTCTTGGGATGTGGTTTCTAATCCTGTCACCAAAGTGGTGGTTTTCCTTTGAGCCCTCTCTAGCTTCTCTATAACCTGGCCAAAATGTCACACCTACAGCTGAATCCAGTATGCCTGAGGGGTTCTGACTAGGACAGGGGACCAAGGGATAGGCATCTCCCTCATTCTGAACCCAGGGACTCATGAAAACGTCTTATCAGCTAGAGTTGCCCAAAATGGAACGGGCCTCTTAAGAGCTACCACACTAGCATTTATAAAGTACTTGACGAATATAGGGCAGCTAGGGGGTGCAGTGGATAGAGAGCCGGGCCTGGAGTCAGAAATACCTGAGTTCAAGTCTGGTCTTAGACAGTTACTAGCTGTGTGACCCTGGGCAAGTCACTTGACCCCATTTGTCTCGGTTTCCTCATTTGTAAAATAAGTTGGAGACAGAAATGGCAAACCACTCGAGTATCTCTGCCAAGAAAATCCCAAAAGGAGTCAGGAAGAGTCAGACAATTACAAATATAATCTCATTTGATCTGAACCAACCCCGGTACTATTATGATTCCATTTTATGGCTGACAAAACTCAGGCAGACAGAGGTTAAGTGACTTGCCCAGGGTCACACAGCTAATAAGTGACTGAGGTTGGATTTGAACTCAGGAAGATGAGTCTTCCTGACTCCAGGCCTGGTACTCTATCCACTTCACTACCAAGCTGCCTCTTCCAAAGGTGGTAGGTTTCCCTTATTGGTGATCTTTAAGTAGAGGATGGGTTTCTTTACAGGATAAATTGGGATTCTATTATTCTGTAAGGTAGCCTAGCATCACGCTTTTTTTTTTTTGTCCGCCTTGTTATACTATTTACTCTTACTGAGTTAGCAGCTCACTGAGATTCCAAGATCTTTTTCACAAAGATTTATTTAAACGATATCTCCCGTATCTCATACTATATTACTATATTACTTATTTATACTTTGTAATTTTCCTATTGTTTCTTTTTCTTTTTCTTTTGTCTTGGTATATCCCTAGAGCCTAGCACATAGTAGGTGCTTAAGAAATGTTTGTTGATTGATTGGCTGGGGTAGGAGGTTGGCCATTTTTTATGTCTCAGTACCAAGCACAGGATCAATCACACAGAAGGCAGTTGAATTCCAGTGGCGGCCTCTAGAGGCGGCCTCTAGAGGCATCCTCTGCACTGGTGACAGAATATTAAAAAGCTCCCAGTGAAAGGCACATTACAGACAGCAACCTTCTCTGCTAATTACTACTATGCGGTCTTGAGCAAGTCCCAACCTCTATGGCAAGTCATTAAGTCATGTCCACAAGCATTTATTAGCACTTCCTATTAGACCATGAGCTCCCTGAGGGCAGGGACTGTCTTTGGCCTCTTTTTGTAACCCCAGCACTTAGCACGCTGCCTGACCCATAGCAGGTGCTTAATAAATATTTATTGAATTGAATTGCAAGACACTGTACTAAGCACTAGGAATATAAAGAAAGGAAAAAGAGTGTCCTTGCTCTCTGGTCACTCAATCTAAGAGGGGAGACAACAAGAAACAAATAAGTACAAACAAGTTATGTACAGGAAAAAGAGCAAATAATTAACAGACGGAAGGCACTAGAATTAAGGGGTATTGTGAGATATTAGCTGGGGCTCGAAGGAAGCTGGGGAAACCAGGAGGCAGAGATAATGGAGAATATTCCAGGAACGGGAGACAGCTAGTGAATATGTCTAGAGTCGGGAGATAGACTGCCTTGTTCAAGGAACAGAGACCAGTGTCACTGGATTAAAGTAACTTCTCTTGGCCTCAGTTTCCTTATTTGCAAAATGAGGAGAGTTGCACAAACCTTAATTCTACCCCCAGCACCTGGCATAGTACCTGGCACATAGTAGGTACTTAATAGATGCTTGTTGACTGACTGACTGACATATAGATAGGAATATCTCTCCAACTTAGTAGGTGTTCTTTGAGAGCTGCTAGGCTAAATAGGTCATTACCCTGACCTCTCTGAATGTAACTAGGCTGGTCGTCACATTCTAGACATCAGAGCCTCATGCCTGAAGACTTTCTAGTTTAGTAGGACTTACCATGTCCAATAGAAAGCTCTGCTGGTAGAGCCTTCAAGAGCCCAGAATCACCTGCTTGACATGATGAAGCATTGGAGAGGGCCTGGAGAGGGACTTTCTTTTACAAATAAAGCCTGGAAACTCAGTAGTGGGGTCTGGGGCAAAGGTGTCAAACATATGGCCAGTATTGGCTCACAGTACTCTGGAGTGCAGGCTAAATTAAAATGCAATTAAGAAATATCTAACAAAATAAATAAAATGCAATTAAACATAGATAACAATACATTTTAAAACTAAGTCAATATGCAGCCCGCAGGAATCTTTATCCACAGATCAGTGAGCCCCATAGCTATTTGAGTTCATCATCACTGGTCTGAAGGATGTGGAAGCTGGGATCTCATAGGACCCTAGATTTGGGGCTAGAAAGAACCTTGGGGGCTCAGATAGATCGTCCATCCCCCTCATTTTACAGACGAGAACGCTGAGGTCCAGAAACGGTAAATGACTTTCCAAGAAGGTATAGCGGTTAGAGTCCTGGACATGGAAGGAAGACCTGGGTTGGAATCCCATCTCAGATACTTACTCACTTCGTGATCCTGGGCAAGTCATTTAACCTTTCTGTGACTCAGTTTCCTTATCTGTAGAATGCAGGTAACAGGAGTGCCTCCCCTTATAGGTTTGTTATGAGGATCAGATGAGAAAAATGTATGTAATTTACTTTGTATTGTCAGCCTAAAAGCTCTCTATAAATGTTAGCTATTATTAAGATCGCAGAGACAGAATTCAAACCCGGGTCCTGTGACTGTAAATCAGTGTCCTTTTCTACTGCAGTGTGCTGCCCTGCTATGAAGGAAAGGGGCAGGGGAGAGAGGCCAGCTTTGCATGTGTAGTCACCCAAGAGACAGGGGAAAAGTAATTAAGAATTTCAGGGAATCACATTTCTCAGACCTGCCTAGCTAATCACACTTAGGGACAGGCAAAGGTCAGGGGGCTCGGGGCCTTTAGCTGGGACCTTACTGACATTCCAGAAGATTAATAAGTGAAGACCTAGGGGCCAGGCCACGGTTCCCCAGCCATTCTCAGAGCAGCTGGTACCCCTGGAAGATGGCTGAGATTTGGGGGACCCCCGGCACAAAGGCAATATCCTTCCAGCTGCTTGTGCAACCACACAAACAAAGTCTGGAGTCAATCAACGGTGCCTGATCTCTAGCCTGTTAGAGTATGTATAGCCTTCGAGACCCAAAGCCTGTGTTGATGAAGCCACATGAATGGGTGCACACTCATGTGCATAGACTCACAGCCCAAAGAAATCAGTCAGAGAAATCACACAAAGTAGTGACAGAATCTTAGAATCATAGATTTTAGAATACTAATTTTTTTTTTAAACAAGCCACCTTTATTACAAGTTTCAAAAGCACCATCTTTTGAAAGCATTTTTTGGGTAAAGCATGGTGTGAGGCACTGTGGTGGAACAAGGGGGAGAAGTGTAGACGGAAAAAATTCTTCAGCCTCCCATAACATTACACCCTGAAATCAAATGCCCCTTGAAAGACTGAAGTTGGTTTTTCCTAGAAATTTAGTCATGGAAGTTGGCTTTAAGAGCTGCATTTCTTTGGGATAATACATCTTTCACTTAAATTTTATTGATATTTCTCTGTAAAAGAAATATGAAGGTTAAATACTATGTATCCTTTGGAGCCAGGCACAAATGGTGAAAGTACTCAACAGTGAATTCTTAACTTCTCTCTCCCGCTCCATTTACCCCCCCCCCCTGCTTTTTAAAATTTCTATAGTTTGGGTTTTTTCCCAATTTTTTAAACATTTTTATTTAAAGTTTTGAGTTCCATATTCTATCCCTCTCTCCCACACCAAGAGGGTAAGCAATCAGATATAGGTTATACATATGCAATTATGTAAAACATTTCCATGCTGGCCATTTGGTACAAGAAGACTTGAATAAAAGAATAAAATGAAAGAATGTGAAAAATAGCATGCTTCAGTCTGTATTCATTCCATCTCAGCTCTTTCTCTGGAGGCAGAAAGTATGCTTTATCATTAGTCCTTTGGGATTGTCTTGGATTGTTGTATTGCTGAGAATAGCTAAGTCATTCATAGTTCTTCATTGAACAATATTACTGTTACTATGTACAATATTCTCCTGGTTCTGTTCACTTCACTTTGCATCAGTTCATGCAAGACTTTCCAGGTGTTTCTGAAGTCACCCTGCTCATCATTTCTTATAGCGCAGTAGTATTCCAATTACAATCATATACCACAGCTTGTTTAGCCATTCCTCAATTGATGGACATCCCTTTAATGTCCAGTTCTTAGCTACCACAAAAAGTTTTTATAGATATTGTTGTACAAGCAAGTTCTTTTTCCGTTTTTTTTTGGTTTTTTTTTTTTTGGATGTCTTTGTGATATACACCTAGCAATGGTATTCCTGGATCAAAGGTAAGACGATGTTGGTCTATACTTAGTTTCTGCCATACTGTTTTCCAATTTTCCCAGCAGTTTTTGTCAAAGACTGAGTTTTTGTTCCAAAAGCTTGGATCTTTGGCTTTTTCATATACTAGATTACTATGGTCATTTACTATAATGTAATTTGTTCTTAAGTCTATTCTACCGATCCATAGAATACCAAATCTTGAGACTTGTAGAACCAGAATCACATCTTCTTAGAACCTCAGACATAATCATAGTATCAAGATTTTGAGCTGGAAGGGACCTTTATGCAATCTTGAAATGAGAGAATTTTAGACTCACAGAATCCAGAACACTGACTCTTAGAATTCTAGAATCCTAAAATCATAGAGTGTTAAATAACAGCTAGCAATTACACAGTGCTTTAAGGCTGGCAAAGAACCGTCTGTATATTATATCATTTGATCTTCACAGCAACCCTGGGAAGTAAGAGATATTATTATCTTTATTTTACAAATGAGGAAACTGAAGTTGAGAGAATCACACAGAGAGTAAGTGTCTGAGGCAGAATAGAACTCAGGTCTCTATGATTTTAGAAGCACAAAATCTTAGAATCAGAGAAGTTAGGACCTTTAGAAATTGGAACAGAATGAGAGTCTTAGAATTATAGGCAAGTCAAGTCAACAAGCATTTATTAAGTGCCTACTATTGTTCCAAGTAGCGTGCTCAGAATTAAGAATTGTATTTTAGTTTCTAGCTATTTTTCGACATTATCCTTCGTTATCATACCTCAGTGTAGGCAAGACCAGCTTTGGGCAAAACTGTTTTGTTTAGATAGATCATTTTCAGTGTCCTTTCTTCTCTTGTGGCACCTACCACTCATGGCCAAGGGTCACCTCCTCCTCTCCAGCCTCCTGGGCCCACTTTCCCTGGGAGTGATAGACTTACTGTCTGCTTTATAGAGACTGGGTCCCAGATGTGTTCTTAATGTTCTGGACATTAATACCAAGCTTCTGCTGCAGTCTCACCCTCAGTACCCAGCTCCTCCTCACCCTGGAACATCCCCTTCTCCACTGGTGAGTTCCCCTTGGGGCCTCCATTTTGTAGAGAGGTCTAGGCTGGCCAATATGGATTCCCTTCCAGCTGTGTTCCTGACTTTCCAATTTTCAACATCGTGTCCCCAGAGGGCACCTTCATGCTTTTCAGCTCCCTTTTTGGGTGTGTTGTCTCTCCTCATTAGAATGTAAGCTCCTCGAGGAAAGGCACTGTTGTTTTTTTTTTTTTTTGCTTAAATTTGCATCCCCTTATTGCCTATGTGACCATAGGCAAGTCTTCTCACTTCCCTCCCCCTCAGTTCCTGGCACATAATAAACACTTAATAAAGGCTTGTTACTTACCTACCTACCTACCATTGGAAGAGGACTGATGTTCAAATCCTACCTCTGCCATACGTGACAGTGGGAAAATCACCACACCTCCCTGTGCCTCAGTTTCCTCATCTGTAAAACAAGATGGTAGCCTCTGAAGTCCTTTCCAGAGCTGGATCTATGATCCTAGGACCAGCCTAGAACAGCGTGGGAATGCTCAATTCTGGGGTAGCAGTGGGGTAAGGACTTCCATTTGTTTATTTATCTCATTTATTGATTCTTTCATTTATCCATTTATCTATTAATCTATTTGTTTATTTGTTTGTTCATTTGTTTATTTTTATCTATCTGCCGGTCTGTCTGTTCATGTGGGTCACATTATCTCTTAAGAATAGCTCGATGATCTAAGCGGAAGGGGAGAGAACTCTTCCTTTCCAAATCAGGGATCCTTGATCCTTGGCATCGGTAATATGGCATCAACATACAAAAATCCAGCTTTATATATATAAAAAATACAACAGGGAGCAATTGTGCACATTACAAAAAAGATTTCCCAAGGGATCCCCTGTAAACAGAGCGTTCCTTTCATGCGTTTAAAATAGGATTTAATTTCAGGGGGAAAAAATTCAATTTATCCACAGCTTTTTGGGGACTTGTCCATTGTGTCAAGTGAGGTCTGCCTGTAATTAAAAGGGACATAACACCTGTGCAGCTACTTGCCTTTGTGTATTTTTAAAAGATCTCAAAGCTCTGTGCCCTTCGACACAATCTCGCTGACACCAGTTACATGCCAAATGGCCGTGGTAATCAATTAAACCAGCACTAAGAGACCACCATATTTTGGGTGTCCCATGGAAAGAATTTGATATTTTGCCTTCTCCTGTTTATCAAGAATGGTGTAGAGGGGATCCCTGCACTAAAAGTGGGGTGGGAGGTCTGTATTTGAGAAACTGCACTCTCTCTTCCAGCTCAGAAGAGCCTAGGACTGTGGGTTTCAGATCCTGGGATTCTAATATTCTGGTCCAGGTTTTAAGATTCTATGCTTCCCATGGGAATACTCACATGAACTGGTGCAGAGTGAAGAAAGGAAAGAACCAGGATAATAATTTATACAAAAGCAATGACATTGTGAAAAGGAATAATTCTGAGAGATTTAAACACCTCAGATTGACACAATGAACAACCGTGATTCCAGAAGACTGATGATGAAGCCAGTTAACCATGGCCCAAGTCAGGGTGGTAATGGACTAAGATGCAGGATGAGACACACATTTTTGGACAAGACAAATGTGGGAATTTCTTTTGCTTGACTATGCAAATTTGTTACAAAGGGGTTTGTTTGTTGTTTTTGCTTTTTTCATGGAGAGGAGGATGGGAGAAGAAAAAAATGGAAAGTTTGGCAATTGAAAAATTAATTTAAAAAATTCTACATTTCAAAATTCTAAGACTATGACTCCAAAATTTTATGTTTTACATCCCAAGATTCTATGATTCTAAGAGGATCATAGAATTCTAAGAAAGGTTCTTTAATTCTAAGAATCAGTGCTCCCCATTTTGTGTACTATCAGACTCTGTCGGTCTGTAACAAAGATTTAAAAATAAAGAGGGGAGACAGGGAAAGCAATTCAACAAAACCCACTATGTAACCACATCAAACATGTCGATTTGATCAACTGCCCTTTTTCCTTCCCCTTTTCTCTCTTTCTTTTTTTCCTTTCTTCCTTTCTATTTTTCTTTCGTTCCTTCCTTCCTTTCTCTTTCTTCCTTCTTCCTTCACTTCTTTCCTTTTTCTTTCTTCTTTTCCTCCTTTCCTTTTTTCATTTCCTTCTTTCTTTCTTCCTTTTTTCCTTTCTTTTTGCTTCCTTCCTTTCTTCCTTTTTTTCTTTTTTTCTTTCTTTCTGTTATAAAGGATGGCTCATTGGGTAGGCAAGGAAGGAGGAATGTAGGAAAGAAAGGAGGAATACAGAAATGAAGGTGATATAAAAATAAAATATATCAATGAAATTTTAAAAAAGATTTGCTGTTTCAGACTTTAGTCAAGATATGATAATTCTAAGATTCTTGGTTTTTAGCTTCTCTGTTACAGATTCTAAAATTTGATAATTCTAAGATTCGATGTTATTGTTTCCATAATTCGAATACTTCATGTCCCTAGTTCTAAGAGTCTATAATTACAACATTATATAATTCTCTAATAGAATGTTACTCCCATAATAAGAAAAAGTGAATATGAAGTCTTCAGAGAAGAATGGGAAGATTTATGTGTATTGTTTAACAGTAGGGGAAAAAATGCTGAACCAGAAAAACAACGAACACAACCACAACGATATAAAAGGAAAGATGGAAAAAACCTTATTGAGGATGCTCTGTAATTATAATGGCCAAGCTTGTACCAGAAGAAGAGTTGAGAGAATGTGTCTCCCTCCCTTCTTTGCAGAAGTGGGGGACTATGGGTGTGGAATATTACATATTCTGTCAGTCACACTTGGTGTGGTTAACTACTTGGTTTTGCTGAACTGCTTCCCCTATTCCCCACCTTTCTTTTTAATTCTTTGTTACAAGGGATGGCTTACTGGGTGGAAGAAGGATGTGGGATTTATTCAGAAGTGAGTGTGACATTTAAAAAAACCGGTAACAATAAAAACAAAATAAAGAAAATAAAATTTGGTACTATTAGGATTCGATGTTCTGGATTCTCCCATTTTCTGGAGGTTCTGTGGTCTGAATTCGGAGGTTCTCTGATTCCAAGATTCCGTGTTCCAGAGAGTACCCGTGGTTCTATGCATCTAAGATTCTGGGGTTCTGATGCTGTAGACAATTGACACATCCCCCCTCTTACCCCTCAGCTGCCTTCAGCTCACAGCGGCTCTTGGAGGCCTGTAAGGTAATTTCTTTCTAACCCTTGTAATCAAATCACAGCATGTGACAAAGCCATGCCTGCCTGGGCTTTGTTTCACCCACAACACTAGCAGGGCTTTTATCTGTTGGCAGTTACTATTTGTGCCAGGAAACTCAGTCAGTCAGAATAAATCTGCTCCTGACAACGGCGTTCCGAAAAGGCCAGCGGGTCCCATTAATTCAGCACCGGCGAGTAATTGACTTGAGGGGAAGAAGAGATCGGCTGCTGATTGGCTGAAGGGCCTGCTTAAATGAGATGCTGAGGAAGCCGGCTCTAAATGGGAAAGGCACCGACAGACTTCTACCACAAAGCGACTTTGGCGAGATCTATTGATAAAGGGAGACTTTAACTCTCCGGGTTCAGAAAGCGAAGGCAGAGCTCGGAGACGGATAGCCCTTGCTGCAAACTAATGAGGAGGCAGGTCTCCCGTCACCTGTCACGGAGGCAGAAATTGCTGTGCCCTCTGCGGGCTGGCGCTAAAACATCTTCATTTATTTTTTAAGATGGCAAATAAAAACTCCAAGAAGAGCCAATTGCATGTGGGGCCTCCGAGTGAGCTGGGCTGCAGCCAGGCCCGGCTCAGACAACCAGAAACTAGGTTCTAGGCTTGATTCTGACACGGACTCTCTGGGGGACTTCAGGAAGGTGCGTTTCCCTCCCTGAGTCTATTTCCTCATCTACAAACTGAGGGTAGGAACAATGCTATTTGCCTTAGAAGAGAGCTATCAGGATGAAATGAGGCGGTGTTTGTCAAAGGAGGAGCAGAATATGCCACATGAGTGCAAGGCATCACAGTATTCAGCTTAACCTGAGCTAAAAGAGAAGTGGAGGCAATTCTCATGACCCATGTGTGGCTTGGGGCAACTCCTTTAACTTTTATGAGCCTCACTTTCCCCATCTCTAAAATGAGAGGGTTGGACTAGATGACATCTAATGTCCCCTAGAGATCTTAATCTGTAGCCTAAGAATTCTGGGGCCAGCGTGGGACAATGAACCTAGAACCCTGAATGGCCAAGCTGGAGGTCTGACACACAATATAGAACTTCAGCCACATCATTATTCTTCTCCTGTTTCCCTGTTTGTACAATTAGAGGACTGGACAAATTATCTTTAATGGCCTTTCCAAATTTAACATCCTATAACTTAATGTTCCTCCTAGCTTTGACATTCTGTATCCTAAGGTTCCTCCCAAATCTGACATTCTGTGTTCTAAGGTCCCTCCCAGCTCTTATAGTCCATGCTTTAAGGTTTTTTCCAAGGCTCTGACATTCCATGTTCTCAGGCTCCTCCTAGCTCCCTATTAGAGTCTTTGTACTATGTTCTAAGATCTCTTCTAGCTCTTCTATGTTCTAAGGTTCCTCCTCGTTCTGATATCCTGTGTTCTAAGATCCCTCCCACCTCTGATATTCTATATTCTAAGGTCCCTCCCAGCTTTTACAATCCATGTTATATGTCCTAAGTTTTCTTCTAGCTCTGGCATTTCATGTTCTAAGGCTCCTCCTAGCTCTCTCTTAGAGGCTATATTCTATGTCCTAAGGTCTCTTCCAGCTCTTCAATGTTCCAAGGTTCTTCCTAGATCTGATATTCTATGTCCTAAGATCCCTCCCACATCTGACTTTCCATGGTCTAAAGGACCTCCTACCTCTGACATGCTGTGTCTTAAGATCCTTATAATCTCTGGCATTTTATGTTCTCAGGTTCCCTCTAGTTCTTAAAGTCCATATTCTATGTCCTAAGGTCTCTTCTAGCTCCTACATTCCATATTCTAAGGTTCCCCCCACCTTGGACATTTTCTGGTATAAGTTGGACCAGATGGCTGCTGAATCTCATCAACTCTGAAATTCTATGATTCTATGTTGCTGAGTTCTATGATTTATGGCCCCTTCCAACTTTAACATTCTACGTATAACAATCTCCTCCAGTTTTCCAAATTCAAACCCAGCTTAGACAGTCTGTATTTCAAGTTCCCTCCCAGTTCTTACCACATTCTAAGCCCCTTAGGTCAGACATTCTCTGATTGAAGGCCACAAGATCATAGAGTTTAGAGGCAGATGAGATTTTAAAGGTCATTCAGTCTAACACCTCATTTTAAAGGTGAGGAAATCGAGAACCAGAGAACTGAAGTGACTTGTTCAAGGTTACAGGGTTTCCAAGTGCAAGAATCAAAATTTGAACCCTGGTCTTTTCACTTTAAATTGGCTTTGAGCTCTCACACACCTTTCCCTATACTACTAACATCCTACGATTCTATAATGCCGCTCAGACGCTTAGCTAGTCCCCTTTTCTCTGCCCTTCACAGTCATTAGTTTCGATCAAGTATGGGGAGACATGAATATGCCATGGTACTGAATTACTATTACTCATGCTATGTATGTTAGCATTCTCCCACTCCTGATCCATAGAAGCCACCAGGGAAAAACTCCAGGGCTGAGGAAATATAAGCATGGTTGAAAACTCAGGTAAGAAGGAGGGACCTGAAATCTGTCTAAGGTCCAAGACAGACTTCCCAGGGGCTGAGAAGGCAAATAGGGCATGGAAAGAATGCTGTTCCCCCATCACCTGCTAACCTTGGGCCTCAAACTTTTGCTTGCATACTATTAATCACTCAGGAATCTTGATTATACGATTCACTCTTCCTCACTGCCTCCCCAAGGTGTACTGGTGACCCTACCTTGTCAGAGTCTTTGCCATCATAGCATGAGCTCTTGTGGGTCCTGCCAAGTTGGAAAGGCTTCCACCCAGTGATGAACTATGTGTCTGCTGTCCAAGGAACTGTCTAGAGAAGTGCTTAGAGGCTCAGCATCAGGTTGACCCAAGAGCAATCAATGTTTTGACCACAGCAACTCACGAAGACTATTCCCCACATTGGAGAGGGGCAGAGAGAGTACCTGCAGCCACAAATCCAGGGATAGAAGACCATGAATGAGTATAATTATATATGCATGGATGTATGCATGTATGGATAGATGTATACGTGTGTGTTTTTGTCTTATTCCTCTACTAGACTGGAAGTTCCATGAGGGCAGGAGGGCCACATCTTGTCTAAACTTTGCACCTCCCTCTGCACTTAGCACAGGAGGTACCTAACAGAGGTGCTTTGAATCGAATTCATAGGATAATAGGATCATGGATTCAGGGCTGGAAGGTACATTCATCCCTCCCTTTCGTTTTTCAGATGAGAAGACTCAGGCTGAGACAGGTTAAGTGACTTGTCCACAGCCACACAGCAAGCAAGCATCTGAGGGAGGATTTGAACCCAGGTCTCCCTAACTCTAGGTCTGGAATTCTATTTACTGAACCAACCATACTGGCTTCCAATTGAATTGAATTGAAGAGTGGCGTCGGTGGAGTCTGCGGCACAGTGCAGACTCAAACCTAGATCTCTGGTTCCCAGTATAGAGACAGAGACATCAAGGTTCAATGGAAAGAGCATTCATTGGCTCTTGAATCAAAAGAGCTGGGTTCAAATCCCGCCTCTCTTGCTTACTACTTGTATGACAAGTCACATAATGTCTCAAGGAATCTCAGTTTCTTCATCTGTAAAACGAGGGTCAGACTAGATGAACTCTGAGGTCCCTTTCAAATGTATTTCTATGACCCTGCACAGAGTGAGTGCCTGGGACTGTGAACTTAGCACCCACCTCAGAGGGTTGTTGGGAGGATCAAATGGGGTAATTTATGTTGTCGCTGTTTGTCCTTCCTTCTGGAAGAAGACCACGACATCAGGAAGGTGATGCATGATGTGCAAGCGAATTAGATTGAAGTGAGACACCAGCCTCACTTTCTCTTTGGGAGCTATCTGGGTCCAGTGACTAGATATAGATCAGGACAGCTGGAGATGTTGCAGTGGGATGGTGCAGTGGGAGGCCTTGGCCTTTGTAAGCTAGGGTCTTTCCCACGTCTCAGTTTGACGTAAGCAACGCCCTTTCAGTGATTAAGGCTAGGTAAGAAATGAGGCAGAGAATGGCCTTTTTCACCGCGTCAAAAAGTAAAATCAATCTGGGAGGGGAAGACCCTCAGGGTTTCTGGCCAAAACAGAAACAATCGCTATTTGCAAGTCCTTTGCAAACCTTAAAGTGCTCTGTAAAAACTAGCTTCCCCCTCATTAGATTGGAAGCCCCTTGAGGTCAAGAACTGTCTTTTTTTTTTTCCCTAGTTGTATTCCCAGCAAGTAGCACAGGGCCTGGCACATAGTAGGTGCTAATAGATGTTATTGACTGACTGGCTAACTAATACTTTACTCTGAAAGGATGAGTGGATTCTGGGGATGAGGACCACTGGCTTGGCATTCAAGGCCTACAATACCCTGGCATCACCCTATTTCCCCAGGTCTTGTCTCATGTTTTCCTCCATTCATCAGAACTTCCTGTTGAATTGGAAGACTGTCTCTATTCTGCCATCCCTGCCCTCAAGTACATACTCTCTGCTCTCTCCCACCTCTGTACCTTTGCTCACCCTGATCTAAATGCCTCAATGCCTTCCCTTGGATAAACAAATTCCATTTAGCAAATACTTATTATACCCCTGGTGTTCAAGGCATCATGGTAGGCATTATGGTACAAAAACAAACAAAGATGCCATTCCTGCCCTCAAGTTTATGTTATTTCCTCTTTATTGACTGGATTCCTTTCTATCATTTACCTCCCCCTCCCCCCTCATTATCATCTCCTCCATGGAGACCTTCCGCGATCCTGCCACCATTTAATGACCTCACCTGGCACTTTGCTTCTCCGCTTGTTAATAAACTTGTCATACATTACTGTGTGTGACGGTTATCCTTATTTGGGTCCCACCCCCACCTCTGCCCCAGGTGACTGCTAGCTTCCTGAAGGAAGGGACAGTGTCTGATCTAAATTTTATATCTTTCTCAATGCCCATTCAAGTCAGTGCTATATTAAGTGTATATCTTAAGTGCTTACTAAGTGTGTGCTGAATTCAATTGGATTGAGAAGGAAAGGACCCAGTTCTGAAGCATGATATAATGGAAAGAACCCTGGGCTGGGAGTCAGGAGATCTGGGTTCTAGACCCTGTTTCACTATTAACGTCTTGCGTAATATTGGGCAAATCATGTCCCCTTACTGAGCTTCAGTTTCCTCCTTTGTAAAATGAATGGGTTGGATCAGATAATTTCTAAGGACCCTCCCCTCCCAGCTCTAACATTCGGTGTTCTGAGGCCTCCCCCATCCTCAGCCCCAACTCTGACATTCTATGTTCTAAGGTCCCTCTCAGCTCTGACATCCTGGGTTCTAAGGTCCTCTCTTCTCTCCCCCCACCCCTACCCTCCCATGCCCAGTACTGACAATCTCTGTTTTGAGGTCTTTTTTATTTTTTAATACTTCCCAATGACTTTTTTGGGGGGAGGGGGGAGGCAATTGGGGTTAAGTGACTTGCCCAGGGTCACACAGCTACTAAGTGTCAAGTGTCTGGGGGATTTGAACTCAGGTCTTCCTGACTCCAGGGCCAGTGCTCTATCCACTGCATCACATAGCTGCCCCCTTGAGGTCCTTTTTTTTTTAACTTGGATGATGATCTTCTTTGTTCTAAAGACCTTCCCAGCTCTGACATTCCATGTTCTAAGAGCCCTCCCAACTTTAACAGGTCATGTTCTAAAGGTCCTTCCAGTTCCGGTATTCTATATTCTGAGTTCTAGGGGTCCTTCCAGGTATGACCTCTATGACTCACCACAAGATCTGTGAGTGTTGCAGAAGGATGTTCGTGCAATCTCTTCATCTCACATCCTCTCCTGGAAACTAAACACAACAAACATTTTACTCACAACAGAATGAGGGCCAGGGATCGCCCCATCCCAGCCAGTTCCCTACAAGGTCAGATTGCAGAAACAGAGGTTAGAGTCTCCATTTCACCATTTGCTGGGGTGGGACTTTGGGCATGCCAATGCTTTTTGAGTCTTAATTTCCCCTCCTGATAAAAGGGGACCAATAATCCTTATAATACTCTCTATCTCCAGGGTCATTGTGAGGACCAGATGAGAAAATGGAAGTGAAAGTGCTTCCCAATGATGAAACCCTGTGACTATTCATCTCTCCACAAGATTAAGGCTACCCCACTTTGTAACAGTAAATTCACCTCCCAGAGAAGAGCTTTATAATGGTTCACATTTCTACAACACCCTACGGCTCAAAATGTTTTCCTCCCAGCAATCTTGCAAAGTAGCCAGTGCTAGCTACTATTATCATCCCAAATTTTACAGACAAGGGAATTGAAGCTCCAAGGCGTTCACATTCTAATGGAGAGGATAACATATCAATAACTAGGTAAATACGAGATGGATATAGAGATAGTAGATAGAAGGAGAGCTTAGAGAGGAAAGCAGTAACATCTGGGGGATGGAGAAAGGCCTTTGGTAGAGGGTAGGACTTGAGCTGAAACTTGAAGGAAACCAGGGAAACTGAGGCGAAGTGGAGGCAGGAGAGTATGCTAGACATAGGGTACAGCCAGCACAAAGGCATAATGATGGGAGATGAAGGGAGCGATACGGGAGAAGAATAGCGGGTAGGCACCTAGCAGGCAGCTATATTTGATCCTGGGGGTAATAGGGAGCCACTCGGGTTTATTGAGTAGGGGAGAGAAATGGGTAAACTTACGCTTTTGAAAAATCATTTTGGTAAGTGAATGGAGGACAGATTGGAGTGAGGAGGAACTCAAGGCAAGGAGACTGATTAGAAGGCTATTGTAATAGTTCGGGTGAGAGGTAATGAGGGCCTGGAATAGGATGGTAGCTATGTCAGTATCAAGAAGGAGAGGTACAGGGGAAATATTGCAAAGGAAGAAATGACATGAATTAGACAGATTGGATATGTGAGATGAGTGAAAGTGATAAGCCTGAATGGTGGGAGTCTACTAGCCTAGAGGGGAAGTTCAGAACAAGGGAATCTCCATCTGGGGCAAGAGAATGAATTCAGTCTGGGCCGTGTTGAGATGCCTGTGGCTGATCCTTGTAACAAAGATTATAAAGGACATTGGTGATCTGTGACTACCGCTCAAGAGAGAGCTTAGGGCTGGATATATACATTGGGATTCACCTGCATGAAGATGATCTTGGAAGCCATGGAAGTTGATGAGTCACCAAGGGAGGGAGTCTAGAGGGAGAAGAGAGCCCAGGACAGAGCTTTTGGGTGACACCATTAGCTCCTCCCCACCAGCTGCCTTTCAGGTACCCTCCCTGCCCAGGACCTCTCCACAAGAGCCCTTGAAGCACAGCTCAGAGTGGTCCTGCTTATGCTGGGACTCTTTAGATGCTGTTCATTTTGGGAGGCCCTATAGATCAGGTGTGTGTGTGTGTGTGCGCGCGCGCGCGCGTGTGTGGTGTGTGTTCGTGTGTGCATGGGTGCATGCGGAGACAGTTTCAGAAGCAGTAACCCATCTATCTCGTAACCATACCCCACCAGCTGATGGACCTACAAAGGAGTATCAGGAGAGAGGTCAGCTCTAGGGAGGTTTTCAGGCTTTGGGTCATAGTACATGATTCTATTTTCACGTGAATACTGAAAAACAGACCAGAGCCCCAAAGCAAAGAAAACATTCCACTTTATTTTCAGACACTGGTCCAAAGTCCAGGGAGGTTTATCTTTCATGAACTCTGTAGCCCTAGAACATCATACTTTGACAAAGGGCTGAGGAATTTGGAGGGGAAAGAGGCCAGGGGTGATGAATGCATGACCCCTTTGCATTCTCCTTGCTAAGTCATTTCAGAGAGCCGGAGTCTATCTGCTGCACAGAATTAAAGAATACTAGGGATAGAACAGAGGGTCTTAACCATATTTTGTGTCCTGGACCCTTTTGGCAGTCAGTCTAGGGAAGCCTACACACCTCAAGATAAAATACTTGGGATTATAAAGGAAATGAATTATGTTGAAAAGGAGTTATCAGAATATAAAAAACAAACAACCAAACAATCAAAAAAACAAGTTCATGGATTCCCAAGAGCCCCTGTAGAAGAACTCTTAGAACACTGAATGTCAGGGCTGGGGGAGGGCCCTTAGAACCCAGAACATCAGAGCTAGGAGTCACTGGGCACACAACCATCCCAGAGATCCAGCAACAAGTCCACCTGAGCCACTGTGGACCTGGAACCAGAGACCACCGAGGGCTGGAGGGCCCAAGGGAGCCTGGCCTCCCGGCCAGGAATATCCTCATGCACCCATATTATCAGTCCTGCTTTTGAACTTTTTGGCCACAAAGCACACCGCCCTTCTCTGTTAATAGGAATACAGAGAAAAGTTATACGACACCAAAGTCCATTAGTCCTAAAGAACTCTGGGAAAACAAATCTTCAAGTATTTCCTCTGAACAGTAAATGCCTGGGATAACTGCCCACTTTTTCTCCAAAGCTCTTCCTTTTTCAAAGCTTTTTCAATTCTTCTCATTCCATCAGGGAGCTCATTAGGCACTGAGGGTCTTTAACACCTGTTAATCTGCCTTTTAACATGCTCCAAGGAGCAAAGAAGGAGAGGTGGTGGAAATGATCAGGGAGGATTCAATATTTCAATCAGCAAACCCTAAAACTCAGAATTAAGAGGGCTCCGTCTCCAACTAGTATTAGTTGTCAGTTGAGTGGAACAGACAATAATGTAAGCCGTGGGAGACTGTCTGTTGTGCTGTTCCCCTGCCTCTTCAGGACTATTACATTAAGCAAATTAATCAATCAATGTACACTTATTAAGCACCTACTACATGCCAGGTACTGAAGATATAAAGACAAAAATGAAACTGACTGTTATGTTAAGGATATAAAAGATATCTGCAAAATAAATTCAAGGTCATTTCAGAGGGGGAGGCAACAGGGTTGGGGGTAGGGACCTCCAGGGAGATGAGGCTGGAATTGGGATTTGAGGGACACCAGAGATAGAGATGAGGAGGGATTGCATCATAGGCAGGGTTGGAGATTCATGGATGAGACCATGTAAGTAGTGTGGTTTTTTTAGACTAGAATTAGTGAAGGGGAGAAATGTGAAATCAGTCTCAAAAAGTATGGCAGAATCAGATTGTAGAGGGCTTTAAATGACAAGCACAGGGTTTTCAATGGTCCTAGAAATAAGAGAGGCAGTGAGGTGGCACAGTGGAAAGAATGTTGGGCCTGGAGTCAGGAAGTCCTCGTTCAGTTGTGTCCCAACTCTTCATGGGGTTTTCTTAGCCGAGATACTGGAGTGGTTTGCCATTTCCTTCCCTAGCTCATTTTACAGATGAGGAAATTGAGGCAAACAGGGTTAAGTGACTTGTTCAAGATCACACAGCTAGTAAGTGTCTGAGGCCAGATTTGAACTCAGGAAGACTCATTTTCCTGACTCCAGGCCCAGAGCTCTATCCACTGAGCCACCCAGCTGCCCACTCTAGGCTCAGACACTTCACTTGCTATGTGACTCTTGGCAAATCACTTAATCCTGTTTGCCTCAGTTTCCTCATCTGTAAAATGGACTGGAGAAGGAGATGGCAAACCACTCCAGTATCTTTGCTAAGAAAACCCCAAATGTTTCACAAAGAGTCAATCAGACACAACTGAACAACAACAGAAAGAAAAGGGGGCCACAGAAGCAGCTTAAATAGATGGGTGAGACCTGTGCTTCAGAAGTATCCATTCGGCAGCTACATGGAGGAGGGCCTGGAGAGGGGACAGACCTGAGGCAGGAAAACCACTTAGGAAGCAATAGGGCGGCAGCTCAGAAGGGAGGTGATACCAGGGTCTGAGCTAGGGGTGTGGGCCTGTGAGAAGAGAGGAAGGGACAGATGAGGGGAGTGTTATTACACTTGGCAGCTGATAGGACAAATGAGATGAGGGACATTGAGGAATTAACGACTCCTACATAATCAACCTGGGTGGGGGGAAGGATGGTGAGGTCCTCCACAGAAAGAGAGAAGAAACAGCTATCCATACCAAGCCCCATATTCTGAAGATACAAGGATTGAAAAAAAAAAGACCTCCCCTGCCTTCAGGGAGCTTGCAATCTACTTTGGGTGATACAATATGTCGTTCTATAGGTCCTAAGGAACCTCTTTGTTCTACCATTCTTGGCCTAAGGTCCTTCCCAGCTTTTGACATTCTGTGTTCCAAGCATTCTCCCAGCTTTGGTGCTCTTATTCTAAGGGCCCTTACTCGTTCTAACATGCTGAGCTCTTGTTTGAGGTCCTAGCCCTGACTTTCCATGTGCTTAGGGCCCTCCCAGATCTGACACTCTGTTCTAAGGGCCCTCCCAGCCCTGACATCCTGTGTTCTAAGGACTCTACCAGCCCTGCCTTTCCATGTGTCAAGATTCCCCCAAGTTCTAGCATTCTATGAGTAATGTTCCAAGGTCCCTCCCAGCTCTGACCTCCTCAGGTTCTAATGGGGACAATGCTCTTCAGCACTCTTCATCTCTGTCCTTTGCTCAAAGGGCATGCCCCCTTAATGGATGTGGGTGAAAGTTACTGAGAGGGAAGAAGTGCCAAGTGGAAAGGGCACAGTCTCAGAAATCAGAGGACCTGGGTTCAAAAACCTCCTTAGTCTCTTGCCTTCTGTGTGGAACCTTGGACAAGTCAATTCACAAATCAGGGCCTCAGTTTCCTCATCTGAAAAAGGAGGAGGTTGGACCCACCGGCCTCTAGGGTCCCTTCCATGTGCTCCAGAAACCATTTCCATTCTTCATCCCCTGTAGGTATACAGCTCCAGCTCGGGCACACCCAGGCCGAGGACATTAGGACGTCGGGAGGGAGAAAGACAGGGAGAGATGGAGGGATGCGGGGATGGAGGGATGGAGGGAGGCCCTTTGCAAGAGCCTTTGGTGGGGAATTGTCGGTCCTCTTTAAGCTGGCCGTTGCTATGGAAACCCTCTCCGGCTGAACTTTACGCGGAGAAAGGGTGACCTTTCCCGGGCAACAATCCCCTGCTATTTTCCTTTGCAGAGCCTCCTTCTCCTCCCTCCTCCCTCCTCCCCTGAAGGCCTCCCCTCTCTTCTACTCCCTGAGCTGTTCCGGGGATTTTAAAGGCATCTGTCTAAACAATGCATTGCGGGCTTCTCTGCAAGTTCGCAGCACTGGCGCTGAATTTCAATTTGAAAGGGGGGGAGGGCCCAAGGATACAATGGGGAAGATGGGAAGATGGGAAGCCTTTGAGTGGAGAGGCAGCATCCAGCCTCATGGGAGTTTGAATTACCAGCAGTGTGACTTTAGGCCGGTCACTTTCCATCTCTGGACCTTAGTTCCTCATCTGTGAAACAAGGGGGGGAAGGGGGACAGAGAACTAGGTGGATGGCTTCTAACAGCCAACTCTCACTTAACCTCTTGGCCTCAGTTTCCTGATCCGTAAAATCAGGATAATAATAGCAACTACTTTACAGGGCTGTTGTAAGGATTAAATGAGATAATATATTCTGAGTGCCTTGTTTTGCAAACCTTAAAGCACTCTAGAAATGTTAGTGATTATTAATACGGTGATCTCTGACTTCACGGGTTTTTCTAGACCAGAAATTCTTAACCTGGGGTCTGTGAACTAGAATTTTTAAAAAAATATTTTGATAACAATTCAATATCTTTGGTTTCCTTTGTAATTCCACGGATTTTATTTGCTGTATTTAAAAAACACAATTCTGAGAAGGGGTTCATAGGCCTCAGCTGACTGCCTGCCAAAGGGATTCAGGACCGCAAACAAAGTGAAGGACCCCTGCTCTGGTCTTTTAGTGCTGACTTTGCACCATCCTTCCTCAGGCGGTCAGACAATGGCATCAACTCCTCCCCTCCCCAACCATATTGACAACCCCCAAGCTCCTACTTCCCCCCCGGCCCTAAATATAGCTTCCCCCCAGTCCTACACCATACTTACGGAAGGAGGGTGGTTGGAATCACATTTGGGGGCTGAAAGCTCTGCTGCAGGAGCAGAGCTCTGGACTTGGAATTAGGAAGACCTGGGTTTAAAGCCTGCCTCAGATAATTACTAGCTGTGTGACCCTGGGCAAGTCACACCATCTCTGAGCATCAATTTCCTGATCAGGATAATGCAAATAATAGCAGCACCTTGGTTGTAAGGAGGACCAAATCAGATGAGAAGCAAATGAATCAATAGTCATTTATTAAGCTGCAGACCATGTGCCAGGGCTGAGGATACAAGAGAAAACCAGACCTGAGCTACCACCAAGGAGCTCACACGTAAACATGATATTCTAAGTTTCTTGTTCTAAGGGCCCTTCCGCTTCTGACTTTCCATTTTCAAAGGTCACTGTATTAATATAAGATAAATGTTCTTCAGCCCTGTCCAACTTTTTGTGAACCCCTTTTCTTGGCAAAGATACTGGAACTCATGAACATGAGTCTTCTTGATTCCAGGCCCAGCACTCTATCCACTGAGCCACCTAGCTGTCCCACTTTTAATGCGTGTCCCAGGGCAAATCACATGACCTCTCGGAGCTTCGGTTTCCTGTTCTGTAAAATGGGAATGGTAATCCTTACAGAGCCTACCTCACCAGACTTTGGGGAGGAAATTGTTTTGTCAACTTCAAAGCATTGTCAAAATTATTATAGAAGGGGAAATTACTTCAAAAATCTGCAATTATATTGGTGTGTGTGCCCTCTCCTACTGAGAGAACTTGTGACCCCTTTCTAACTTAATAGATAGTCTTCAATGTTTACTTCCTGCCCCTACCCCACCAAAAGACCATCCCCAACCCAAACAAAAATAAAAACTACCTGAATAGGGGCAGCTAGGTGGTGCAGTGGATAGGGCAGCAGCCCTGGAGTCAGGAGGATCTGAGTTCAAATCTGATCTTAGCTGTGTGACCTTGGGCAAGTCACTTAACCCCAAATGCCTCACCAAAACAAAACAAAATGACAACAACCAAAAAAACAAAAACAAACAAACCAAAAAACCCTCCCTGAATAGGCTGGAATATGTTACTAAGAATGAATAAGAGAAAGAAAGTGTGGATTAGGAGGAGACCCACATATGACACATATTGGCTGCGTGATTCTGGGCATACACTGGGAAATCTTCTTAGTTGCAGAGCTAAAGCCAAGCATTATTTGGAGAAGAAGGTTCTACACAGGGAATTTCCTATACGCATGAAATCTCAGGTCCATTTCCCTTAAAAGTTAAGAATTGCTCAAGAGAAGCTGGGTAAAGGATGGTGTCAGAGAGATATGTGACCAGAAAAGAAGGTGGGATAGTCAAATGGGGAGACTGAGGAATAATTGATGGGACAGTGCATGTGCTCTCTTGGGATCCATACAATGTCAAAGGTATGTAGGGGTGAGGAACCTGCGGCCTGGAGGGCACGTGACCTCGAGGCCACAGGTTCCCCATCCCCCTTAGGGGAGACACCCCCTCCACCAGAAGGGAGAGTGGGCCCTTTATGGAAAGTTTATAGGAAGACAGGGGTGAGAGTCATCTCAGAGGATGAGAGGGCATGGATAGGCTGCTGTCTGCATGACGGGAGGCAGCTCCCCATCAAGGAGATCCCATGGCCGTCAACATTTCACAATAAAGGACCCCTTCTCCAGCAGCCAGCCTGCAGAGAAGACTTCCCAAGCTTGCCCAGGCTGGCTGGTCCTCAGACAATAACCCAGATACGGCTCATTGTAGGCTCGTTCCATTTTGATCATTACTGAATAAAGACTTGTTGACCTTTTGACAGGCTGAGGTCCAGGGAGGGGTTCAAGGAATGGGTTTTCAGAGACCGTGGATTCTGACCTCTCTCAGTACCACACGGGTCCTCCACCTCGGCTGGATGATCTGTCTCTCTCGCAGTTACTTCCACCCTGGGTTGGTATAAAGGGCTGAAGTTCACCCCCAAGGCTAGGATACAGACTGTATTTATCACCTGAGTTGCCCTGTGTTTTCCTCCTTGGACTGAGGGATGGAGGCCCCAGACTTTGGTTGATGTCTGGTTAATGAGCCACTAAGTGAAGCAGAAGGGTCAGCCCCAGCTGTCCCGATGAGCTTCACACATACAGCCTGGAGGTTATCCTCCATCGAATCTTGGCCTTCAACTTTCATAGCTAGTACATGATTGCGTTCTACTCCCTCCCCCCCCACCTCTCACATCTTTTTCCTCTTCTTTATTCTACTTCTCAACTACCTACTTCATTCCATGACACTTCCACTCTGGCCTTCACCCCTACTTCCTCCCCCCTGAAACTTGGACTTTTCCCTAGAAAACTCTCCTCTGGGTTCTAATAGGCTATTTCCCATCATCATCTCCACCCCCATCCCCATCATTTCCAGGTCTCCTTTATTTGTCATTTTCTCCCACTAGAATGTAAGTTCCTTGAGGGCGGGAACTGTCTTCCTTGATTATATTGTTACCATGTACCTGGCAAACACTAAGCACTTAATAAATGCTTCATCTGTCTTTTTATCTGTCTGACTCTCCATCCATCCATCTACCTACCACCTTAGTACAGGCCCTCATCAGCACCCACTTGTACTGCGACAGCTTCCTTACTTAGAGGTAGCATGGAAAGAAAGAATTCTGCATTGGGATACAAAGATGTGAGGTCAAATATTGACTCTGCCACTCACTCACTTGTGTGACCTTGGCAAGTCATCAGCTGGGAAATTGAGCCTTGTTACCCTTTGCTGTGAAGTGAGGAGTCTTGACTAGACGTAGCCCGAGGTCCCTTTCAGCTCTAGGTGCTTTTAGATTCTCTAAACAGTGTCATTGGTCCCATTTTACATATAAGGAAACCGAGGTTCAGAAAAGGGAAGTGATTTGGCCAGGGTCACACAGCTCATAAATGTTAGAGATAGGATTCTACTCCCAGGATCCTGACTCCAAGGTTGGGGCTCTACGTGTCTTGTTTTCTCAGTGGTCTTTTCCTTGTTCTCACGTGCCCAGCCCTTGGTTGGGTAGAATTTTGTCCTTGGTGATATTGAGAATGAGCAGAACGGGCCGTTCCTGCTGGACCTTGAGAGGCACAGCTTCCAGGAATAAAGAGGGGAGACTGGTCCCACTATTCTGCCCTAGTCTGACCCCCATAGGAGTATGGTGCTCAGTTCCGGGAGCCATATTTTAGGAGGGACATTAGTAAGCTGGGAAATGTCTAGAGAACTGTTACTGGAATGGTGAATCACCTTGATCAGTCAAAGGAATTGGGGGTGTTTAGCCTGGACTCAGGGAGAAGAGGCTCGAGTATTTGAAGGGTTATCACATAGAGGATGAATTCTTGGTTCCTAGAGGGCAGAATCAGAGCTGAATTTACATTGGAGGTCAGAAAAAACTTCCTATCGGTCAGAGCTGGCTAAAAATGAAATGGGCAGCCTCAGAAAGCCAGGACCCCATCTCCCCTCATTGGTAGTGCTCAAGAGAAGGCTGGGGGCTCGATCACTTGTAGGGAATGTCGGAGAGAACCCTTCAGGTCTGGGATGGACGAGACAGCAACTGAGGATGCTTTTGAATTCTGACATTCTGGATTCTGTCTCCCAGACACTGACTAGAGGTCTGGAGAAAGTGGGTTGTGGTCAGAGTATGATCCCCAACTCATTGAAATGGAGGATCTGAAACCCCCCAAGAATTCTAGGATCTTAGATCTGGAAAGAACATCTAGTCCAATCCTTCCTGGAATCATGAATGCCCTCCACTACCTTTCCTGAGAAAGGCAGAGTGGGAAAGAGTTCTGGACCTCGGTTCAAATCCTGTCTTGCTATTTGCTAGCAGTTTGTTCTTGGGCAAGCGACTTCTTTCTGGGCCTCAGTTTCCCCATTTGTAAAATGAAGGAGTTGTACTAGATGGAACCCTCTTCTGCCAGACTCTGAAATTTTCAGCTCTGAAATTCTGTTCTAAGGCCACTCCAAGTCTTAACATCCTTGTATTCTAAAGGACCTCCCAGATCTGACATCCTATGTTCTAAAGTCCCTTTTAGCTTTGACTCTCTGTGCTCTAAGGGTCCTCCAAGCCCTGCCATTCTGTGTTCTAAGGTCTCTCTCAGCTCTGAAACTCTGTGTTCTAAGGATCATCCCAGGGACCTCACAGTTCTTACACACTACATCCTAGGGACCCTTTCGGATCTAAATCTTTTAGCTAAGTGGCCACTTAGCCAACCACCTCCCTATCATGACAGCCAAACTGGATTTAAAGGCTATCCCACAAAGAAAGATGTGCTACCTTGGATAAGTCATTTTTCCTTATTAAGCCTCAGTTTCCTTATCTGTAAAATAGGCATAATCCTGATTGCTCTCTCTGCCTCACAGGGTGGAGGTGTTGACAGGGCTTTGTAAGCTAGAAAATACAATAGAAATGGCATCCATTAGTTTTGCTATAACAATAACAAACACCTCCTCTGGGGGTGGAAAGGGTCCTCTTCCTTGCTGCCTATACAGGATGATTACTTTGGTCTGGACTCACTCCCACCACACTCTTTCTGAGGTCCTAATAAGCCCCCAAGTGAGCCAGGCTCCCTCTTCCCCCTTCAACCCCACCCCACCCTTTTCCCTCTGTGATGGAAAGCTGGTCCCATCCCCCAGTGGAAAGGGGCTGGTGTCAGCTGTGGACCGACTGACCAGTCTTCTAGGATCTGCTTGACCACAGAAGGGCTGCCATGCTCCCTGCAGAAGACCTTTTTTCATAAGCCTGCAAGAGGCAAAGGGGATTAGAGAAGGGCATGGGGCCAGGAGGAGGAAACAGAGAGGCCTGCACCCAACTCCAGCCTCGGTGGGGTCTACATGGAGAGCAAGCTTTGACTCATTAGATCAAATGGTAAGAGGGAAGTCTAATACAACTAGGGGCGGTGGATAGAGGACTGTGCTTGGAGTCAGGAAGACTTGTGAGGCTCCAAGGAAATCATAATTGTGTGTGTGTGTGTGTGTGTACACATGTTTGTGTGTATATTTATGTGTATGCATATATGTGTATGTGCACATGTGTGAATGTGCATATGCTTGTGCATGCACACATGTACATTGTGTGTTTGTGTGTATTTATGTGTGTATACATGTGTGTGAATGTGTATGTGTATGCATGTGTATATATCTGTGTATGTGCATTGTACATGTGCATCCATATATGTGTGATACATGCATATGTCTATACATGTGTGTTTGTGTAGGTTTGTGTGTATATATGTGTTATGTGTACAGTATATGTATGTGCATGTGCATCAATGTATTGTGTACGTGCATATATAGGTGTATGTCTATGCATATGTATATGTGTACACGTGTGCATTGTATATGTGCACATGTGCATGTGAATGTATGTATGCATACATGCACATGCATGTGTATGATACAGTAGAAGAATCAATAAAAGCTAGTAACTGATTTAATATGGGAGGGAGGAGGGAAAGGTGGGAAATTATATACAAGGCACAGAAGTAGGGAAGTAAGACATGGTGTTTGGGGAGGACGTGGTTGGCTTTTATAAAGAGTGTTCAATGAAGGCGGTGAGTTCTGTTTTGGACGTGGTAGGTGTGTGAGGCTTGGGGGACATCCAGGTGGAGACCTAGAGCAGGCAGTGGATGGAGGGGGACGAAGAGTGAGTGGAGGCTCTTTGTAGATTTGTGGGTGATCTGATTAGAAATGATAATGGAACTAATGGGAGCTGAGGAGATCACAGGGAAGCAGAGACAAAGAAATGAGAGACCACAGCCCCATGTCACACCCATGCATGGGTGTGGGCTAAAAGTAGCAGACAGGACTGGAACCCGGTTTTTCCAGACCCAATTTCCAGCAGTCTATCCATTATTCTGCTTAGACCAAGTTCTGATTTTTATAAAAGTGCTTTCTCATATGCAAGGATTATTCTCCCCATTTGACAGAGGATGAAACTGAGGTTCAGGAAGGTGAAAAATTGTCCAAGATCACATAGCAAATTAGTGCTAGGGCCAGAGTTTTAAATCTGATGTCTCCCACTTCATCTAGGATGCTCACTTGCCTTCAGGTTTCTTCATGAAGGGATTTAGGAGGTAACTGGGGGAGTCACATTAGCTGGGGATCAGGGTTGAGGACGAGCCACTGGCAGATGGATTTGAAGGGCCTTTTGAAGCCATGTGGTTTTACAGATGAGGCCAACAATGCCAACAAGAAGGGCAGCGTCCCGTCCAAGGTCACGTGGAAAACGAAAAGCGGAGTGGAGATTGAAACCTAGATTCTCTGGCTGGCGATGGTTCCACTGAGCCAAACTGTTGTGGAAATGGGGGGAGTGTGGGGGTGGGGAGGGAGCTGCCAGAGAAGGGTCAAGGCCCACTCAGACAGGGATGGGGGAAGGCATCAAACGCTGCTTGATATTCCGGTGGGGGGAGGAGAGGGAGCCAGCAGCCTGACTTTTTGGATTGATGGGGACCTGCCTCCAGGGTGAAGAAAGATGGGAGCGTGTCCCCCGAGGCAGAGTCCCCTGTGTCCTGGTGGTAGATGGCAGCAGCCGGGAGGCTCGCCTCCATAGGTTAAGGACTCCCAACGTCCCAGGGAAGGTCTGGCTTGTGCACTAATTACCTGTCACACAGCTCTTGTCCCGTCCCCAGCTCCAGGATCAGAGCAACCTCGGAGCAGCTTTCAAAGATCTCCTTCAGTTTGATCTGAGGACGAAAAAAAGAGAGAACCAGAGAGAGAGAGAGCGTAATCAGAGTTCCCAGAGAGGTCTGCTGACTCTCTCTCTTTCTTCTCTCTCACCTCCTTCCTTTTATTTTCTCTTGCTTCTCTCTCTGCCTCCTTTCTTCTCTTTCCCTTCTGCTTCTTTATCTCTCTTCTCCTCCTTTTTCTCTCTCCCTCACCTATGTTTCTTCTATCTCTCCTCCCTCCATCTCCTCTCTCTTCTCTCCTCTCTTCTATCTCCCATCTCTCCTTTCTCATCTCCCCATCTTCTCTTTCCCCATCTCCCTTCTCTTCCAGAATCTCTTCTCCCTCTCTTTTTTCTTCCTGTCTCTCCTCCCTCCATCTTCCCCCTCTACCTTTTCTCCTCTCTTCATCTTTCCTCTCCCCATCTTTTATCTTTTCCCATCTCCCTTCTCTTCCAGAATCTTTTCTCCCTCTCTCTTTTCTTCCTGTCTCTCCTCCCTCCATCTCCTCTCTCTCCCTCCTCTCCTCTCCTTTCCTCTCCTCTCTCCTCTCTTCTCCTCTCCTCTTTTTATCTCCCATCTCTCCTCTTTCGTCTCCCCATCTTCTATCTTTCCCCATCTCCCTTCTGGAATCTCTTCTCCCTCTCTCTTTTCTTCCTGTCTCTTTTCCCTCCACCTTCCCCCTCTACCTTTTCTCCTCTCTTCATCTCTCCTCTCTCCTCTCCACATCTTCTGTCTTTCCCTATCTCCCTTCTCTTCCGGACTCTCTTCTCCCTCTCTCTTTTCTTCCTGTCTCTCTTCCCTTGCTCTCCCATCTCTCCATCTCTCCTCCCCCCAACATTCACATTTCCCCATCTCCTCCTCTCTTCCGGCGTCTCTTATCTTCTTTCCCCTTCTTGGTCTCCTCTCTCTGCCCTCTTCCCTCTCCTTTCTATCACTGTTCTTAAACACCTCGCATCTGTCTTGCTGAGAGTGAGAAGCTCAAACACAGCTGATAACTTACTCTGGTTTCCCTATCACATCCATTACACAGTTGAGAGAACAGAATTGAATCCTAGACCTCTGAGAGCTAGAAGCGCCCTCAGAAAGTATCTAGTCCCACCCCTTCATTTAACAGATGAGGAAACTGAGACCCACAGAGGGGAAAGTGACTGGCCCAAATTCAACCATTGGGGAAATAATAGAGCTGGGACTAGAAGCCAGGACTGCTGACTCCCAGGCCCCATCTACTTCTAAATTCCAGCCAGGATGGCAGGAGACCGTACCAGCCCTGTGTCTGGCGTCAATCAATATAGTCCCTTAACAAATTTATTCTTTTATAAGATCCTGAAAAAGCATTTTATTTGAAAGGGGGAGGAGGGAGGCAGGTTCCCTCCAATGTGCAGCTGTTAGAGAAATGTCAGACACTGTCCATGTCTTACCAGGCCTGAGAGGCAACCTGTCTTCTGTCAACCACCTTGCCCTAGTGGCCGAGTGGCTTTCTGTCTTTAATTACACACCCTGGGCATGCTGTTTGCTGCATACTACTCAGTGTTGACCATGGAGACGAGAACCATAATAGTTCTTAAAATACTGTGTTCTGATGCCCCTTCCTGCTCTGAGATGCTATTTTGAAGCTTTGAGCTTTGACATTCTATGTTCTATGTTCTAAGGGCCCTTCCAGCTTTGAAATTCTGTGTTCTAAGGGCCTTATCAGCTCTGACATCCTGGGTGCTAAGAGCCCTCCCTGCTCTGATATCCTGGGTGCTAAGGGCCCTCCCAGTTCTGACATCCTGGGTGCTAAGGGCCCTCCTTGCTCTGATATCCTGGGTGCTAAGGGCCCTCCAAGCTCTGACATTCCATGTTCTAAGGGTCCTTCCCCTTCTCACAGTAAGTTCCCTGAGGACTAGGAATCACACTGATTTTAGACAGTATGTAAAAATGTTAATTTGTCAGTAGTAGTAGCAGCACATCTCACCCTTATAGAGATGTTAAAGATTTTCAAGAGGCAACATGGAGTAGTGAATAGAGAGCTGACTCTGGAATCAGAAAGGCCTGGGTTCAAGTGCTGCTTCTGACAAATGTCGTGTGACTCTGGGCAAGTCACTTAACTTCCCAGTGTCCCAGGCAACTCCCTAAAACCCTATATTGCAGAGTGGGTAAGTGCCACCGGCCCTGGTCCAGGGAGCCTCCTCACTGAGAATTCACTATATGAATGAAATGGCAGATTAGGTCTAAATCAAGCTTTTTAAAGGGCTCTCACATTAAGTAGTACAAGAATGTAGACTCCGTTTTTACAGAAGAGGAAAATGAAATTTGGAGAATTCAGTGATTTGTCTAAGGTTATAGGAGCATAGCTTTAGAGCAGGAAAGAAGTCATTTAGTCTGACTCCCTGATATTACAGAAGGAAAAATCTGGGCCTCAGGAGGAAAAGTACCTTGTCCAAGGTCACCCAGAGAGTAAGTTTCAGATTTGGGATTTGAACTTGGGTCCTTTGACCCCGAGCCCTGTACTCCTCTATTTCACTGCCCCACGCTCACATAGGCTTACAAATACTGCTGCCAGGATTCAAACCCAGATTTCCCCTGTCTCCAAGTCCAGGGTTCTCTTCAACATACCACGATAGCTCTTTAATATTCTAAATTCAATATCTTTGTCATTGACTAATATGTCAATACAGGGCTGAAGGAGTTCAACCTACTGCTATATGGACATTCTCACGGTCCATGAAACTAGAGGACATAAAGACACTGGGCTACACGGAAAGACAGATCATAGGTTCTCCTTGGAGAGGGGAAGAAAGGAATTGGTGGTACCAGTTTCATTAGGTGCCCAAAAGCAACAGAAACATGATTTTGTGGGACCCTTGGTCATACTTTCACTGATTGTGAGGAGTCCAGGCAAGGGGCCTACTGTGAAAATAATTACAGCTTATGTGATGCCCTCTGCTGCAAAGAATGAATGAGCAGAGACATTTTCCCAAGAATTTATCATAAAATCATCTCTCTAGAGTGGAAAGGCCTCAGGGGCCATCTAATTCTGCCTCCTCATTCTATAGATGAGGAAAGCGAGGCCTGAGAAGATTCGATGATTTCTTCAAAGTCACATAGGTGACATAATAGGCATAAAAGGCAAGATCTGAATCCAGGCCCTCTGACTCCAGAACTAGTGATGAGATTCCCCAAACCAAATCCACATATATCTTGATGCTCAAGAACTTCAAGAGGAATGTGGGCACAAGGAAGGATGGGAAAAATTATATTGGGAAAAATGTCTTGAGACCAAGAAATAATAGAGGTCACAGCTTGTAAATTTAGCCAGGTTCTTGTAGTAAAATGTTATGAGTACTTTCTTCTTTTTGGTTTTAAATATTTCTTTATTCTAAACTTAACATATGCCAAAGTGAAACAAGCATTTCACAAACACAGGGTCATGAAAGGTGCTGGTCATGATGAGCCCTAAATAACATAAAAAAAAATGAAATTGGCTATATTTTAAAAGATAGAAACTTACTGGTTACTGATGGAGATACTTTTGAACCCACTGCCTCTTTGCAGTCAGACCTCTGACTTGTTAGACCAAAGGTCAAAATCTATGCTACATTAAAAGAAAGGATAAAGACCAGAAGATGACACTGGGTGCAATTACAGGAGTCCAACCTGACCTATTCAAATAAACTGTTGACTGAAAAATGGGTAATGGATAATTGTCAAAACATTGACTCTGATTATCAACATTTCTTGGAGTTTAGCTGGTCTAAAAGAGCTGCCACAGCAAAGGAGACAAAAGAGCCCCAGAAACCATCCCGGCCACCAAACACCCAAGGGTGACATGGTTTAATTTATTTATTTAGAAATTTTTTTAAAAAGTATTTTATTCTTAATTTATGAAACAAAATAAGCATTTCCATAACAAAGTAGAATAAAAAAAAGATGATTGCACATGAAGCTGCAAATCTACTATGTACAACTTGCTATTCCTTTTAAAAATATAATAAAGTTATCATGTAACTTTCTTTTTTTCCTTTTTTTAATTCCCTCCCCCTCCCCCACCCTATGAAGATTAGTCATGAACATCTGCTTTGCCCCTGTACCCTAAGGACCATGGAACTTTTCCTTCTGACTTCCCAGCTGAAGTTTTCCATACGTGTTGTCTGCCCCATTAGAATGTGAGCTCCTTGAGAGGAGCGATTGTCTTTACTTTTCTATTTGTGACCCCAGTGCTTTGCACATAGTAAGCACTTAATAAATGATTCATTCATTCATTCATTCATTCATTTTGATGCAGGAACACAGCTCGAGAGACAGAGGAGACTTTGAGGGCCATTAGATCCAACATCATTTTACAATGGCCTGGGGAGGTTTAGGTAATTTGCCAAAGGTCACATGACACAGGAGGAATTCAAACCCACATCATCTCACCCAAAGCCAGTATATCGTTTTGTTTTGTGCTTTTTCCCCCTCCTTGTACCATACTGTCTCCTTAATTAATAATTAATTAAATAATTAAAACAATTAATAATACTGTTTCACAAAACAATGAAAACATTAGAGGTGGGAAAAGTCTTTAGAAAGTTTGGCACAGGACCCAGCCATGTCATATGGTCATTTCTAAGACAATCTCTTCTCGTCAACAGGGGCAGTAAAATTTAGAATCCGTTTGGATTCTAATGCTTCGATTCCCAATGACTTACAGGAGGAAGGAGAAATGGCACCGCTGGTGAAGCCTGAAGATCTGATGAATATGAACAAAGAGACACAAAAGAAGTCTGGGCTGGAGAGGACATCCTTTTAAAGGTTTAAAGGGATTGATTTTTCAAGAAGTACCAGAGATGGGCACATTCAAAACAACAGACCATGGATGGTATTATCATGGGTATTTTTTTTAAAGGTGACTGAAGAGACAACAAAAACTACCAGCTCAATATATTCACTTTAAAAATCTTTCGGAGAAGGGTCTATGCGTGTATCGAGGGTAACCTTGATGAAAACATAAAAAGGGAACAGGTAGACTCTTAGAGACAGTTTTCTGCAGCATCTCACAGTTGACTGATGATTCCTCTAGATCAGGAGTTCTTAATCTGGGATCTCTGAACTGCCTGTTTCAATATTATTGGTTTCCTTTGTAATAATAATAGTTATAGCTGACATTTATAAAGTGCTTTAAGGATTGCAAAGCACTTTACACGTGTTAACAACTCATTTCATATTCACAACAACCCTATGAGGAAGGAGCTATTATTCTCCCCATTTTACTGAGGAAACTGAGGCACAAAGCAATGAAGTTACTTTCTCAGTGTCATACAACTATAACAATAATAATAACTAACATTTATTAGGCACCGACTATGTGCAGGCACTGTGCTAAGCACTTTACAAATATTATCATCTCATTTCTTCCTCACAACAATTTTGGGAGGTAGGTGATATTACTGTCCTCACTTTATAGATGAGGAAACTGAGGCACAAAGAGATAAAGACAGTTTTCTGCCTTGCCCAAAGTCACACAGCTAGTAAGATCGCAGGCTAGATTTTAACTCAGGTCTTCAGGATTCCAGGCTCTGTACTAACTTATTTTATATATTTTAAAAATGTGATTCTGAGAGGAAGGGGTCCATAGAATTCACCAGACTGACTGCCAGAGGGTCCAGAATGCAAAGAAAATTAAGAATCCCTGCTGGAGATGGTTTACAGGTGACATTATCCCTATTGCACCAGCCCCCAGAATATTAAAGGGCCTCCTCAATGAGCTCCACAAACATGCTAACAATCTACACAGGAAAAACCAAATGGATGAAAACTACACATTGCCCAGATTATTGCATGTTGTTGGCCTGGCAGTACATTGGTTTAGTCTATTACATATAGTCCATATACCTTGGAAAGGCATAGATGATGAACAGTGACCTGAGCCCAGAATTGAATAGGAAGAGATTGGGCTATATTGCCTTGGGGAATTTTCACATTGCTGTCAATGATCCCAAACTCTTTGACACAAGAACTATCTTTTTAAAAAAATTATTTTACTACTTTTTTGTTTGTTTTGGTTAGGCAATGGGGGTTAAGTGACTTGCCTAGGGTCACACAGCTAGTAAGTGTTATGTGTCTGAGGCCGGATTTGAACTCAGGTCCTCCTGAATCCAGGGCTGGTGCTCTATCCACTGAGCCACCTAGCTGCCTCTTCTTTTTTGTTATTTTTAACCTGACAAACACAAGCGTTATTTCCATATACAAAGAACAGAAAAAAGAGACTTACCCATGACACCTAGTATCTTCATTACATATAACTGGCATTTCTTTTCAAGATTATATAATAAATCCCATATGTTATTATCAAAGTTATCCTGCTTGTCAGTGTCTCTCTAACCTCCTCTTATTTTCTCTTCATTAAAAATAAATGCTACGAGTCTCTTTTCTTTCGGCATCACCACCTTCATTAGTCCCTCTCTCCCTCCTAAATTCCACCCCCAATTAAAAAAAAAAAATAAATTTTTCAAAACAAGTAAATATAATCAAGAAAAATAAATCCACACATTGGCCACGTCCAAAAAATATATCTGTCTGCACCCAGAGTCCCCCACTTCTTTGTCAGTCAGTAGGGAACACACATCATCATCAGTTCTTTCAAATCATGGTTGATCATTTCATCAATCGAAGTCCACAGATCTTTCAAAAGTACAAGTCATCTCTCAAATAGCATCCTTCTCCTAGTGATGCTGCAGTCGTGAATCATGGAGCACCACAACTTCAGGGGACTAATCATTGTGGGTGATCCAAACGGCAACAGAGACGCATGGAGGGGATGGCAAGCAGATGACAACGTAGTGCCAACAATGGCTTGGGTACAAGAAGCAACATAGGGAATCATTAAGGAAATGTACAGTCAGAAAAGAAGGTGGGCAAGTTATGTAGCAAGAGGGAGCGGCAGCAGAAGCGATGGAAAGCTCCCATTCGGCAGTGGTGCACTGCTGTGCACAAAATATTTTTAAAAACCCAGAGGAAAATCTCTAGCACATTGTCTAATAGCTAGTATTTATATTCTGTTCTAGGGTTTGCAAAGTGCATCACAAATACGAACTCATTTGATCCTCACAACCACCCTGGGAAGTAGGTGCTATTATTATCCCCATTTTGCAGATGAGGAAACTAAGGTAGACAGTGACTTGCCCAGGGTCACACAGCTAATAGGTGTACAAGGCAGAATTTGAACTCAGGGCTACCTGAATTCAAGTCCAGCACTCTATCCTCTGGGGCCAGTGTTTATAGACAGAAATTGACAAGAATCACACAGCACGGGAATATGTGACTCAGTTGTGATTTCCCCTGGTGGAGGGAGATTCTACATGGACAAGATCATAGACAGACCTAACAAAGAGAAGAACAGAAATGAGGACCAGACCCATGGTGTCGTTGGTATAAGGAGCAACAAACAGGGTGCAGCTCAGCATCACTGCTTAGAGCCTTGAGAGTTCACATGATTTGTGTGGGGTGACGCTGCCAGTACGTCTCAGAGACAGGACTTGAACCCAGATCTTTACTTGGAGGCCAGCTCTGTTTCCACTACACCAAACTCAGGCGGCTAGGTGGTGCCATAGTGCACAAAGCACTATGCCTGGAGTCAGAATGACTCCTCTTCCTGAGTTCAAATGTGACCTCAGACACTTACTAGCTGTGTGACCCTGGGCAAGTCACTTCACCCTGTTTGCCTTAGTTTCCTCATCTGTAAAATAAGCTGGAGAAGGAAATGGCAAACCAGTCCAGTAAGAAAATCCCAAATGGAGACAAAGCGTTGGACAAGACTGAAACAACTGAAAAACAGCAAAGGTTTGCAACGTGCTTTAGGTATGTTGTCTCATCTGATAGAATTAAGGAAGTAAGACCCCTTCCTGTTCTGACTCTGGGAGGTGGCAGAGCTTTCTGTCACACTGTCTCCATGCAGGCACCCCTCGACGTGAGCCAGACAGAACTACAGGCTGGTTCTGAGCACACCCTGCATTCCTCTACCTCTGGGTGGCCTCACTCCTGCTGCTCCCTAGATTTGGAATGACCCTACTTTCTCAGCACCATCTGTCAAAATCCTCCCACAATCCTTCAAAGCCTAGCAGAAAGACACCTCTTCCAGGAAGCCTCTTCTGATTACTTCCATTCCTTCCCTTTCCCCCAAGTCAGAAAGCACCAGGAGGGCAGGTTTATGAGATAAGGGTAGAAAGATAGGGTGGAGTCAGTTTGGAAGGCCTTGAATGTAATTAAGTTTTGTGTAGTTCCTCGGTGGCCACTCTCCTTAGTCTCTCCTCAGCCTTGGTGAATTTGATTTCTGTCCCTACCATTTAACTGAAACTGTCCTCTCCAAGGTCACCAATGATCTCTCAATCCCCAAATCCTCAGCCCCAAATCCGCAGCATCTGGCACTGCCCAGAGACAGAACACACAGGAGAGACAGCACAGTGAAAAGATCACTGAGAAATCTGGGTTTGAATCCTGTCTTGGTGGCCATAGTAAACCATTCTTCCGTTGCTTAAATGAAGATAAGAATACACTCTCATGTGGATGACTCCCAAATCTACAATTCCAGTCATTTGGCCACTTGGTCACCAGAATATCTGATTGCTTTTGGAATACTTCTACCTGGAGGCGCTCCTTACACTTAAAAGGATTACAGATCTCCAGTTGAGAGGAACTTCCTATTTGAACCCCCTCCTTTTCCAGGAGACCCAGCGAAGTAAAGTCATTTGCTCAAGGTCACACAGGGGGTAAGCATCAGAGCTGGGATTCGAAACCAGGTTCTTTGACTCCAGAAGCCATGATCTTGTCAGTATATCACACCACGTCCCTCCTTGGCATGTTCTAAACTGGACTCGGTATCTTTGGCTCTAAAACCTGTGTCTCCATCTCAGTGGCTTTCCTGGGCTCCACCCCTCGGGATTATCCTGCGAGCTTCTTTTCCCCTCACTTTCCAGATCTAATTGGTCTCATTCTTCTGCTTCCACAGTATCTCTCAGATCCTTCCTTTCCTTTCTATTCTCACTCCCCTTATCTTCACTATCAACCACTTCTCCCTCCCACCCCTCATCTTAACTTCCCACTTCAGACTAATCTTTCTTTTATTTTATAGATCTGCTCAGGTTACTCCTCTGCTCACACATCTTCAGTGACTCCCCATTGCCTCCTGAGTAAAGTTCAAATCCCTCAGCCTGGCTTAAAGGCTTTTCAAAATTTGGCTCCCCTCTTTCAAGCCTTATCTCATAAACCTCCCCTCCAAAATGGACACCTCTCTATTGCCTATATAAACCCTGCCCTTTCCTGTCTCCATTCATGCTCTTCCCCTATGCCTAAACTGGCATTCTGTCACACACACCTCCTCAACTCTTCCTGTCAAATTCATCCCCCTCCTATAAGAAAGTTGGTGTCAATAACCTCTAAGGACTCTTCTAGCTCCCAATCCCGTGATCCTCTCGTGAGTATCTGCCTCCTCCAGGAAGTCTTCCCTGATTGGACAAGAGGATCTCTAAGGTTCTTTCCACTTTTCTCCCAGACCTCACACAGTGCCCTCCTTTTACCTCTTATGCATTTATAATTATATATAGAGGTACATGGGTTTTACTCCCTTACTTGACTATAAACTCCATGTGGGGAGGAATGGTGACTCTCTAAACACAGCAGCAGCACTGAGCACAATACTCTGTATATCGTAGGTGTTTAATTGATATTTATAGAATTGGATCAAATTTTGCCTCCACTTTCAGAACATGGCTCTTGGTGTCCTTACCTTAGCCCTGCTACTCCCCGCTATTAGAGAGTACGCATTGGAGGGCAGAAACCAGATCTTATTCTCTTACTCAGATTTTTAATTGGATTCAATTCAACAAGCATTTATTAAGTACCTACGGTGTGCCAGGTACAAAGACAAACCAAAGCCTTCTCTGGCATCACAGAGTTTACATTTTATTGCAGGGAGGGCATGTGCACAGATTCGTAAATACAGAAATATGTATAAAATAAAGGCAAAGTAATTTGGAGGAGGAGAGAGTCCTAAAAAGAGGAAAAAGGAGAAAAGGTCCCTTGTGGGTGGCAGGATTTGGGCTGAAGCTTAAAAAGATGTAGGGATTGCAAGAGACATACCGGTGAGAAGGAAGATCATTCCAGGCCTAGGATTAGGAGCTGGAACGGCACATTTGTGGAACAGCCAGGTGGCCGGTTTGAGAGGCCGGTTCTGGAGAGAAAGCTCAGAGCCAGACCGTGGGGGCTTTGAATGCTCAACAAAGGAATCTGTATTTTATCATAGGTGCCACAGGGAGCTACTAAAGTTTCTTGAGTGACATGGTCAGACCTGGGCATGAGGAGGATCACTTGGCAGCTGTGTGGAAGATGGACAGAGAGAGGGAGAGAGGGGAGGCAGGGCCATCAATTAGGAGCCTATTTCAATTGCTTAGGTGATGAGTGCCTGAACCAGGGTGGCAGCTGTGTGCTCATGGTCTAGTGGATAGATCGCTGGGTGTGGAGCCAGGAAGATCTGAGTTCAAATCTGTGTGACCTTGGGCAAGTTACTTAACTTGTTTCCCTCAGTTTCCTCATCTGTAAAATGGGGATAATTATAGCACCTACCTCCCAGGGTTGTTGTGAGGATCAAATAAGACAATAATTGTTTAACACAGTTCCTGGTATACGGTAGGTGCTATATAAAGGTGTAATAGTAGTAGTAGTAGTAGTAGTTGTTGTTGTGGTGGTAGTGGTAGTAGTAGTGGTGGTGGTGGTGGTAGTGGTAGTAGTAGTAGTAATAGTAGTGAAAGAAAAAACATGGATACCAATAACTGTGATATTAAACTACATATGAAATTAACTTTAATTCAATAACAACAAAAGTTCCTCAACTGAACCCCTTCAGTCCCGATGTAAGATGCATATAAAGCATAATAACAGCTGCCCAGAAATGGAATGAACTGGGAGGAGAGGGAGATGGGAAACTGAAACTGAGAAAAGTAGTGATCTCCCTGTCATGGAAAATGTTCAAGCAGAAACTAGAGATGCCTCCCTGACTCAGATACTCAAGAAAGGATTTCTCTACTGAGGGGGAGAATAATCTGAGTTCTGAAATACTTCTAGTACTGAGATACTAGAATTCCATGATTCTAAGACTTCAGTTGCCAATCAATCAATCAACATTTTTTAAGCGTCTACTATGTTAAGCACCATGCTATGTGTGCTATGTGCTGGAGGCACGGTGGAGGCACAGTGATCCTATAATTCTGATATTACAATTTACCAAGACATCATGATTTTAAGACTGAGATATTGCTTCTCTATCATTCTAGGACAGGGGCGGGGAACCTGCATTTGGACTCAGTCACAGGGCCGCACTTGAGGACCTAGAGGGCCATATGTGATCTCAGAGGCTGCAGGTTCCTTCTCTCCCCCAAAAAGAAGTTACAGAGATTCTATGACTTTAATATCGAAAGTTACCAAGTATCTATGATTCTAAGATTCCAAACATGACAATTTTGTATTTTTAAGACTCCAAATTACCAAGCCTCTATAATTCTAAATCTACAATTGACCAAGATTCTATGATTTTAAGATTCCAAAAGATGGAGATCTTATGCATGATTTTTAAGACTCCAAGCTACTGCGATTCTATGCTTCTAAATCTACAATTTATCAAGATTTTATTATTTCAAGATTCCAAGGTATGGAGATTCTGTGATTTTTAGGACTCTGAGTGACTGAGATTCTATAATTTGATTTCCACAATTTGCCAAAATTCATTGATACTAAGCCTCGGAGTTAACAGGATTCTGTGATTTCTGTTTCCCACACCCATTGCCAACTGAAGCTCGGTGTGGGCACTTTGTGCTGAGACGACGAGCCAGGGATTAGTGGGGCCTCCTCACAATGCGTCCCAGGCACTGTCTATATTGATATATTTATGGAAAACGGAGCCTTTCACAGGCGTTAGGGCTTTTGTGACACACTGGATTTCACGCAACTCTCATCACTCCCCTGGTAGCGGGGGTGAGGCGCAAGGGGACCCCAGCGCACAAAAGCCGGCCTCTGAGCCCCTCGCGTCATTATCCTAATACTCGGGAGCCTCATCACTTCCCTATTAACTTCAAAGGTCGGCAATCCTATTATGGCCCAGCGCAAAGGCTGGGTCTACTGACAGCCAGCCCTCACAGCAGACCAAGAAATAATGAAATAAAACAGGCCCTTCATTCCGAGAATCGGTGGGTGAGAGAGGCAGAGACAGAGACAGAGAGAGACAGAGAGAGATAAAAAGAAAGAGACTGAGATGGAGAGGCAGAAAAAGACAGATAAAGAGAAAGAGAGAGTCAGAGAGAGACAGAGAGACAAAGAGGGAGAGACACAGAGACAAATGGAGAGAGACAGAGACAGGTGAAGAGAAAGAGACAGAGAGAATCAGATAAAGTTAGAGACAGAGAGATAGGCAGAGACAGATAGAGATAAAGAGAAAGCGACAGACAGATAAAAAGAGAGACAGAGAGAGACAGAGACAGAGACAGATAGACAGAGAGATAGAAACAAAGAGAGAGACAGAGAGAAGGAGAGAGAGACAGAGAGACAGAAGGAGATAGATAAAAAGAAAAAGAGAGACTGAGACGGAGAGACAGAGACAAATAAAGAGAAAGAGAGACAGAGACAGGTAAAGAGAGAGAGACAGACAGAGACAGAGAGAATCAGAGAAAGAAAGAAACAGAGAGGCAGGCAGAGACAGATAGAAAGAGATAAAGAGAGATTCAGAAGATAAAGAGAGACAGAGGAGAGAGACAGAAACAAAGAGACAGAGAGAGAAACAGAGAGACAGTCACAGACAGAGAGACACAAAGAGCGAGAGGACACACAGAGAGAAAAACATATATGATTGCACACGTACATTTTAAAATATATATATTTTTTAAATCCTATTTTAAAACCCAGACATGGCCATCTGCGCATTTTCTGTTTCTGGATGCCCAGAGCCCCCTTGATTCACTTGATAGAAGTAAAAAGAGCCCTGGATTTGGAGTCAGAGAACCTCAGGCAAATCATGTCCTTTCTGAGCCTCAGTTTCCCCCCAAATGAGGCAGTTGTATTAAAGGATCTCTAAGGCCCTCTCTAGGTTTGACATTCTATGCTCTAAGAACACCATCAGCTCTCAACTGGATGATCCTGTGACCATTTCAGTTGCTTCAAAAAACAGCAACAAAAAATTTCCATACCCTTTGACTCTGAAATCCAACAGCAAGGCACATACCCTAAGGACAACAAAGTATTTATAGCAGCATTTTTTTTTTTTAAGCAAAGAATTGGAAACAAAGTAGATGCCCCTCTACTGGTGAATGGCTGAGCCAGTTGTAGGATACAAACGGGAGGGAAAATTTCTGCTCTGTAAGAAACAATGAAAACCAACACAGAGAAGCATGGGAAGACATATGTAAACTGAGACATGTAAGGTCAGCAGAAAAAGGGAAATGATATGCACAATGATAATAATGGATATGGAAAGAGGAACAACAACAACAGAAAATAAAAACTGACATTTAATTATAATGACCAAGTACAGCTCTGAAGTAGAGATATGAGAATGTTTTTTGAAAACATTTTGAAAAGGTGGGGGACTATGGATATGGAATACTGCATATACTGTTGGACTGGATTGGTGTATTGGTTAATTTTGCTAAACTGCTTTTTCTTTATCTTTCTTTTTTTGTTTTTTCTTTTATTATAAGGGATGGCTCTCTAGGGGGAGGGGGAGGGGGAAGTGATATGTTGGAAAATGAAGGTGACGTAAAAACAAAAGATAACAATAAAAATTGCTTTAGTCCCCTCCTCCTCCCTCAACATAACGAGTGATAATAACAGCCTAAGCTTCTGGAGCCTAGAACAGTTATGATGTACTTTCTTCTGGGCAGGGCAGAGATTATTATCTCTATTTTTCAGATGAGGAAACTGAGGCCCAGAGAGGGGAATAAGTGGCACAGAGTCACAGAATTCATAAGTGGCGAAGTCAGGGTCTCCTGACTCTGGAACCCTTTCTACTATACCATAGCTGCGCTGCCAGTAATGGCCCAGAACCCCTGAATTCAGGCCTCAAAATTTGTTAGCAGTTTGGGGCCTATAGATTTCAGTTGGTCATACAGGAAGACAGGCCCTGAGCACAAGGAAGGTTCTCAGTAAATGTCTTGGGATTAGTTATTTGTTGGTAACAGGGAAGGGCACACTCCCTCACCCTCTGTTGGCCAGGTTGGGGTTGGGACTGTGAAACAATCAAAATGCACACAGCCCTCCCCCCCCAACAAAACAAAACTCTACCTGGGACCTTGGTCACTTTCATACAAGCTTCTGTAATAACTGGTTTCATATCCTGGTGCCTCCTGAAGGTCCCACGAAAACATGCTCACTCACATCCCTGCCTTTGGCTGGTGGACAGAGCCAGGAAGACCCGAGTTCAGATCCTACCTTAGACCTGACTAGCTCTATGACCCTGACAAATCACTTAACCTCTGCCTACTTTAGTTTCCACCTTCACCCAAATTCCAGTTTCCTTCCAATTCTGAGGGTTATTCTGGAGATCAAGTGAAATAACATACATAAAGTGTTTTTCAAGCCTTAAAGCACTATATAAATGTTAGCTAGCATTATCATTATTAACAACAACAAATCACCATCATCAACAATAGTGATGCTAATGCCATTCCTAGACCTGGAGTGAAGAGATTTGGGTTTGAAACGTTGCTCTAACATTTACCTGCTGTTTGACCCGTTTTGCCATCTATAAAATGGGAATATATTTGAATCATTACTTCCATTCTAGGACTCTTAGGGCAAATGTACTATAGATTCCATTGGAAGATGGAACCAAATGAGATAATGTTCTATAAGTCTGAAGGTACTGTATAAATGCTATTATTGTTGTTGTTACTCTTATTACAGCCTAGGGACAATGGGGAACCATTGAAGTTTCTTGGGCAGGAATGACAAGATCAGGATTGTGTTTTGGGAAGATGATTTTGGTAGCTGTGTGGAGGATGGATTGGAGAAATGAGGGGTGGGAAGCAGGGAGACCAATTAGGGACCACTGAATAGTCCTGGTGAGAGGCGATGAGATCCTGAACGAGGGTGGTGATAAGCGGACAGAAGGAGACAGATGGTACTTGGCAGTGGGTTAGACATGGGGAGTGAGGAAGAAGAGGTCGGTTGTGATGGAGTTGTGAACATGGGTGGGGTGGTGGGGCCCTTAACAGAAAGAGGGACATCTGGAGTAGGGCTAGGACTTTCATTTTGGACATGCTGAGCTTGAAATGTCTATGGGATGTTCAATTTGAGTCGTCCAGGTGATGATGGGACATAGGGGGTCAGGAGAGAAATGGGGGCTGGACAGAAGGATCTGGAAACCATCTGCATAAAGCTAACTGATCCTCTGGAAGGTCAGATCACCAGGAGAAAGGGAGGGGAGAAGAAGCTGCAGGATAGATGGTAGCCAGAAGGCTGATGATCCAAAAGAGGAGATGGAGAAGAACGGTCAGACAGGGAGGAGGAGATCTAGGAGAGAGGCCATGGAAGCCACAGCAGGAGAAAACATCCAGGGAAGGGGATAAATGGTCAGCACTGTCAAAAACTGCCAAGAGATCCAATAATCATTGCACTTAGGAGTTAAGACACCAATGGAAGCCTTGGAGAGAGAAGACCACCTTGACAGCTGTCACACTTTGGACCTTATCACTTCTTGAGGCTTGAGATTTCAAGATCATGAGCTCAGGCATTGCCCCTTCCTCCTATCTACCCACTCTTGTTCACCTTCCGTACTTCTTGGCAATATCCAGTCCCTTGATTGTCTTTTATTTCCCCAGTCTGTCAACCCCATTTTTCCTTATACTGTCCTGACCTTATGGTAAGGTATGTGTTCGTAATGTTCTCTTTTCCATTTGTTAAGCATCAGTAGCATAAATCATAAAACTAGACTACCTGGGTTCATCACATATGTATGCTATCTCACTTCAAACAGACCCTCACTCAAAAATTCCCTCATTGCAATTTTAAAAATTATTTTTGGGCTTTTTTTTTCACACAGTTGCTATTGGAGAGGCAGCATGTCATATTATCTTCTTTTTTTTGGGGGGCAATGGACATATTATCTCATTTGATTTTTACAACAACCCTGCGAGGTAGGTGCTATTATTATCCCCATTTTACAGGTGAAGAAACTGAGGCTGAGAGACATTAAGTGACTTGCCCAGGGTCACTCAGCTAGTGAGTGTCTGAGGCCAGATTTGAACTCAGGTCCTCCTGACTCCAAGGTCGGTGCTCTATCCATACTGCACTACCTACCTGCTCCCCTTAGTGTTTTGAAAAATGGACTTGGAATCAGGAAAACTTGGGTTTGAATCTCACCTAACACCCTTACTAGCTAAGTGACTCTGGGCAAGCCTAGAGTCCTAGCTTCAATTTCTATTAGCCTCAATTTCTGTTAATCTCAGTTTCCTTGTCTATGAAATGGGGACAATAAGAGCTCCTACCTCACCTATGAAAGTTGTCATGAGGATCAAACACGATGATGTATAGGTGGTATAGTGGCTCAAAGGGCTGAACTTAGAATCAGGAAGAACCAAGTTCAAACACTGCCTCAGACACTTACTGTGTGACCCTGGACAAGTTACTTTACCTCTCTTGGTCTCAGTTTCCTTCCCTGTAAAATGGGAATAATAGCTCCAAATTATCAAAGAAGATAATACGTGTAAAAGCACTCTGCAAACCTTGAAGTGTGATATGAATGTGAGCCATCTCACATTCTCCTCCTCTCTCCCCAGGACCCCGACTTTTTCCTAGCTCCTTACTCTTAGATGACTTAGTCTCCCACTTTCCCGAGAAGACTGAGGCCATCAGAGGTTAAGTCTTCTAACTCTTCTTTGCCTCTTAAAAAAACCATCCCCCATTGTCTCATCCTTCGCACCAGCCTCAGAGGATGAGGAGGTCTCCCTACCTGGCAAAGCTAACCGTTCCTCCAGTATCTCAAGACCCTCTCCTCCTGGGCCAGCTTTACCAATCAGCTCCCCTCTCTCATGCATCTTTCATCTCTCCCTCTAACAGTACTTTTTCCCCTCAGTCTATAACCACGTTCAGGTCTCTGTTAGCCTTTTAAAAAAAAAAATCCTTTGTTTGACCTTGCCATTTTCTCAAAAAAATTACCTTGTTGCTCTCCTCTACATCACTGCCAGTTTTAAATATGAGTCATCTACACTTTCTGCCTCCACTTCCTCATCCTCACTCCATCGGCCCTCGGCCCCTCAAAGTCTGGCTCCTTCCCTACCATGGCACCAGAAGAGCTCTCTCCAAACGCACCAGTGCTGTCCTTATCACTCAGTCCCATGGCCTCTTTTCTGTCCCCATATTCCTTGACCTTTCTGTGGCAACTGGTACTTTGTTCCACCTCTCTCTTTCTGGATACTTCCTCTTTCCTTGGGATGAATGAATGAATGAAAAATCTGTTGATTAAGGCCTTATGCCCCTTAGGTCAATGGGTTAAACTCTGAAGCTACAAATACAAGCAAGCAAGATGGCCCCTGCCTTCAAAGAGCTTACATTCTAAAGGGGGAAGATAACAAATAAAGGGTACTCAGAAAGAAGCTGAGCATGTTCAAATTGGCATGGCTTGGAAATGTCTGGGAAGAGGCTTGGCTCCAATCAAGATCAGGTGAAAGCTTACCCACCTAGCAGAAGCCAGAGTCCCCGAGACAAAGGGCAGGATCTGGTGAGAGAGCATCAGGAAGATGACCCCAGTGCGGGCAGCACGGACCAGACACAGCATTTTCAGCACTGTCCTATTCTTTCTTTGTCTCTTACTGGCTCAATCTACTCCTCCCATCCCTTAAATGAGTGCGTCCCTCAAGGTTCTGTCTATCTTTTGTTCTCTTTTGTTCTCTCTCTTTGTATCTCTCTGTCTCTGTCTCTCTCTCTTCCCCTCATGTACCACTCTGTCCCTCTCTATGTCTTTGTCTCTCTCTCTTTCCCCCCTCTTTGTGTATCTCTCTTTATCTCTCTGTCTCTGTCTCTCTCTCTCCCTCCCTTCCTCCTCTCCTCCCCATTGCTGATCTCACTCGCCCTTATGTTTCAATGATCATCTCTATGTAGGAGACTTCCAGACCCATATCTTCATCCCCTCCCCCATAACCTCTTCCAAGAGCTCTAGTCCCAGATGTCCATCTTCCTGTTGGAAATCTCCCCCCTGTGGATGCCCAAGTACCACCTCAAACTCAATATGTCCCAATCTGAAATCATCTTCTTCCCCCAATGTGTTGTTTTCCCTGATTTCTCTGTTGGCACACTGGTGCAACGGGAGGAGTTTGGGGTTTAGGCTCAGAGGATCTGGGTTTGAATCTCAGTTCTTCTACTTACTCCTTCTGTGACCTTGAGCAAGTCACTTAATCCCTTCGTGACTCAGTTTCTTTAATCTGAAACATCATGGGGTTGACCTAGATAGCCTTCCAGTTCTAAGGTGACGGTCCTATGCTCTGAGTCAGCCCAATGTGTAGCCTTGGCATCATCTGTGGACTCTTTCCTCTCCCTTACCCTGCATCAAATTAGCTCCCAAACTCTTTTAATTCTATCCAATTTAATAGTCTGCACTCTGATACCATATAAAGTAAACTTTTGGTGTTCTAGAAGATTTCCTAAGACACTGCATTGTAGAGAAGGCGTTGACTTGCGTGGGTAGATAGAATTTCTTCATTTGGGAATCACCTGTATCAGTAAAATCACAGCTGCAACCTTTATTCCTATTGATTTAACAAAAAAAAAAAATACACCTATTAAACTCTTGTACTAGACACAAATAGGGCAGCTGGGTTGACCAGCGGATAGAGCTCTCAGACCTAGAATCAAGAAGACCTGAGTTCAAATCCAGACTCAGACACTTCCTAGCTGTGTGACCCTGGACAAGTCACTTAACCCTGTTGGCCTCAGTTTCCTCATCTGTCAAATGAGCTGGAGAAGGAAATGGCAAACCCCTTCAGTATCTTTGCCAAGAAAACCCCAAACGGGGTCACGAAGAGTTGGACATGATTGAACAACAAGACACAAGATAAAAACAAAACAATTTTTGTTCTCAAGGAGCTTACACTCTGCTGGAGATTGGGATGGAAATTCTACCTCAGCGAAGTCTTTCATCCATCTCTCTGTTCGTAACTTCACCACATTGATCCGAGCCCTCATTTCTATTGGTTGGGACCACTAGTCTTGCTTTTCCCAGGCTCTCTTCTCCCCAACTTGCAAGAACTTGACAGTCCAGCCAAAGTGATCTTGTTTTTCCTCATCCACAATACTGATCTCCCCGCTCTGCGCATTTGTCCTTGCCCCGCCTCCTAATCCCACGCCCAGGTGAGGAGTGCATACTTTGGGTAGGCAATGGGGAGCCAAAGGAAGGTTTTTGAGGTACGTGATTGTAGCCAATCTTTGGGAAGATCACTGGAGCCTCATGTGGAGTTTGAGTCCGAAGAAAGCTAGTGATTCTAAGAGACAAAGCTAAGGAACTCCTCACCCTGGCATTTAAGATCCTTTATGATCTAATTCCAACATCCTTGTCCAGCCTTATGTCTTACCAAGTCCCTTCCCATGTCCTCACCACCAGCTTTCTAGACATCCCCGGATCAAAATCTCTTCCCTCACTCTTAACCCCAGATATAGTGACCTTCCAACTATTGGCAGTTCCACTTGCCTGTCTCTTATATCTATCTGTCCCCTCTTCTCTGCTTCCTGCTTCTCGCCATTATCACAAGACAGGACCTCATCACCTCTCACCTAGACTAGCAAAACTGCTTCTTCATTGGTCTTTCCACTTCCATTCTCTCCCCTCTCCAATGCACATTTCACACAGCTTCCAAAATCATCTACCTGAGGCTCAGGTCTGACTGTGTCACTCTCCTTCTAAAAAGTCTTCAGGGGCAGCAGGTAGGTGGTGCAGTGAATAGAGCACTGGTCCTGGAGTCATGAGGACCTGAGCTCAAATCTGACCTCAGACACTCACTTAGCTGTATGACCCTGGGCAAGTCACAACCCCAATTGCTTTAAAAAAAAAAAATCCAATGGCCCACAGCCATCAGTAGCTCCCTAGGATCAAATACAATGTCCTCTCTTTATCATGTAAAGCCCTCACAGTCTGACTCTGGTCCACCTTTTACTAATGAGTTCATATTAATCTCATACACAGACTCCAGGCTCTAACTAAACTGGCCAACTCCTCCCCACTGGACTTTAGTTGTCTGCCTCTGTGCCCCTCATGCCTGAATGTTCTCCTTCCTGCTCCCTACTTCTTGGAATCCCTGATTTCCTTTGTGATTCAACTCATGAAACATTAAACTTTTCCTAGCAGTGCCCCCCCCACCCCCAGCTGCTAGTGCCTTTCCCCAAGATTACCTGATATAGGTTTTGCATGTGCTTTGTCTATATCTATAAGCATCTCTAGAACAGAAGCTCCTTGAGGGCACAGACTGATTCCCTTTGCATCCCCAGCACCTAGCACTGTGCCTGGCATGTAGTAGGTGCTTAATAAAAATAAAAAAAGTTGTGGATTGATTGATTAGTAAGACCCTTGAAAAAAAAAAGGTCTACATCATATTTAGTTCTGCATTACTCGGCTACTAGCAGATGGACTTACAAACAGTTGGAGTCTAATAAATGTTTAATGAATGAATGTAACAATTCCTACTCTGACCACAACAAGAAGGATGGGCTTTGGAGTTGTTATAGTAATGATGATGATAATTCCCATTTCCATGTAGCTCTTTAAGTTCTAACATAATGCTTTCCTCCCAATAATCCTGGGAAGTAGGCAATAAATAAAGTATTATCCCCATTTGACAGATGAGGAATCTGAATTTTAGTCAGTAAGTCCGTCAACAAGCATTTATTAAGGGCCTGCTATTTGTCAGGGGTAGCTAGGTGGAGCAATGGATAAAGCACTGGACCTGGAGTCAGGAAGGCTCATTGTCCTAACTTCAAATCCAGCCTCAGACACTTCCTAGCTGTGTGATCCTGGGCAAGTCACTTAACCCTGTTTGCCTCAGTTTCCTCATCCATAAAATGAGCTGGAGAAGGAAATGGCAAACTACTTCTGTATCTCTGCCAAGAAAACTCTAAATGGAGTCACAAAGAGTGGCGCATGACTGAAATGATTGAACAACTATGTGCCAGTCACAGTGCTAAGCATCAGAGATAACAAAGAAACAAAGCAAGAACCTGTTCTCAATTGAGGAGCTCACAGTCTAATGGGGCAGACAGTATGTCCGTCACTATGTACAAGCAAGATATAATCAGGGAAAATTGGAGATAATCACAAGAACGGTTAGGTGACTCTGCCAAGGTCATGATGCTAGCAAGGATAGGAAGGCAGGATTCAAACTCAGGACCAGCAGTCTTTTGTCTACAGGAAGCTGGCACTTCCACCACAGGAAAGAAAGGATTGGGGTAGAGGGTGAGAGGGAGGGACCTGAGCCCCGATGTGGGCCCCATAGGCACATAAGGGCCTTTGGCAAATGTTCTCTCTGGTCTCTGTTTGGGATTTTTGTTTCAGGAGAGCATAGAATGAAGCTGATAAAGTACCCAGCCTTGGTACAGAGCTGGGGGTGGGGAGTGTAAGTCTCAGTGACTTACAGTTTTCCAAAGAATTCTCACAACAAACTGCTTTGCCATCAAAAATATCCCCAGGCCAGGGCAGCTAGGTGGCACAGTGGATACAGCACCAGCCCTGAAGTCAGGAGGACCTGAATTCAAATCCAGCCTCAGACCAAACTTGACACTTTCTAGCTATGTGACCCTGGGCAAGTCACTTAACCTCAATTGTCTTTAATATATATGTATATATATATATATATATGTATGTATGTGTGTGTGTGTGTATATATATATATATGTATGTATATGTATGTATGTATATATATCCCCAGCCCAACCAATGTGGCACAACCCAAACCAGAAATACAAGACAACTAACCCATCCCTTCACCCTTTACTTGTGTTCCCTGTCTTATGCAAGTTCTGTCTAGAAAGATCACAATTTTTGGCCCAGGGGAGGAGCCCTGGGCTGGGAGGTAGGGGCCCAAGTTTCAGTCTCAGCTCTCTCTGTAACTGCCTGAGTGACCTTGAGTAAGTCACTCCTCTCAGATTACTTTTCATGGGTTCTGTATTTATCTTATGTGTATCTAGATGTTTGAATATTGTCTCCCCCATAAGGATGCACACTCTTTGAGGGCAGACACCATGTGTTTGCCTTTCTTTAGCTCTCCCATGCCTGAAGCGTAGTGAGTACTTAATAAATGTTTGGTAACTGACTTTTCTCTAGGCCTCAGTTTCCTCTGCTGTTAAAGGAAGTGGTCTGCAGCTCCAATTTTGAAGTTTTCTCCCAGCTCTGACATCCATAGTTTGAATGTTCTTTCCCCTTTCCTTAGTGGGAAATGCCTCCCAGAACCCACAGAAATACCCTTCAGGCAGTGCCAGGAACTTGCTTTCAAAGGTCACTTGAGAAGAAATGCCTGAGGGCAAGGGCATGTCTAACTTCTGTTAGACTCCAAACCTTCCTCACCTGAGAGGAAATAGAAAAGGGGCCAGGACCCAGCAGAGGAGCTGAGGGGCAGACAGTCCACAGTCCTCTCCTTGAATCCCACAAAGGACAATGTCCACCCCTTTTCAGGAGTGGGGGAGGGGAACAGGTAAAGGCAGAGGCAAGGTCAGGGAGGAATTCAGGGCAGGGCCAGCTCCTACCTGCCAGGTTCTGGGCCCATTGTAGAGCTGTTCCTGGGCCGCTTCTCCGTAAGGGCAGGGCCTCAGACCCAGGCATTCTGCCTCGGCTTGGGGTGGGGGGATAGGGCTCCCGCTCCTGGAAGTAGGCGGGCCGGAGATACCGACAGGAAATCCAGGGCTCCATCCCTGCCTCAGTGCCCCAGCTCTGGTTACCCAGCCCCAGGCTGGGGGTACAGGGGAGCCATCGCAGGCAGGGTCGGATGCAGCCGGACAGGAGGGTTCCGTGGATAATTTGAAAAACAAAACAAACCAAAAAACTGCTGGAGCGGAAGGCAGCGCTGTCCGATTGGTCGCTACGGCAGGGCACCACTGGATAGCAGGCAACCAGTGGATGGCAGGACACCCCTGAATGGCGGCGCATCCCTGGATGGCAGGACCCTCCCAGGTGGCAGGGTACCCTTGGATGGCAGGGTGCCCTCTACGGCTGGGCCCCGCAGGAGGAGGCTGGAGCTACTGGACGGGCTTACTTATTCTTCCCGGGGGCTCTGGCGCCGCCCCCAAACTTCCTCCCCCACTGCCCAGAGGATCGGGGGCGCAGAGAGGCTGAATGGCCCCAGACGCCTGCGAGGAGCTTGGCCTCGGGGGCCGCGTCTGAAACCCGCGCCGGCTCTTCCTCTCTTTTGCTGGTTACTCCCCAGCCTGCCGACCCTGGCCCGGGCTCCTCGGGCCCTGGCAGCCACTGACCCGGGTGAGAAACTCCAGACACTTGTCGCCCGCCCCTCCTTCTCCGCCGGCCTGCTCGCTCCACCTAGTGGCCGCCGCCCTCGCCTTTCCAGGAGCCACCCGAGGAGTCGCAAGATTTTCTAAGCTGGGGGTGCCCTCCGAGACCCTACAAGGCTCGCTCCCTCTTTTGAAAGGAGGGGAAACTGTGTCGCAGGAAAGGCCAGGGAATCACCCAAGGTCACCCTGTGAGGCAGAGGTCACACTAGAACCTAGGTCTGCTGACTCCTAGCCCAGGGCTCTTTGCATCTCACCTTATTTTATTTACTACTGTCTAAACGAGAATGCAGCATCATAGAATCAGATTTAGAGCTGGAAGGGACCTTAGCAGCAATCTAGTGCAGCCCCTCCATTTCATCAATGAATAAATTGAAGCCCAGAGTAATTAAGGGACTTATCCAAGGTCATACAGGTAGTAAGTGACTGAAGCCAAATTTGAACCCAGGTCCTTTGATCCCAAATCAGGGCATTTTCCAAAATTTGCAAACGATTTAGAGGCTAATAGGCTTTATAGCTGGGAAGGTGGTTGGAGGTCATCTAACCTAAGCTCTTCATGTTACAGATAAGGAAACTAAGGCACAGAGTAAGACGTTGGTTATGGTCACACAAGTGACACAGGTCCTCTGACCTGACTCTGAATCTAGGCTCTTTCTATTATACTGCTTTATCTATTTGATTCAGATTTATTTAAACTGATTTTGGCAAACATTTATTCAATGCTCACTATGCTTGAGGTCCAGTGCTCAGCCTTGGGGGATACAGAGATGGATGGGATTCAGGCTCCTTTCTTAAGAAATTCATAATGCAAAGGAGTTGGGGAAGAGGAGGGAGAAGAAGGAAGGGGAATGAACGAATGGGGGAGGGGAAACCATTTATTTAGTGCTTTGATATATAAGCACTATGCTATTTGTTGGAGGATACAAATAGAAAGCCAAAAACAGTACCAGCACTCTAGAAATTTGTACCATAATGGGGGAAGCATCACATAGGGAAGCTGTGGCCAAGGAGGTGCACTTTACCTTATATGCATGATGAGTAGGGCTATGAAGTGGATTGATACACCCCATCCATGAACAATGGTTAAATGGATTTGATCCTGGTTTGTGGTTCCCGAAGTGGATGTGGGGAGGCAGAAGGAAAGGGTACTTTTCTAGGAAGTTGGTGAAAAGTTTGTAAAGGAGGGAGTAACGTGAACTTGTGCTGGGCTTTTCTGAAATAGCGTTGTGAGAGAGGCATTCACTAATCCTGGGAGTGGGACCCCAGGACAGAAGTTTCTCCTGAGCTTGATCTCTGTTACGGTCAGCAGGAAGCCTCCTGTGCTGGAGGTGGCTAGAGAGGAAGAAATGCGGGAAGAGGCAGGCATGTGAATATGTGTATTTTAATTATCTTATATACCTTCCCTAAAGTCCTCTTCAGATACCTTATCATGGAGTAGAGCTGACTGGGCTCCTAAAGGCTCTTCTAACAGAACAAAAGCTCTGGCAAGTCAAGGTTATTAACAAGCCTTTATTAAGTGCCTACTATGCACTGTGCTAAGGACTAGGAAAATAAAGAAAAAGCAAAGACAGTCCCTGCCCTCACAGAGTTTACATTCTAATGGAGGAGCAGATGAATTGAGTGGGGAAAGACTCCAGCACAGATTCAGTAAAGGACTCACAGACTTGCTCCAAAGCAGCAGCAGATCCAGACCTGGGTTCCAGTCCTGCCTCTGACACATCCCTCGAAGAGTAATCCTGGGCAAATCACTTAACTCTTAGTGCCCTGGACAACTACATAAGTTGTAGAGAAGGTGGTGATCTGCATGGGTAAAGGAAATTCATCACTGAGAGCACCTTCAAAGATGAAATCACATAAAAATGGACTGATTGTCATCCGAGGACCTGCTTGGCTAGGACCAGGGAGGTTCAACCCCAGCTCAGCCATGGGGGGGGGGGGGGAAATTCTCCAGCCACAGTCTCTGGACTGAGCTCATGATCTGTGTTAGGAGCAGGATTCACATTGATGAAAGCATGGGAACAAGGGAAAAGCCTGCCTCCTAAGAAGTGAGCTCCCCATCGCTGGGATCCTGTCCTTGGACCCCAGGTCAAGAATCTCTGTGCTAGAGGCATCCCAATCTGTCATTCTGCAGGCTCTAGAGGGGCTTCCTGTATTGGGTCTTAGGACAAATTACCTAGATGACTTTTCACATGCCTTTCTTGCTCTGAGGGTCTGTAAGAAGGTTCATATAAAAGGTTTTAGAGCTGGAAGACATTTTAGGGATCATCTAATACAACCCCTTACTTGACAAATGAGGAATAGGCAGCCCGTAGAGGTTCTGTCTATTGATTATGAGCTCCAAAGGGGCAGGAACTGGCTCTTTAAAGAGCCTGACACTCAACAATGATCTCTCCCTCATCCCCTGGGGAGGGGAGTAGGAATAGGACCAGGGAGACTGGTGGCATTTCAGACAAAAGTCCTAAATTCAAAGTCATGCTTTGCCACTTGCTGTGTGACCTTGGCTGGGTCATTTAACTTCTACACACTCATCCCTCTCAACATCTCTCTCATCCATCCTCTCTCTCCTCATCCCTAATACAGTCACCCAATCTAGTTTATGCCTTCATCATCTCTCACCCGGGCTCTTGGAATAACCTTGTAATAATCAGCCTCCGTGCCTCAAGTTTCCCTTTTCCAATCCATCCTCCACTCAGCTGTCAAAGTGATTTTCCTCAGGCACAGCTCTGACCCTGATTCTTTCCTATTCAATAAACTCTGATGGTTCCTAGGTGTGTCTAGGATGAAGTGTAAACTCTCCTGTTTCACATTCAAAGCTCTTCACAGCTGGTCCCAGATTACCCCTCCAGCCACACCTAGAATCCATTCTTTCCTAACCTCTCCTTAGAATCCCTAATTTCTTTGGAGGTTCAGTTTAAGCACCACCTTCCACATAAAGCCTTGTCTGTCTCCTCCTCCCCTTCAGCTGCTAGTGCCTTTCCCTGACTCTAAGAACCTTGGAAGGGCAGCTAGGTGGACCAGTGCTGGCCCAGAGCACCAGCCCTGGAGTCAGGAAGGCCTGAATTCCAATCTGAACTCTGATACTTCCTAGCTGTGTGACTTTGGGCAAATCACTTAACCCTGTTTGCCTCAGTTTCTTCATCTATAAGATTAACTGGAGAAGGAAATGGCAAATCACTCCGGTGTCTTTGCCAAGAAAACCTCAAAATGGGTTCACGAAGAGTCTGAAACGACTGAACAATGACCTTACATCTATTTTGTATATATCTAAATGTAGACTTGTCTCTCTTGATGGAATGTGAGCTCCTTGAGGGCAGGGACTGTTACATTAATGTCTTTGTATCTCCACAGCCTGGCCCCGGGCCTGTAACATTGCTTGACTGATTGCTTGATTGCCCCTCCCGTAGTTCTGTAAGCAGGTCTTGAAAACATTATTAAAACTGTTTTGCAGATTGAAATACCTGGAAAGACATGGACAAATTGGAATGCGTCCAGAGCAAAGGTTCTTTTTTTTTTTTCAATGTTTTTTTTTTTTTCAGTTAACAAAAATCTATTTTCTCTTCCCCCCTCCATTGAAAAGAAGAAAGAGAAAGGGGCAGCTAGGTTGTGCAGTGGTTAGGGCACTATCTGTGAAGTCAGGAGGACCTGAGTTCAAATTTGGCCTCAGATACTTGACACTTACTAGCTGCTTGACCATAGGCAAGTCACCTAACCCTAATTGCCTTGACAAAAAAAAAAGGGAAAGAAAGAGAAACAAAACTCATTTTTAACAAATATGCATAAAACAAATTCTCAGATTGGCTATTAACAAAAAATATGTTCCAATCTGCAGCCTGAGTTGATCATCTCTTTGTCAGGAGGTGAGCAGCCTGTTTGATCATGGATCAAAAGAGATAGCACATGTAAAGCAATTTACAAAACCTGAAAGCTCTACATATATGCTGGTTATAATAACAGCTCCTCTGGAATCCTGGGTGCTCATTGCTGAAGGATTTCAGAGCTGCTTATCTTTATAATGTTGTTATTATTGTATAAATTGTTCTTCTGGCTCTGCCAGGCAGGAATTCTTTACCTGTGGCCTGTGGACTTTTGTTTTTAACATTTCAATAGCTATATTTCAATATAAATGGTTTCCTTCGTAATATTACGTATTTTATTTTATACATTTAAAAATAAGATTCTGAGAAGGGCTCCATAAGCTTCACCAAAGATGTCAGGGACACACAAAAAAGTTAAGAACCATTCCCACCCTTGTCTAGCCCCCATCTTGTCTAGAGAAAAGCAGTCCAGTCCAGGAGACTGGACGCCAGGTCATACTTACTGCTAAGGTGGTAACTTTCCTAGGAAGCTAATATGGGTCAGATGGAGGACTTGAACCCAGGTCTACTTTAAAACTCAGCTCAGGTACAGCCTTCTTTCTTAACCTTTCCAGGCTAGTACCTCTCACATCATCATCATCATCATCATCATCATCATCACCATCATCATCATCATCATCAACATCATCATCATTACAATCTAACATGTATTAAGCACCTACTATGTGACGTTATTTTGGACCTCTTCTAGAATGACGGACAACAACCAGTCAACCAACTAGGTGCCAGGCACTGTGCTAAGTGCTGAGGATACAAAGAAAGGCAAAAACAAGGTCCCTGCCCTCAAGGCACTTACATTATAATGGGGGAGACGGATCCAAGATCTATACAGGGTAAATAGGAAGTAATATATCTGCATGTATGTTATACATAGAAGCATAATTTAGAACTGGAAGTCACCTTAGAGTTGTGAGTTGAACTCCCTTATTTTTCAGATAAAAGAACAGCCACCCAGGTAAGTTAAATAATTTTCCCAAGGTCCCACAGGTGATGTGAACCAAGGTCTGTTGCTCAGAAGTCAGTGTTCTTTTCACTGTACCACATACTGTTTTTTAAAAAATTCTATGTTTTTTCGATCAGCAAAAATCTGCGTTTGCTCCTTCCTGCCCTCGTCCCCCACCCCAAGGAGAATGAAAGAAAAACAAACCCCTTGATTACAAACATGCACAGCCAAGCAAAACAAATTTGGCCATGTCAAAAAAAAAAACAACAACAAAAACCCAAAATCTATGTCTCATTCCGAACTCTGAGCCCTTCACAGATCTCTCAGGAAGTGGGCAGCCTGTTTCATCCTTGGTCCTTGTACTATTACATCATCAGTTTACAACATCAGTTCCTCAAGAGCAGCAGTTGTCTCCTTTTGTATTCTTGGTGCCTAGTTCAGTGTCCGAAACACAGTAGGTACTTTAAAAATGTTTGTTGAATGACTGATGGATGGATGGATGGATGGTGCCTCGGAGGCCAGCCCCTCTATTTGATATCAACTCCAGCATGCCTCTCCCAGACTCACGAAGTCAGGGCTTTGGGGAAGGTCTGAAATAAGTCAGGTCTGAGCACATCTTGGACAGAGAAAACACTGCAGCCAGCCTCGTCCCTCCCCTTCTGTCCAACCTTCTTGTCCTCCCTGCTGGCGCTCTCTAGAGAAGTCAGAATGGCGATGTAATGACATCCGCAGAGTGAGCCAGCTGGCTCCTAAGGAGACCAGCGGAGAACAGTTGTTTTCTGAAAGATTAAAGTGATTACAATGCATCTGATGCTGGGGCCCTTGGCCTGGCCCTGAAGTCTCCTCTGGGGGGAATAGGCCTCCTCAAAATTTGTCAGAAAACATGCTTCAAGGAGGCCAGGCAAAGCCCCGATGGAGACTCCAGTGAGAAAGCTGGGAGGGAGAATGGAGGAGGGGGCTTAGATCAGGCCCCTTCCACCCATCACTTCTCCCTGGGGCTGTTTTCTGGGGGTGGGATGCTGCTGAGAGGACTAGAAGCTTGGAACTGTCCCAGGCCTGATGGGAAATGGAATCCCCTAAGAGAGTTCTCTGTCGTTGGTGGGGTGATGAGGGGAGAGCACATGTAACCCACAGGGAGGGTACTTCCAGCCTCATACTTAGGAAACCCTTGTCTGATTTGGGGAACATTGATCCCCATCATATGAAAACTAGTTTAAAACAGAGTGGGGGTGGATTACAGGGTCAATGAGAAAAGGAGGAAGTTCAGTATTTGGAATGGAGGCTGGGCACTCAGTGAAGAAAATGGGGGCTCAGGGAGGAGAATGGGGACTCAGTGGCGGATGGGGGTTCAGTGAGGAGGAAGGGGCTCAGGAAAGGGGATAGCGGTTCAGTGAGGAGGAAAGGGGCTCTATGAGTATGCTGGGGGGCTTGGTGAGAGGGAAGGGGTTCATTTCGGAAGCTAGGGAATCAATGGAGGACCTGGGCTGAGTGAGGAGGCTGGGGGATGGGTGGAGGTGGGGGTGGGGGTCGGGTGGCCGAGTCAGGAGGCTGGGGACTGACTGAAGGCGATGGGGGCTCAGTGGGGGATGAGGGCTCAGTGAAGGGAATAAGGCTCCATTAAGGGGAATGTGAACTCTGATAAAGGCTGGTTCAAAATTCCTATCATTTTGTGATTATCAAAAAACCCTGGAGAACGAGGAATAGAGTGTATAGAGCCACGGCAGTAAGTGAATGGGCCCCTCTTCTGCCACCAGGGGCCACGGCCTCTCCCCCAGGGACACAGGTGTCTGCCTGCCCCACTCTTTGCTCTTTTCCTCTTCTCCCAAGCTAAGTGGCAGCTACACGGTCCCGAGGGGCGGGAGAGGCCGAGCCTGGGCCCTCTCCCCCAGGAAGGGGAGGCAGAGAGGGTAGGTTGGGCTGGGGCCAAATTGAAATTGATCGAAGAAACAAAGCTGGGCCCCAGGCAGACGCTAACTGGGCTCGAGGGGGACCAAAGAGAGCAGCCCACTGGAGCGTGGGACAGGGCCAGGATGTGGAAAATCATTTAATCTGGAGCTTGGGTTGGGTGTCCCAAAAGAGAAACCCTCAGCTGCAGAGACTCTTTAAAATGCCTGCTGGCCAGAGGCCAAGAGGTAGAGGAGGTGAAGCCAGAGCTTAGGGAGGGCCCTGAAGGCGGAGATTGTCAGGGATACTGAACCCTTATACCCATGAACACCCGGCCCTGGCCCTGGCCCTGGGGCCTCTCTATCCCCTGGCTTCCATTCCTCTTGGCCAATGTGACTCTAATACCTTCTCCTGGAGTTTCTCTGGGTCCTGGGGACTTCTCCCCCTGGGATACCCCTCCAGCATGCCATCCCCTTTCTCCCGTCCTGCTGAGAGGCTGACTCCATTTCGAGGGATGGGTCGCGCTTCATTCCCCTCCTGGCTGGGCTGCTGACCCTCCATCTCCTCTCCTCCACCCCTTTCAGTTCCCCTTCTTGTGTGTCGCCTTTCCCTATTACACTACAGCTCCTCGAAGGCAGGGACAATCTTCCTTATTTAGCTTGTATTTGTAGTTCCAGTGCTTAACATAGTGCCTGGAACACAGTAAATGCTTAATAAATGCTTGTTGCCTGCCTATCTGGCCTCCTGGGGCTCCCCGGCCTCTGGTTCCTTAGGCCTTCTCTCTCTCCCCAGCCTCTAGCCTCCAACTCATCTCAGAATCATGAGTAACCACAAAAATCATGCCGTCCAACCTGAACCTGAGCAAGAATCCTCTCAACATTGTACTGGGTAAGGGGCCACCCCAGCCTTCTCTTGGAATCGTCCAGCACCAGGGAAACCATTGCCTCCTAAGGCAGGGGGCCCACACCACTTGGGCACACCTAGAATGGTGAGGAAGTCTTCCTTCAATCAAACCTAGGCCTGCTTCTTTGCAACTTCCTCGTTCTGCCCTTCGAAGCGGAATAGAACAAGTTTAATCTCTCTACCTATGGGAGGATGGGGCAACTAAATGGCGCAGTGGATAGAGCACCAGCCCTGAAGTTAAGAGGACCTGAGTTCAAATCCGGCCTCCAGACCAAACACTTGACACTTACTAGCTGTGTGACCCTGGGCAAGTCACTTTACCCCAATTCCCTGGAAAAAAAAAAAAGAAATATGGGAGGATAAGAACTCTGATCAATGCAGTGACTGGCCACGATTCTAAAGGATAGAAGATGCTCCTGGCAGAGAGGTGGTGGACTGTGGGTACAGAATAAAAACATAGATTTTTGGTCATGGTCAGTGTGGGAATTTGTTTTCCTTGATTCTGCATATTTGTTAGAAGGGTTTTATTTTGCTATTTCTGTTTTTGTTTATTCTAATTAAGGGAGAGGTGGGAGGGAAAGAAAATAATTTTTTAAATTAAAAGACAAAAAAAGAAAAAAAAAGTGCTTAAAGATAGCTATCATTCCCTACTCCCCTACCCCCTGCCACTTCTAGCCTTCCTTTTTCTAGGCTGAACATTCTGAATTACTTGGGCAGATGCTCAGATGGTATGATCTTCATCTGGCTGCCCCACCCCCACCCGGGACCCTTTCCAGCTTACCAGTGCCCTTCTTAAAATGGGACATGCCTAACTGGTCACAATATGCCAGATGAGGACAGAGCGGAGCATGGGGACAGCAGAATTTTCACCACTCTCGTTTATTCCAGACAATACCGTCCCTCTCATAAATATAGCCCAAGATCACATTGGCTTTTTTCACCACGAAGTCATGCTGCTCACTCAGACTGAGCCTTGCAGTTCATTGAAATTTCCCTTCCTTTTTTCCCCCTCAAGAAATGACCTGGACATACTTTTCCATTTGGTACTCCCATTTGTTAAATCTCTCCCCATCTACTGGTTTCTTCCCTGCCACCTACAAACATGCCCAATCCATCTTTAAAAAATGCTCCCTAGGTCCTAGCATCTCCTCAAGTGATCATCCTCCAGGGGCTACCTGTTACCTCTTGGACTGAATGTAGGTTCCTCTGGTTGACATTTAAAGCTCTTTACAACCTGACCCCTTCCTGGCTTTCAAGTCTTAGCCATCACTCTCCTCTCACACTGATCTGCTTGCCGTTGTTCATGCACAATTCTGCATCTCCAGCCTCCGGGTCTTTGCTCTGGTTGTGCCTCAAGTCTGGAATATTCTCTTCTCATGTCTGTTTCTTACAGTAGAATCCTTGGTTTCCCTCAAGACTTACTTCAAACACCACCTTCTGCAAATTTTTCTCAGTCTCCCCAGTGGCTGGTGCCTTTTCCCTAAGGTTACTTTCCATATACTCTGTATGCAGCCACAGCCAAACACACTCTACCTGCACCCCAACATCATGATGTCATTGATCCTCTTCAAAAACCAAAGACGAACAACGAGTATGCTGTATCTGCCAAGTTATTTACACCCCATTAGAATGTAAGCTCCTTGAGGGCAGGGGCTGATTTTGTTTTTTCTTTGTATCCCCGGTGCTTAGTAGAGTGCTTGGAACATCATTGGAGCCATCCCCAGTCGTCCTGATCTACATCTCACCACTGGATCCAGATGGCTCTGGAGGAGAAAGTGAGGCTGCTGACCCTGCACAGCCCTCCCTCACTCAAATCAAAGTCAATTGCAAGTCATGTCATCAGCTCCCTGATGTCATGGTCCTCTTTGAGAAGGAAGGACAAACACAACAGCCTGGAACATAGTAGGAGCTTAATAAATGCTTGTTGATTGATTGTCCTATGTCTCCCCTAACTCTTCTCACTTATCTCACTACCCTTTGCCATCTGGCTTCTGACCTCATCTCTCACCCGAAGCTGCCCTCTCCAAGGTACCAGTGATTTCTTAATTGCCCAGTCTAATGGCCTTTTCTCAGTCTTCAGTCCTCTTGACTTCTCTTCATCCAAATCCAAAAAAAAAAAAAAAATAAAGGTCTATTTCTACATCTTTGACCCTGTTGGCCCTTCTCCTTCTGGATACTCTTCTCTGTGTTTTCATGACACTGCTCTCTCTTTGTTCTCTTCTTGGCCTGACTAATCCTTCCTAGTCATCTTTGCTGGTATATCATCTACAACACATCCCTAAATTGTAGGTATATTTCAAGGATCTCTCCTGGGCTTCTCTTTCCTTCTCTCTACTCTATCACTTGGTGACCTCATCATTTCTCATGGGTTTAAGTATCATGTCTATGTAGATGACTCTCACATCCATGCATTCAGCCCTAGTCTCTCTCCTGAGCTTCCATCCCATGTGGACTATTGGACATTTGCAACTGGATATCCAATAGATATCTCCGTGGACATACTTTTTCTTCCTCTAAGTTTCCCTGTTGTGGTGAAGGGCATTGCCATCATCAGATTTGAAACCTCATTGTTATACTTGATTGTTTACTCTCCCTTACCCCATATATCTGTTCAGTTTTTTCTACCTTCACAACATTTCTCGACATCAGCATCACCATCATCACCACCACCACCACCACCACCACATCATCATCATCCTCATCATCGTTATAACACATATAGCACTTTAAGGCTTGCAAAGCCCTTTACAAATATCTCATTTTATCTTCACAACAACTCTAGACAGTAAGTGCTATTATTATCCCCATTTTACAAATGGGAAAACCAAGGTAACTGGTGGTACAGTGGTTAATGCTTTAGGCCTGTAGTCAGGAAGACCCGAGTTCAAATCTGCCCTTAGATCTTTACTAACTTTCTGACCTGGTAAAGTCACTTAACTTTGATTGCCTCAGTTTCCTTTACCGTACAATGAGGAACTATAAAATAGCACCTACCTTACAGTGTTGTTGTAAAAATAAAACGAGAAAATATTTGTAAAGAAATACTTAGCACAGTGCCTGGCACATTGTAGGTGCTACGCAAATGCTTATTTCCTTCCCTTCCCCCTCCTTTCTACTCCTCTACCTACTAACCAAGAGGTTAAGTGACTTGCCCAAGGTCACCCAGCTAGTAAGCATATCAAGTGCAGTGCTCTCTCTACTGCAACTCCTAGCTGCCTCATCTAATCCTTTCTCTTTGCTCATGAAGGCCTCACTCTGGTGCTAATTGTTTTCCCCGTCAACCCACACTCCTCACAGTCACCAAAGTAATTTTCCTTTAAATAGGTCTAACAATGCTACTTCTCTACCCAATCAACTTCACTGGTTTCATATAGCCTCTGGGATAAAATGGAAACTCTTCTGTTGGACATTTAAAGCCCTTGGCAAACTGACCCCAATATACTTTTCTATTATTTCTAAGTTTATCGTGCATTATTTCCCTTTCCACACTCTTTGGTGCCCCCAAGCTGACCTTCCCATTGTTCCTCACACACAAAATTCTGTCTCCCATCTCCTCGACCTTGCCCTGATCACCCCTCCCACCACGTACTTTCTTCTCTCATCCTTCAATCCACACTGAGTTCAAGCACCACCTTTTCTTTTGGAAAGACTGGTCTCTCTATGTTGCCCAGACTTGAAAAGCAGGAGTCTCTCAGGCACAAAAGCCACCTCCTCCATGAGGCCTTTCCTGGTTCTTCCAGCTCCTAAATGTCTTTCCATTAAAAATTGCCTTGAGTTTATTCTGAATATATTGTAAATGTACTTATTTATGTAGTTGTTCTCTCCTCTCCGTAGAATATAGGCTTTTTTGCATCTACATCATCAAGCAAAGTGTCTGGCACACAGTAGGTGCTTAAGCAAATGCTTGTTGATTGCAGTGTTTTTTTTTTTAATTCCAGCATAAGATTTTATATTTATCCTTCCCCAAATCCCTGGATTACTGGGCTCTACTCACCCTCTCTCAACCTCACTGACTCAGGCTCCCGGGTCTTCACCTTTCTCCTACTCCAGGCTTTTGGGATTCCCAAACCTCCATCACTCCTACACATCTACCATTCCTCAGGTACCTGAGTTTTTAATCCAACTCAACAAACATTTATTTATTAAGCTCTACCATATTCAAGGCATTTTCCACGTCCTTGGCAGTCTCAAACCCAACATGCTCCCGGATTGCCTCCTATTAGATGGTCACCAGGTGAATCCTCCAATGCGGCTAGAAGGGCCCTGGGCTTCTGACTGATGAGATTTCACCATTGTTAACCCAAGCCAGCCTCAGCATTCTGCTGCACCCCAGCCATCTTCATGCAATCTCCATGACAGAATCAACCAACCTTTTCACCTTCCACTCATTTCTTCTGGGAACAATCATTATGTTGATACTACCATTCCCAGAAAAGACACATTAGTCAATTACTCTATGGCTTTACTCATTATCTCTGACTGAAACAACCCTCCTTAGGCGCCCATTCCCCTATATTTTTTGTCTTCCCTTGTTAGAATAGGGGGCATTGAAGTGACAAAGTGAATAGAGCCCTGGACCTGGAGTTAGGAAGACATGAATTCAAAGCCCACCTGAGACACTTACTAGCCATAGAGCCTGGGCAAGTTGTTTAACTTCTGTCTGCCTCAGTTTCCTCAACTCTAAAATGGGGATCATAATAGCATCTACCTCCCAGAGCTGTTGTGAGGATCAAATAAGATAATACTTTGTAAAGCACTTAGCACAATGCCTGGCACATAGTAGGCATTTCATAAATGCTTATTTCCTTCTTCCTTCCTTCCTAAAATGTAAATTCCTTAAGAGTAGGGACCATCTTCATTTTTATATCTGTACCCTCAGCACTTAGCACAATGCATAGCACACGGCAAATGCTTAATAAATGTTGCTTGTTTATTCATTCATTCAATCCTTTCCATCCAAAATTAGGCAACTTTTAGTTATGGGGGGGTACTGACTTTGAATAGTGGTGGTCTCTCACCCTTGATTTCTGATTGCCTGAGGGTATACAAACATGTTTGTCTATTTCTATAGTGATGAGTGTGTTCTACAATGTGTTAGTGAGTCTGTGTCTGTGTGGGTCTGGTAGCTACACTTCCAAGCTAAACATCCGCATTTCCTGGAGCTGAGCCTCTTATGCCATGACCTTCAGACCCATCCACCCTCGGTGCCCTCCTCTGAACACCCTCTGCCTTATTATTATCACTGTCCTCAAGCTGTAGTCCCCAGAACTGAACGGGTTCTGTCTCTGGCAGAGAACAGAAGGATTGTGACCTCAGCACGCCTGGGCTCCCGTGCGTCTCCCAATGTGTAAATGCCGGTGTGAATAAGACCCCAGTCCCAGCCAAGCCCTAGCCGCTAACCCTCAGCTGTGTGCCATCTCCTTTCCCAGGGGGCCTCAAGGTGGCGCTCCTGCCCTCCCTATCAGTCACACAATAGCAGACCTCCCTACTAGCCAGCCAGTCCGCACCCTCAACTCAGTTCTTCTCCAGCCAGCCCAGGTTCCCCTGCCCCAAGCCCAGCCTGGAGCCTTGGCCATGCCACTGGGGCCGGAACTCCACAACAGCCACTGGGCCATGGGTGATGGAGAGGTGCCGGATAATGGGAGTGAGCTATTTGAGAGCAGGGAACCAGGGACCAGCAATGCCTTGTGTGCAAGCCCAGAACTGGGTCATCCAAGGGGGAGGTGGCTGAGGGCTGGAAGCCTTTGCCTGCTTTGCTCTCCACCATACTAAGCTCCCTTTGACAGCCCTGCTTTGCCTAGCTGGTTCCACTCGCAGCTCATCATCCCTGCCACTGGTCATGAACTCCTCATTCACTGCTGGTATTCCAACAAGACCACTTTTCAGGGAGACTGTAGAGAGGATTTCTGCATTTGGCCAGAGGTTGGACCAGGTACTAGCACTATCCAGTGAAAACACTCTGGATTTGAAGTCTGAGGACCCAAGTTTGAATCTTAGCTTTGCTATTTACAGCCTGTGGGAGTTGAGCAAATGATTTCACTTCTCTGACCTCAGTCTCCTCATCTGTTAAATGATCAATTTGATGAGTTGACCTCAAAGGTCCCTCTCAGCCCTAAATCTCTGACCCTGTGATCCTTCTGAGATGCCTTCCACCTTTGAGGTCCTGTCATCCTACCACTCTGTCTCTCCCCTTTCCCCGCCTGAAATGCCTTTCTCTGTCCAATGAACAGATAAGAGCATTAGCATATGAAGTCAGAAATCTGGGGCTCAAGTCTGAGTTCTGATACTTGTCAGCTGTAGTGACAGTTAACCTCATTGAGCCTCATTGTTCCTTATCTGAAAAAGAGGGGATAAAAATTCTTGTGCTATGATACCTATGTCACAGGCTGTTGTGAAGATTTGTGAGAAAAGCATTTTACAAATTTTAAAGCTTTGGGAAATTGGAGTCACTGTTAAATATTTTTATGCCCACTCCATCCAGGCAGTGACCAGCTTGGGACCAGGGAACCAGCCCACCTCTCTCATTCTACTGGTTAGATGTGGTAATTCTGACATGACTTTTCCCACTGCCTGCCAATGGGTTATAATAACTCACCCAGTTTCCTGCTTTAGGTTCTGAAATCCAGGGAGGCTGGCCCTGGCTTTGGGTCTGTGAGGGTGGGCAATTGGACTGTGGGGACTTCAGAATGACAGATAATGAAATCACAAGATCTCAGTGGTGGAAGAGAAGCCAGGGTATTCAACCTGAAAAGGAATCCCATCTACAACATTATTGACTAGGGGTCATCCAGTCTCTAAAGAAGTAGGGGGCTCATTACCTCCTGAGGCAGCCCATTCCACTTTGGAGTAACTCTGTTAGTATAATTTTCCCTCAATCAAACAGATTGTAAGCTTTTTGAGGGCAGGGACTATCTTTTACTTCTTTTTGTATCCCCAGACTTAGCACAGAGACCAACACATAGTAAGTGTTTAATAAATGTTTACTGGTTGATTGAAGTAGAATTTTACCTTTCTACAATTCAATTCTATTCAACAAGCACTTATTAAACACCTAGTATATGCCATACATTGTGCTAGGTGCCAGAGATACAAAGACAAAAATGAAGCAATCCTTGCCTTCAAGAAATTTCCATTCTAATAGACTACTATCCATTCCATCCAGATTCTGCCCATTGCTCCTACTTCTCCCTTCTGAGTTCAAGCAGAGGGTTTTCCAACAGAACCTTCCAGTTACCTTCTCTTATCTTTAAACTTTCTTACCAATTGCTCCTTTCCCAGCATCTATAAAAATACTCGTCTCCTCCATCCTTAAAGAGCTCACCCTTGACCTTGCTATCCTTTCAAGTTATTATCCTATATCTCAGCTAAGTGGTGAAGTGGTTAGAGCAGAGGGCTGAAAGTTAGGAAGACCTGAATTCAAATCTTGCCTCAGAATCTTATTAGCTGTGTGGCTCTGGCAAGTTACCCAACCTCTCTGTGCCTCAGTTTCTCCCTCTAGAAAATGAATAGGTTGAATTAGATGGCCTCTGAAGTCTCTTCCTTCCCTAGATCTGTGATTTTATCCTTCCTCTTTCCTTCTGGTTATAGTGAAACCAAAGTTAGGGAAGGACCCTGTGTATTTATTCCAGACCTGTGATTTGTGTAGTGGGTAGAATGCTGGACTTGGAGTCAGAAGACCTGGGTGCAAATACTGCTGCAGATACCTGCTAGCTGTGTGACCCTGGGCAAGTTGCTTAACCTCTCTGTGCCTCAGTTTCCTCATCTGGAAAATGAAAGAATTGGACTTGATAAACTCGAGGCCCCTTCTGGTTCAAAATCTATGATCCTATGGTTCTCTATCAGTTAATCAATAAGCATTTATTAAACACCTACTGCGCCCCAGGCCCTGGGCTAAATGTGCTCAGGATGTAAGGGATACAAAGATAACAAAAAGAAAGAAAGAAAGAAAGAAAGAAAGAAAGAAAGAAAGAAAGAAA